>NC_089843.1:109001396-109322289 GCF_035609145.1 Eleutherodactylus coqui | reverse complement strand
GAAGACCACCTTACATCTGTCATGAGAAAATCATTTATGCAGCATACATGATGGACAATGAGCTAATCGCTCATCGTTCAGTGTAAACAGCAGCAGTTCAGTACTGAACAGCTGCTGTGTTATGTCAATGGAGAAGGGCAGGGGAGCGAGAGGAGAGAAATCTCCTGCAGCCTCCCCACTGAGAGCTAATGATACTAGCTCCTGTGCAGGTGCACAGGAGCTAGTATGTGCAGGGACGAGTGTCAAGCATCGTTTGTCTGACAGTCGTCCTGTCTAAAAGGGCTTTAAAGGCTTTGTGGTCTAAATGTTAGTCTAAAAATAGATAATGGGCACTTAAGGTGGTCATCATCTTCATTAATTGTTGATGAATAAAGGCCCTTTTACACGCAAAGATAATCACTCAAACAGCCAAAAGATTGAAAGATTTAACATTGGTTTTGTATAAAATTACACACACAAGTAATCACTCCATTTCACTCATTAGTTAAAGTAAACTCAGTAGCAGCACAGGCATGTGTTTGTGTGAGGGATTGTCTGCCCAGCGGGATTCCATTGTTTTCTCCTGGCATCTGTTTGCCTTGCATAATCAATGAACTTGTTATGTATGCAAGGTAAATAAATCCATCCTAGAGTCTCTTGAAAGACTGAGCGACATGCATTTAAATGAAGGAATTCGCTCAGTCTATCCGCGGCTTTAACTATGGTCTTTGTGCGGGCTGAAATTCATTGTTAAAGAAAAAGTGCTTACACGTAATTACTGTCGCTCACTTTTGGACATTTGTACAAATTTTGAGCAATAATCGTTGTGTGTAAAAGGGTCCTAAGTGTTCCTCCCAACCTCCAGACATTGCTGGCAGACATTTATCCCCCTTTAGGACAAAAGGTTAGGCGTGTTGAAATTTGAGCATAGTGACTGAATCTTGGCCAAACATCTAATACAGCTGGTCTGCTCTTCAATAGCACACTCGCTGCTGCAGCATCTCATTCTTCTTGTCTGTAAGGATTTATTTTTTTTGCGTAATCAAAGTTAAGCAGAAAAGAGGATACATGTATGAATAAGCTAACAAAAAAAATGAGGCAAGAAAAATGAGAGGCCACAGAACCAACTGTTCAGTTGAATCACAGAGAGACCATAGCAGGAAGTGTTGAATCGAAGACTGCTTGCACATATTTATTATGGGCATTCAGTAGACTCAGCAACTAATGAATGTTGTGGGAAGGGAGTTTCTCATCTAGGATCTCTTGCTTGTGGATCACTGACCTCATTGTCAGAAAATGGGCACCACACATGTAAACAGGCTCCAAGAAACTTGACTCTCTTTAAAACTGGCACCTGCCAGCATTTATTGCACACAGTACACCAATCATGTGTACAGCATACAATGCATACTAAAGTCCAGGGTTCACGAATCACAACCACTGGGTCACTGTCATCAACCCCTCCGGGGTCAAAACACCAGGCTCGGGGATCTTTCTGTTTAGGGCTATCACTGCCACTTTCTTCACGTTCTATTACCACTAATAACTAGAGATGAGCGAGCATACTCGTCCGAGCTTGATGCTCCTTTGAGTATTAGGGTGCTCGAGATGCTCGTTACTCGAGACGAGCACCACGCGGTACTCGTCTCGATTAAACGAGCACTGACCATTGAATTCAATGGAGCCGGCAATACAGCCGGCTCCATTGAAAGCAATGGGCTGCCGGCGATCTCAGGATGAATTTTCGGGAAGGGCTTAAAAATATAAGCCCTTACCTGAAAATCATCCTAAAATGTGTAAAAATAAAAAAATAAAAATATGTCAGCATAAAGATCATTCTCCTCTGCCATAGCTGTAACAGCTGTGGCAGAGAAGAACGATGTTAGCCCATTGAATTCAATGGAGCCGGCAATACAGCCGGCTCCATTGAAAGCAATGGGCTGCCGGCGAGCGCGGGAGTGAGACTGCTGCTGTCGGCGGCTCCTTTGAAAACAATGCTCTGCCAGTCCCCTGCATTCTTTTCCAGGGAAGGGCTTTACATATAAGCCCTTCCCTGAAAAAGAAACATTTTAGTGCAAAACAAAAAAATAATTAAAAAAAACTTACCTCTCCGCCGCTTCTGTGACCCCCGCGGGCATGAAGAACACATCTGTCGCATGCGGCAGATGTATCCTTCACCCCCGCTAGTTAAAAGAATTCCCTGCTGCTACATCTGCCACATCTATGGCAGATGCAGCAAAAGGAATTCTTCAATTCTCAACCGCAGCTATCACACATGACAGCTGCGGTAGATAATCCTGCTGCCGGCATCCTGTCAATGGTTTTTCACGGAAGGGCTTCATAAGCCCTTCCCTGAAAAGTCATTTAAAATAGTGCAAAAAATAAAAAAAAATAATTCTCACCTCCCTTCAGCTGCCGGGGCTCAGCCGCAACTTCTAGCGCTGTCCCAGGCTCTGTAGTTCTGAGCTATCAGCAGCTGGGGATTTAAAATCCCCACCTGCTGGTAGCTCTGAATGTGGTTGGCTGAATTGCTTCAGCCAATCACAATCAGAGCTACCAGCAGGAGGGGATTTTAAATCCCCAGCTGCTGATAGCTCAGCAGCGCTACAGAGCTGGGGACAGCGGCAGAAGTCCCCGCTGAGACCCGGCAGCTGTTAGTGGCTTTGCAGGGAAATGAAGCCCTTCCCTGAAAAGCCTTTTTAAATATTAAAAAAAATAGATACCTCCCTTCAGCTGCCAGGGCACAGCCGCATCTTCTCCTGCTGTCCCCTGCACTGTGGTGCTGAACTGCTGATCTATCAGCAGCCGGGGATTTAAAATCCCCACCTGCTGAATGAGCTGCCTCTGATTGGTCACAGCCTCACCAATCAGAGGCAGCTCTCACTCACACCCATTCATGAATTCATGAATGGGTGAGTGCTGCCTCTGATTGGCTCAGCGCAGGGACCAATCAGGGGCAGCTCTCACTCACACCTATTCATGAATTCATGAATGGGTGTGAGTGAGAGCTGCCTCTGATTGGTGAGGCTGTGATCAATCAGAGGCAGCTCATTCAGCAGGCGTGGATTTTAAATCCCTGGCTGCTGAATACTACAGAGAGCAGTTCAGGAAAACTGCTGGCCAAACGCGGCTGAACTCCGGCTTCAGCGGAAAGGTGAGTATACATTTTTTTTTATTTTTACACATTTTAGGATGATTTTCAGGTAAGGGCTTATATTTTTAAGCCCTTCCCGAACATTCATCCCGCGCTCGCCGGCAGCCCATTGCTTTCAATGGAGCCGGCTGTATTGCCGGCTCTATTGAATTCAATGGGCTAACATCGTTCTTCTCTGCCACAGCTGTTACAGCTGTGGCAGAGGAGAACGATCTTTATGCTGACAGTGCGCGGGGGTGCCACTCTTGCCGCTATTGTGGCTTAATAGTGGGACGTGGGAACTTGAAATGCAGCCCAACATGTAGCCCCTCGCCTGCCCTATCCGTTTCTGTGTCGTTCCCATCACTTTTGTGAATTTCCCAGATTTCACAAATGAAAACTTTAGCGAGCATCGGCGATATACAAAAATGCTCGAGTCGCCCATTGACTTTAATGGGGTTTGTTACTCGAAACAAACCCTCGAGCATCGCGGGAAGTTCGACTCGAGTAACGAGCACTCGAGCATTTGGTGCTCGCTCATCTCTACTAATAACCTTTTCAACTACCTTTTCTTCAGTCTGTTCATTAATTTACCCTTTCCTAGCCATCACCTCTGCAACTTCTTTTACAGGACTTTCTTCACCTGTAACTTCTGAGGCCTTTTTTGCAATTTCTACTTCTTTAGTGGCTTCTCGGCTTCAGCAGCCTCACCTGCCGCCTCCTCCTTGATCTCCTGTACTTCAGAGGCATTTTCTTCCCTCAAGACTTTCCCGGTTTTTATAAACTCAAAGAAACTACAGAAAAAAGCTGTGGACCTGCGCTGCTTAAAATGCCAAATCAATTGTGCATGTCTCAATAATCAATGTTTCCAAAAGAGACAAACAAAACACTTTTTATTTTATACGAGTAAAAGAAATGAGGTAACAACCTCCTCAGTTTGATATATAAAAAAATATACTTGCGGGATCCTAATACATGCGACGCGTTTCGGCGCAATATACGCCTTTATCAAGCATACAAAAACATTGACAAACATGGGTATAAATAGGACTAAGCAAATTACATACCTATTGCAAGGTATCATTCATCAAGTGTGGGTGGATTGCAGGTCTTGGCGCCGTTTTGGCCAGGAAGGATGACGCATTAAGCATCTCCACGCTCAGTACGGCGCTCCGGATGTGACGTATGTGGCCGGCATCAGAGATCGTAATGTCTCTAATGTTGCTCCGGACCCCGCCTCCCTAGGTCTCATTAAGCTTAGCTCATTTCTAGCTAGGGACGCACGCCGTCATGACGTGGCTCCGTGATTTTCATCATGAAGCACAACGTAGCGCTCCCTAGCTCCAGTACGTGCCGTGATGACGAGGCTCAAGAATTGCCGAGATGGAACGCAACGCTGCGCTCCAGGGGGCGTGGAGGCGGCCGATCATGTGACTTGTCGTAGCGCTATGTGTTTAATATATACATGACTATTTAAATAGAGCTACAACTTTTAGAATTAAATGCTTCATGCGGCTGATCATGAAACTTATAATGGCACTATATGCGGAGTATACATGGAGCTATTGGATGAAACTAAAACAATTTAAATTAATTATTTCATGCATATCTTAATTTAAATCCTTTGTTATAATGATATATCAGGTTAATATGCATGAAACCAAATACCTATATAACTACAAAAAACCTAAATTATCATCATCAATTGGTGAGCATACATTACATATAAATTGTTCATAACTAACATTCATAAGATAATAATTATTATGTACATATTATAAGCCATATATAAATAAGGGTTCCTATTAATATACAAAAAACTAGCAATAATTAATAATCCGATAAAACTAATGGTAATCATTATATCCTATGATAATCTTCTAAATAGTGATATAAAATTAACTCTATACAGTAGGGTATTAATTACATATTCACATAAAATATTAATAACCAATATCATTATCTTCAAGAATAACAATTATTCAGAGCTCATCAAAAAATGCAAATCGAATAAGAAAACTCCCCATTAATATATCTATACAAAAAACATAATTATATATAAAAGTTGTATCAAAATATTTTCTCCAGAGATTCATTTAAGCCTTTGGGAAACAAAGTGTCCAGCCGGAAAATCCAGAACATTTCGCGGGCTTTTAGGCGAGCAAAAGAGGCAGAAGTTATCATTTCTAATGGAGTTACTCTCAATAGAGATGCATTCTTATGGTGTCTCTCCATAAAGTGACGAGAAACGCTATGCTTTTGAAAGCCTCTCTTGATATTATATCTATGCTGGTTTATTCTGACTCTCAAAGGTTTTGTAGTCCGCCCTATATATTGTAGGTCACACGGGCATTCCAACAAGTATATCAAGAACGAAGAACTACAATTCAGAAATTGATTAATCCTCATCACCCTATTTTCCCGTTTCAGTACAATATCTTTTTTACCTTGTACCAATAGTGGACAACATTTACACCGAGTTTTCAAACATTTAAAGGTGCCTATCAGCCTATTCGGGTGTATTGGTTTTTGTTCGGCACCCCTTAATCTTTTAGGGTATGAAGGAGCCAGTATATTTTGTAAGGTCTTGTTTTTGCGATAGATGACCCTCGGTTTATCCAGTATATCAAGTTGGAGAAAGGGGTCCTGTTTCAAAATAGACCAATGTTTTCTCATGGCCTTTTCAATCTCCTTATGTTGTGTGTTATACTTTGTGATAAATAAAGGTTCTCCATTTCCAAATGTTTTCTTTGTTTTATTTATATATATATCACCATTACTTATGTCTGGTGTTGCCCAAGGCAACTCTTGACGATTTTTTTCATATGCTGCCCTAACTAATTCTTGTGGGTAACCTTTTTGTTTAAATTTAGCTGTGAGAATCTTTGACTGTTTTTCGTAGTCTGTCAGTAACGAGCAATTTCTTCTTATTCTCTTAAATTGTCCCTGAGGTATGTTTAATTTCCAGCTTTTCTGGTGGCAACTGCCAAAATTCAGGTAGCTGTTGCAATCAGTAGGCTTAAAGTGTGTCTTTGTGCTTATATAGCCATTTTTTGATGATATAACCAAATCTAAAAACACTATCTCTGTGTCATCGATATGATATGTAAAATTTAAATTAAAATCATTCTCATTCAATTCTCTAATAAAAATCTCTAGATCGCTTATTGCACCGTCCCAGATCAGGAGAATATCGTCAATAAAATGTCTATGTAAAACAATGTGATCATTCTTAAAAAATTTTTGCTCAAAATAGCCCATTAATAAATTTGCGTAACTCGGCGCAAACTTAGTACCCATGGCCGTACCGCTCGTTTGTTGGAAAAAAGTCTTATTATACATAAAATAATTGTTAGTTAATATAAAATATATTGCATCTAATAAAAAATTTTTTTGTTGTGGTGGCATCAAGGGATCCTGCTCCAAAAAATATTGTACTGCTTCTATGCCCTGATTATGGCGAATATTTGTGTACAAAGCAGTCACATCCAGACTACACCATATATAGGTACACTTCCACGGTATTTCTTTGATTGTTGCCAAGATATGGCTTGTATCTCTAATAAAGGTGGGTAAAGCTGTAACAAATTTCTGTAGATGTGAATCTATAAAATGCGACAAATTGCTTGTAATTGAATTAATGCCTGCAATTATTGGACGCCCCGGAGGTGTATTAATGTTCTTATGTACCTTTGGTAAAAAGTAGAAAAAAGGTACTTCGGGATTAGAAACACAAATATAATCCCTCTCTTTTTTCGTTAAGCAATTATTACCCACTGCTGCATCCACAAATGTACGTAATTTAGAAGAAATAAATGACGTGGGGTCTTTGTCCAATTTTCGATAATAAGTAGAATCTTCTAGGATACGTAGAGACTCGTCGTTATAATAATCATAATTCATAATAACGATTCCCCCCCCTTTATCTGCTTTTTTTATAACAATATCGGGGTTATCTACCAAACTCTTTATTGCTATGTGGTGTTTTCTATCCAGATTATATTTCATACCTTTATCTTTAGCGCAGAGTGTGGAAAATTCATGTAGTACATTTTGGTAAAATAAATCTATATGGTTCCCTTTGCTCTCTATTGGGAAAAAATTGCTAGGTGCTTTCAGATCTGTTAATATAGGGTCCTCAAATTTAAAGGCTCCAATTGCATCTTTTTCTTTTTCTTTATCGTTATATTCATTTTTTAATTTTTGGATGGAGAAGAAACGAGTGACAGTTAATTTCCTTATAAAATGGTTGAGATCAACGAAAAGATCAAACAAATTTGCATTTACTGACGGGCTAAACGACAAACCTTTAGCCAAAACCTCCGCCTCTTTTATCCTCAAAATGTGATTAGAAATATTGAAGATACCCAACAACCTAGCTTGCTCATTATCAATCACTAGGTCATATTGATCTTCCTTGGTTTCTTCAAGGTATTTTTCTGATTTAGACTTTGATTTTCTTCCCCCTCTTTTGCCTCTACGTCTTCGAGGTTTCGTTTCCTCGAAGACTTGGCAACTGGAAGTGGTTGATAAAATTGGAAAATTTTGCTCTTTGCCCCGATCGTATGTTGGGAGTGTACCACTCGGGGTGTCATGGGCTCCAGAAAGGGAAAAAGGGAATCTTTACTTGCATATATTCTACTAGGGGTTTTTGAATTATTTTGTATCTCTCCTATTTGGTTCTCTGTAGAAAGATTCCCTGACACCAGATCTATAAAGTCTGGTGGGGAGTCCGCCAAAGGGGATCTTAGGAGGACTCTTTCGAGGTCCACCGCATCAATAGAGTAAACCTTTTCTTTTTTACCAAAATTTTCATCCCCTGTATTTGAATTTTTGGGGGGTATTGGGGTCCTCATCATAGGTGATAAACAGAGGGAACTCTGATTTGATAGATCAATCAATGGTAGTTCTTGATTCAAATTAGGTTCTATCATTTCAGGGATACTTGAGAGTCGTGATACTCTTGTAACCTGAGTTGATTTATTCACCTTCAACTGTCTAGCTGAAGTAGGGTGAGGCCCCCGACTCTCATTAATGGTAATGTGGTTCCCATCATGATTTTTCTCACTGTTTTTATCTTTATCATTATTATTATCCTTGGTCTGCCTGTTATCAATAAGATTATTGTGGCTTTTCTTTCTATCCTCGTTCTTATTTCTGTACTTATCAGGGGTTAGGTATTTAAAACCACTATTATTAGATTTTCTAGTGTATGAATGTGATCGATTAGTGAAAATACTGGTTTTTCCAGACCAGTTCCTCCCAAATGAATTGCTTTGTGATGTATCACTCCTAATATCTGATATGTCCGGGATATTACCCTGATTTCTTTCCTCCCTCCTATATGCAGGATTATGGTAATGATATTTGTTATAATTTTGGTTAAAGTTTTGATGCCTTTTCTTTGGTTTAGAATCTGCTTTTATTTTTTTGCATTCCCATGCAAAATATCTTTTTTGTGCATAATCAAATGCATCACGACCTAGTTTGTTAAATTTCCTATAAAGAATATTCTTTTCTAAACCTTCTAGTGTATTCAAGGTAAACTTAAAATCTTCATCATTACAGAAATCTGCTAAGAATACTACTCTTTGTAAGGCATCAATAATCAAACTTTTTCTTTTCGCCAAAATCTTTGCTAAGATTAAATCAGTAAACGTGCCTAACATCAATTGCCATTCTCCTGAGAAGGTACTATCCCCTTGAAATGCTGGTCCTATATTAACTCGAAGACCCCTAGGTACAATCTTCTTCTCAATATAAACGTTTAAAGATAACCAATCCATCGCATGACGCCATAATATGTGTACACTGTTTTTTAAGTCATACTTCAAAATCCCTTTGAGCTGAGGTTGTTCATCAGGGAAACTACCCCACTCAAAGTCTCCCTCAAACCTTAACGGGATAGATGCAAAGATGGGCGATTTAGATGTCTTTTCAAACTTCTGTAATTCCACCAAGAAGCGTGTAGGAAGAGAAGCCCACTCATTCTTCAAGAAATCCATGTTGTCGCTCGATCCAAAAAATAAGTCCAGATTCCAGATGGAAAACCGTAAAACAAATAGAAAATAAGGGTCACGGAGAGCGCCAACACACTATGTAAATGTACCACAAAGGTGCTCGTGTGGTAACTCACCTGGTGCAAGGCATATCACCCTCAGGTGATTATGCCTGCACCTGACATCCTGGTGTGCTTATAAAGGTTACTTTATCCAGGGTATACCAAAGACAGATAAACAGGAAAATCCAGAATTTCTGGAGAGCTGCGGGTCACAAAGTAACTCCGTTCCTCCTAGGAGGTCGGATGAATTCAAAGAAACTACAGAAAAAAGCTGTGGACCTGCGCTGCTTAAAATGCCAAATCAATTGTGCATGTCTCAATAATCAATGTTTCCAAAAGAGACAAACAAAACACTTTTTATTTTATACGAGTAAAAGAAATGAGGTAACAACCTCCTCAGTTTGATATATAAAAAAATATACTTGCGGGATCCTAATACATGCGACGCGTTTCGGCGCAATATACGCCTTTATCAAGCATACAAAAACATTGACAAACATGGGTATAAATAGGACTAAGCAAATTACATACCTATTGCAAGGTATCATTCATCAAGTGTGGGTGGATTGCAGGTCTTGGCGCCGTTTTGGCCAGGAAGGATGACGCATTAAGCATCTCCACGCTCAGTACGGCGCTCCGGATGTGACGTATGTGGCCGGCATCAGAGATCGTAATGTCTCTAATGTTGCTCCGGACCCCGCCTCCCTAGGTCTCATTAAGCTTAGCTCATTTCTAGCTAGGGACGCACGCCGTCATGACGTGGCTCCGTGATTTTCATCATGAAGCACAACGTAGCGCTCCCTAGCTCCAGTACGTGCCGTGATGACGAGGCTCAAGAATTGCCGAGATGGAACGCAACGCTGCGCTCCAGGGGGCGTGGAGGCGGCCGATCATGTGACTTGTCGTAGCGCTATGTGTTTAATATATACATGACTATTTAAATAGAGCTACAACTTTTAGAATTAAATGCTTCATGCGGCTGATCATGAAACTTATAATGGCACTATATGCGGAGTATACATGGAGCTATTGGATGAAACTAAAACAATTTAAATTAATTATTTCATGCATATCTTAATTTAAATCCTTTGTTATAATGATATATCAGGTTAATATGCATGAAACCAAATACCTATATAACTACAAAAAACCTAAATTATCATCATCAATTGGTGAGCATACATTACATATAAATTGTTCATAACTAACATTCATAAGATAATAATTATTATGTACATATTATAAGCCATATATAAATAAGGGTTCCTATTAATATACAAAAAACTAGCAATAATTAATAATCCGATAAAACTAATGGTAATCATTATATCCTATGATAATCTTCTAAATAGTGATATAAAATTAACTCTATACAGTAGGGTATTAATTACATATTCACATAAAATATTAATAACCAATATCATTATCTTCAAGAATAACAATTATTCAGAGCTCATCAAAAAATGCAAATCGAATAAGAAAACTCCCCATTAATATATCTATACAAAAAACATAATTATATATAAAAGTTGTATCAAAATATTTTCTCCAGAGATTCATTTAAGCCTTTGGGAAACAAAGTGTCCAGCCGGAAAATCCAGAACATTTCGCGGGCTTTTAGGCGAGCAAAAGAGGCAGAAGTTATCATTTCTAATGGAGTTACTCTCAATAGAGATGCATTCTTATGGTGTCTCTCCATAAAGTGACGAGAAACGCTATGCTTTTGAAAGCCTCTCTTGATATTATATCTATGCTGGTTTATTCTGACTCTCAAAGGTTTTGTAGTCCGCCCTATATATTGTAGGTCACACGGGCATTCCAACAAGTATATCAAGAACGAAGAACTACAATTCAGAAATTGATTAATCCTCATCACCCTATTTTCCCGTTTCAGTACAATATCTTTTTTACCTTGTACCAATAGTGGACAACATTTACACCGAGTTTTCAAACATTTAAAGGTGCCTATCAGCCTATTCGGGTGTATTGGTTTTTGTTCGGCACCCCTTAATCTTTTAGGGTATGAAGGAGCCAGTATATTTTGTAAGGTCTTGTTTTTGCGATAGATGACCCTCGGTTTATCCAGTATATCAAGTTGGAGAAAGGGGTCCTGTTTCAAAATAGACCAATGTTTTCTCATGGCCTTTTCAATCTCCTTATGTTGTGTGTTATACTTTGTGATAAATAAAGGTTCTCCATTTCCAAATGTTTTCTTTGTTTTATTTATATATATATCACCATTACTTATGTCTGGTGTTGCCCAAGGCAACTCTTGACGATTTTTTTCATATGCTGCCCTAACTAATTCTTGTGGGTAACCTTTTTGTTTAAATTTAGCTGTGAGAATCTTTGACTGTTTTTCGTAGTCTGTCAGTAACGAGCAATTTCTTCTTATTCTCTTAAATTGTCCCTGAGGTATGTTTAATTTCCAGCTTTTCTGGTGGCAACTGCCAAAATTCAGGTAGCTGTTGCAATCAGTAGGCTTAAAGTGTGTCTTTGTGCTTATATAGCCATTTTTTGATGATATAACCAAATCTAAAAACACTATCTCTGTGTCATCGATATGATATGTAAAATTTAAATTAAAATCATTCTCATTCAATTCTCTAATAAAAATCTCTAGATCGCTTATTGCACCGTCCCAGATCAGGAGAATATCGTCAATAAAACGTCTATGTAAAACAATGTGATCATTCTTAAAAAATTTTTGCTCAAAATAGCCCATTAATAAATTTGCGTAACTCGGCGCAAACTTAGTACCCATGGCCGTACCGCTCGTTTGTTGGAAAAAAGTCTTATTATACATAAAATAATTGTTAGTTAATATAAAATATATTGCATCTAATAAAAAATTTTTTTGTTGTGGTGGCATCAAGGGATCCTGCTCCAAAAAATATTGTACTGCTTCTATGCCCTGATTATGGCGAATATTTGTGTACAAAGCAGTCACATCCAGACTACACCATATATAGGTACACTTCCACGGTATTTCTTTGATTGTTGCCAAGATATGGCTTGTATCTCTAATAAAGGTGGGTAAAGCTGTAACAAATTTCTGTAGATGTGAATCTATAAAATGCGACAAATTGCTTGTAATTGAATTAATGCCTGCAATTATTGGACGCCCCGGAGGTGTATTAATGTTCTTATGTACCTTTGGTAAAAAGTAGAAAAAAGGTACTTCGGGATTAGAAACACAAATATAATCCCTCTCTTTTTTCGTTAAGCAATTATTACCCACTGCTGCATCCACAAATGTACGTAATTTAGAAGAAATAAATGACGTGGGGTCTTTGTCCAATTTTCGATAATAAGTAGAATCTTCTAGGATACGTAGAGACTCGTCGTTATAATAATCATAATTCATAATAACGATTCCCCCCCCTTTATCTGCTTTTTTTATAACAATATCGGGGTTATCTACCAAACTCTTTATTGCTATGTGGTGTTTTCTATCCAGATTATATTTCATACCTTTATCTTTAGCGCAGAGTGTGGAAAATTCATGTAGTACATTTTGGTAAAATAAATCTATATGGTTCCCTTTGCTCTCTATTGGGAAAAAATTGCTAGGTGCTTTCAGATCTGTTAATATAGGGTCCTCAAATTTAAAGGCTCCAATTGCATCTTTTTCTTTTTCTTTATCGTTATATTCATTTTTTAATTTTTGGATGGAGAAGAAACGAGTGACAGTTAATTTCCTTATAAAATGGTTGAGATCAACGAAAAGATCAAACAAATTTGCATTTACTGACGGGCTAAACGACAAACCTTTAGCCAAAACCTCCGCCTCTTTTATCCTCAAAATGTGATTAGAAATATTGAAGATACCCAACAACCTAGCTTGCTCATTATCAATCACTAGGTCATATTGATCTTCCTTGGTTTCTTCAAGGTATTTTTCTGATTTAGACTTTGATTTTCTTCCCCCTCTTTTGCCTCTACGTCTTCGAGGTTTCGTTTCCTCGAAGACTTGGCAACTGGAAGTGGTTGATAAAATTGGAAAATTTTGCTCTTTGCCCCGATCGTATGTTGGGAGTGTACCACTCGGGGTGTCATGGGCTCCAGAAAGGGAAAAAGGGAATCTTTACTTGCATATATTCTACTAGGGGTTTTTGAATTATTTTGTATCTCTCCTATTTGGTTCTCTGTAGAAAGATTCCCTGACACCAGATCTATAAAGTCTGGTGGGGAGTCCGCCAAAGGGGATCTTAGGAGGACTCTTTCGAGGTCCACCGCATCAATAGAGTAAACCTTTTCTTTTTTACCAAAATTTTCATCCCCTGTATTTGAATTTTTGGGGGGTATTGGGGTCCTCATCATAGGTGATAAACAGAGGGAACTCTGATTTGATAGATCAATCAATGGTAGTTCTTGATTCAAATTAGGTTCTATCATTTCAGGGATACTTGAGAGTCGTGATACTCTTGTAACCTGAGTTGATTTATTCACCTTCAACTGTCTAGCTGAAGTAGGGTGAGGCCCCCGACTCTCATTAATGGTAATGTGGTTCCCATCATGATTTTTCTCACTGTTTTTATCTTTATCATTATTATTATCCTTGGTCTGCCTGTTATCAATAAGATTATTGTGGCTTTTCTTTCTATCCTCGTTCTTATTTCTGTACTTATCAGGGGTTAGGTATTTAAAACCACTATTATTAGATTTTCTAGTGTATGAATGTGATCGATTAGTGAAAATACTGGTTTTTCCAGACCAGTTCCTCCCAAATGAATTGCTTTGTGATGTATCACTCCTAATATCTGATATGTCCGGGATATTACCCTGATTTCTTTCCTCCCTCCTATATGCAGGATTATGGTAATGATATTTGTTATAATTTTGGTTAAAGTTTTGATGCCTTTTCTTTGGTTTAGAATCTGCTTTTATTTTTTTGCATTCCCATGCAAAATATCTTTTTTGTGCATAATCAAATGCATCACGACCTAGTTTGTTAAATTTCCTATAAAGAATATTCTTTTCTAAACCTTCTAGTGTATTCAAGGTAAACTTAAAATCTTCATCATTACAGAAATCTGCTAAGAATACTACTCTTTGTAAGGCATCAATAATCAAACTTTTTCTTTTCGCCAAAATCTTTGCTAAGATTAAATCAGTAAACGTGCCTAACATCAATTGCCATTCTCCTGAGAAGGTACTATCCCCTTGAAATGCTGGTCCTATATTAACTCGAAGACCCCTAGGTACAATCTTCTTCTCAATATAAACGTTTAAAGATAACCAATCCATCGCATGACGCCATAATATGTGTACACTGTTTTTTAAGTCATACTTCAAAATCCCTTTGAGCTGAGGTTGTTCATCAGGGAAACTACCCCACTCAAAGTCTCCCTCAAACCTTAACGGGATAGATGCAAAGATGGGCGATTTAGATGTCTTTTCAAACTTCTGTAATTCCACCAAGAAGCGTGTAGGAAGAGAAGCCCACTCATTCTTCAAGAAATCCATGTTGTCGCTCGATCCAAAAAATAAGTCCAGATTCCAGATGGAAAACCGTAAAACAAATAGAAAATAAGGGTCACGGAGAGCGCCAACACACTATGTAAATGTACCACAAAGGTGCTCGTGTGGTAACTCACCTGGTGCAAGGCATATCACCCTCAGGTGATTATGCCTGCACCTGACATCCTGGTGTGCTTATAAAGGTTACTTTATCCAGGGTATACCAAAGACAGATAAACAGGAAAATCCAGAATTTCTGGAGAGCTGCGGGTCACAAAGTAACTCCGTTCCTCCTAGGAGGTCGGATGAATTCAAAGAAACTACAGAAAAAAGCTGTGGACCTGCGCTGCTTAAAATGCCAAATCAATTGTGCATGTCTCAATAATCAATGTTTCCAAAAGAGACAAACAAAACACTTTTTATTTTATACGAGTAAAAGAAATGAGGTAACAACCTCCTCAGTTTGATATATAAAAAAATATACTTGCGGGATCCTAATACATGCGACGCGTTTCGGCGCAATATACGCCTTTATCAAGCATACAAAAACATTGACAAACATGGGTATAAATAGGACTAAGCAAATTACATACCTATTGCAAGGTATCATTCATCAAGTGTGGGTGGATTGCAGGTCTTGGCGCCGTTTTGGCCAGGAAGGATGACGCATTAAGCATCTCCACGCTCAGTACGGCGCTCCGGATGTGACGTATGTGGCCGGCATCAGAGATCGTAATGTCTCTAATGTTGCTCCGGACCCCGCCTCCCTAGGTCTCATTAAGCTTAGCTCATTTCTAGCTAGGGACGCACGCCGTCATGACGTGGCTCCGTGATTTTCATCATGAAGCACAACGTAGCGCTCCCTAGCTCCAGTACGTGCCGTGATGACGAGGCTCAAGAATTGCCGAGATGGAACGCAACGCTGCGCTCCAGGGGGCGTGGAGGCGGCCGATCATGTGACTTGTCGTAGCGCTATGTGTTTAATATATACATGACTATTTAAATAGAGCTACAACTTTTAGAATTAAATGCTTCATGCGGCTGATCATGAAACTTATAATGGCACTATATGCGGAGTATACATGGAGCTATTGGATGAAACTAAAACAATTTAAATTAATTATTTCATGCATATCTTAATTTAAATCCTTTGTTATAATGATATATCAGGTTAATATGCATGAAACCAAATACCTATATAACTACAAAAAACCTAAATTATCATCATCAATTGGTGAGCATACATTACATATAAATTGTTCATAACTAACATTCATAAGATAATAATTATTATGTACATATTATAAGCCATATATAAATAAGGGTTCCTATTAATATACAAAAAACTAGCAATAATTAATAATCCGATAAAACTAATGGTAATCATTATATCCTATGATAATCTTCTAAATAGTGATATAAAATTAACTCTATACAGTAGGGTATTAATTACATATTCACATAAAATATTAATAACCAATATCATTATCTTCAAGAATAACAATTATTCAGAGCTCATCAAAAAATGCAAATCGAATAAGAAAACTCCCCATTAATATATCTATACAAAAAACATAATTATATATAAAAGTTGTATCAAAATATTTTCTCCAGAGATTCATTTAAGCCTTTGGGAAACAAAGTGTCCAGCCGGAAAATCCAGAACATTTCGCGGGCTTTTAGGCGAGCAAAAGAGGCAGAAGTTATCATTTCTAATGGAGTTACTCTCAATAGAGATGCATTCTTATGGTGTCTCTCCATAAAGTGACGAGAAACGCTATGCTTTTGAAAGCCTCTCTTGATATTATATCTATGCTGGTTTATTCTGACTCTCAAAGGTTTTGTAGTCCGCCCTATATATTGTAGGTCACACGGGCATTCCAACAAGTATATCAAGAACGAAGAACTACAATTCAGAAATTGATTAATCCTCATCACCCTATTTTCCCGTTTCAGTACAATATCTTTTTTACCTTGTACCAATAGTGGACAACATTTACACCGAGTTTTCAAACATTTAAAGGTGCCTATCAGCCTATTCGGGTGTATTGGTTTTTGTTCGGCACCCCTTAATCTTTTAGGGTATGAAGGAGCCAGTATATTTTGTAAGGTCTTGTTTTTGCGATAGATGACCCTCGGTTTATCCAGTATATCAAGTTGGAGAAAGGGGTCCTGTTTCAAAATAGACCAATGTTTTCTCATGGCCTTTTCAATCTCCTTATGTTGTGTGTTATACTTTGTGATAAATAAAGGTTCTCCATTTCCAAATGTTTTCTTTGTTTTATTTATATATATATCACCATTACTTATGTCTGGTGTTGCCCAAGGCAACTCTTGACGATTTTTTTCATATGCTGCCCTAACTAATTCTTGTGGGTAACCTTTTTGTTTAAATTTAGCTGTGAGAATCTTTGACTGTTTTTCGTAGTCTGTCAGTAACGAGCAATTTCTTCTTATTCTCTTAAATTGTCCCTGAGGTATGTTTAATTTCCAGCTTTTCTGGTGGCAACTGCCAAAATTCAGGTAGCTGTTGCAATCAGTAGGCTTAAAGTGTGTCTTTGTGCTTATATAGCCATTTTTTGATGATATAACCAAATCTAAAAACACTATCTCTGTGTCATCGATATGATATGTAAAATTTAAATTAAAATCATTCTCATTCAATTCTCTAATAAAAATCTCTAGATCGCTTATTGCACCGTCCCAGATCAGGAGAATATCGTCAATAAAACGTCTATGTAAAACAATGTGATCATTCTTAAAAAATTTTTGCTCAAAATAGCCCATTAATAAATTTGCGTAACTCGGCGCAAACTTAGTACCCATGGCCGTACCGCTCGTTTGTTGGAAAAAAGTCTTATTATACATAAAATAATTGTTAGTTAATATAAAATATATTGCATCTAATAAAAAATTTTTTTGTTGTGGTGGCATCAAGGGATCCTGCTCCAAAAAATATTGTACTGCTTCTATGCCCTGATTATGGCGAATATTTGTGTACAAAGCAGTCACATCCAGACTACACCATATATAGGTACACTTCCACGGTATTTCTTTGATTGTTGCCAAGATATGGCTTGTATCTCTAATAAAGGTGGGTAAAGCTGTAACAAATTTCTGTAGATGTGAATCTATAAAATGCGACAAATTGCTTGTAATTGAATTAATGCCTGCAATTATTGGACGCCCCGGAGGTGTATTAATGTTCTTATGTACCTTTGGTAAAAAGTAGAAAAAAGGTACTTCGGGATTAGAAACACAAATATAATCCCTCTCTTTTTTCGTTAAGCAATTATTACCCACTGCTGCATCCACAAATGTACGTAATTTAGAAGAAATAAATGACGTGGGGTCTTTGTCCAATTTTCGATAATAAGTAGAATCTTCTAGGATACGTAGAGACTCGTCGTTATAATAATCATAATTCATAATAACGATTCCCCCCCCTTTATCTGCTTTTTTTATAACAATATCGGGGTTATCTACCAAACTCTTTATTGCTATGTGGTGTTTTCTATCCAGATTATATTTCATACCTTTATCTTTAGCGCAGAGTGTGGAAAATTCATGTAGTACATTTTGGTAAAATAAATCTATATGGTTCCCTTTGCTCTCTATTGGGAAAAAATTGCTAGGTGCTTTCAGATCTGTTAATATAGGGTCCTCAAATTTAAAGGCTCCAATTGCATCTTTTTCTTTTTCTTTATCGTTATATTCATTTTTTAATTTTTGGATGGAGAAGAAACGAGTGACAGTTAATTTCCTTATAAAATGGTTGAGATCAACGAAAAGATCAAACAAATTTGCATTTACTGACGGGCTAAACGACAAACCTTTAGCCAAAACCTCCGCCTCTTTTATCCTCAAAATGTGATTAGAAATATTGAAGATACCCAACAACCTAGCTTGCTCATTATCAATCACTAGGTCATATTGATCTTCCTTGGTTTCTTCAAGGTATTTTTCTGATTTAGACTTTGATTTTCTTCCCCCTCTTTTGCCTCTACGTCTTCGAGGTTTCGTTTCCTCGAAGACTTGGCAACTGGAAGTGGTTGATAAAATTGGAAAATTTTGCTCTTTGCCCCGATCGTATGTTGGGAGTGTACCACTCGGGGTGTCATGGGCTCCAGAAAGGGAAAAAGGGAATCTTTACTTGCATATATTCTACTAGGGGTTTTTGAATTATTTTGTATCTCTCCTATTTGGTTCTCTGTAGAAAGATTCCCTGACACCAGATCTATAAAGTCTGGTGGGGAGTCCGCCAAAGGGGATCTTAGGAGGACTCTTTCGAGGTCCACCGCATCAATAGAGTAAACCTTTTCTTTTTTACCAAAATTTTCATCCCCTGTATTTGAATTTTTGGGGGGTATTGGGGTCCTCATCATAGGTGATAAACAGAGGGAACTCTGATTTGATAGATCAATCAATGGTAGTTCTTGATTCAAATTAGGTTCTATCATTTCAGGGATACTTGAGAGTCGTGATACTCTTGTAACCTGAGTTGATTTATTCACCTTCAACTGTCTAGCTGAAGTAGGGTGAGGCCCCCGACTCTCATTAATGGTAATGTGGTTCCCATCATGATTTTTCTCACTGTTTTTATCTTTATCATTATTATTATCCTTGGTCTGCCTGTTATCAATAAGATTATTGTGGCTTTTCTTTCTATCCTCGTTCTTATTTCTGTACTTATCAGGGGTTAGGTATTTAAAACCACTATTATTAGATTTTCTAGTGTATGAATGTGATCGATTAGTGAAAATACTGGTTTTTCCAGACCAGTTCCTCCCAAATGAATTGCTTTGTGATGTATCACTCCTAATATCTGATATGTCCGGGATATTACCCTGATTTCTTTCCTCCCTCCTATATGCAGGATTATGGTAATGATATTTGTTATAATTTTGGTTAAAGTTTTGATGCCTTTTCTTTGGTTTAGAATCTGCTTTTATTTTTTTGCATTCCCATGCAAAATATCTTTTTTGTGCATAATCAAATGCATCACGACCTAGTTTGTTAAATTTCCTATAAAGAATATTCTTTTCTAAACCTTCTAGTGTATTCAAGGTAAACTTAAAATCTTCATCATTACAGAAATCTGCTAAGAATACTACTCTTTGTAAGGCATCAATAATCAAACTTTTTCTTTTCGCCAAAATCTTTGCTAAGATTAAATCAGTAAACGTGCCTAACATCAATTGCCATTCTCCTGAGAAGGTACTATCCCCTTGAAATGCTGGTCCTATATTAACTCGAAGACCCCTAGGTACAATCTTCTTCTCAATATAAACGTTTAAAGATAACCAATCCATCGCATGACGCCATAATATGTGTACACTGTTTTTTAAGTCATACTTCAAAATCCCTTTGAGCTGAGGTTGTTCATCAGGGAAACTACCCCACTCAAAGTCTCCCTCAAACCTTAACGGGATAGATGCAAAGATGGGCGATTTAGATGTCTTTTCAAACTTCTGTAATTCCACCAAGAAGCTTGGTATGCTTGATAAAGGCGTATATTGCGCCGAAACGCGTCGCATGTATTAGGATCCCGCAAGTATATTTTTTTATATATCAAACTGAGGAGGTTGTTACCTCATTTCTTTTACTCGTATAAAATAAAAAGTGTTTTGTTTGTCTCTTTTGGAAACATTGATTATTGAGACATGCACAATTGATTTGGCATTTTAAGCAGCGCAGGTCCACAGCTTTTTTCTGTAGTTTCTTTGAATTCATCCGACCTCCTAGGAGGAACGGAGTTACTTTGTGACCCGCAGCTCTCCAGAAATTCTGGATTTTCCTGTTTATCTGTCTTTGGTATACCCTGGATAAAGTAACCTTTATAAGCACACCAGGATGTCAGGTGCAGGCATAATCACCTGAGGGTGATATGCCTTGCACCAGGTGAGTTACCACACGAGCACCTTTGTGGTACATTTACATAGTGTGTTGGCGCTCTCCGTGACCCTTATTTTCTATTGGTTTTTATAAACTGTTCACCTGTAACGCCCAGGTCACTTTTGCATAATTTGGCATACTTCTATGCTTATATCTCATTTTCACAATTCTTCAACAAGAGCTTTTCTTTTACTTGCTGTCTGAACTGGGTCCTGGCACCACACATATAAACAGGCTCAAGGAGATTTGACTCTCTTTAAAACTGGCACCTGCTAGGATTTCTTGCACACAGCACAGCAATCATGTGTACAACATACAAAGCAAACAAAAGTCCAGGTTTCAAAACCCATAGGGTCACCAACCCCGCCCGGAGTGTCTAGAGGGCGTCCTTCTCTTTCTAGACTGGCATGATGGTCCCAGACCATCAGTTCAGACCAATTTAGTTTGAGCCATATCAGAGATCCACCAATACCCCTAAGGCTAGCTTCCCATGGGCGATAAAATCGCACAAATCTCTAACAACTATGAGCCCCATTCTTTTGTATGGGGTGATACACATGAGCCATGTTTTCCCACACAGCACTGTCTCAGAGACATAAAACAACAACTTATTATTATGCCTATGCTCCATAAATGTATGTATTATATAAATAAAGGTGATTATTCTGAAGAAGAAAGCTACACAAAGAAGGGCAGAGCATACAAACTCCATGTAGATGTTGTCCTTGGTCAGATTTAAATGTAGGACCCTAGTGCTACAAGGCAGCAATGCTGACCATTAAGCCTCCTCTTTCTTCCTCCTCCTGCTTCCTCCCTCCTCCTCCTTCTCAGGAGCATGAAGAAGAAACACTGTGGCTCAGTGGTTAGCACAGTTGCCTTGCAGCGCTGGGGTCCTGGGTTCACGATATCTCCATGAAGTTTGTATTTGTTTAATTCCTGTGTTTCTTTGGGATTCCTTTCACAAACATACTCATAGGTGAACATTAGAGATGAGCGAGCACCAAAATGCTCGGGTGCTCGTTACTCGAGTCGAACTTTCAGTGATGCTCGAGAGTTCGTTTCAAGTAACGAACCCCATTGAAGTCAATGGGCGACTCGAGCATTTTTGTATATGACTCGTGCTCCGCTAAGGTTTTCATTTGTGAAAATCTTAGCAAATCACCAAAGTCATGTAAAAAACACAGAAATGGATAGGGCAGGCGAGGAGCAACATGCAGGGCTGCATTTCGGACTCCGAGGTCTCACTATTAAGCCACAATAGTGGCAAGAGTGAGACCCCCCCCCGCACTGTCAGCATAACGATCGTTCTCCTCTGCCACAGTTGTAACAGCTGTGACAGAGAAGAACGATGTTAGCCCATTGAATTCAATGGAGCCGGCAATACAGCCGGCTCCATTGAAAGCAATGGGCTGCCGGCGAGCGCGGGATGAATTTTTGGGAAGGGCTTAAAAATATAAGCCCTTACCTGAAAAAGAAAGCTTTTAGTGTAAAAAAGAATAAAAATGCAGGCATTCTCTTCAATGGAGCCGCTGCTGCTGCCGGCGACTCCATTGAAGACAATGGTCCGCTGGAACATCTGAATTCTTTTTCAGGGAAGGACTTTACATATAAGCCATTCCCTGGAAATGAATTAAAAGTGATTTAAAAAACAAAAAAAAATAGATACTCATCTCCCTTCAGCTGCCGGGGCACAGCCGCGTCTTCTCCTGCTGTCCCCTGCACTGTGGTGCTGAACTGCTGTCATTCAGCTGAGAGCTGCGCTGAGCCAATCAGAGGCAACACTCACTCACCCATTCATGAATTCATGAATGGGTGTGAGTGAGATTTGCCTCTGATTGGCTCAGCGCTGAGCCAATCAGGGGCATGTCTGACTCACACCCCATTCACACCCACTGCAGGCCAGCCGCGCTGAACTCCGTCTGCCGGGACAAGGTGAGTATATATATTTTTTTTATTTTTACACATTTCTGGATGAATTGCAGGGAAGGGCTTATATATTTAAGCCCTTCCCGACAATTCATCCCGCGATCGCCGGCAGCCCATCGCTTTCAATGGAGCCGGCTGTATTGCCGGCTCCATTGAATTCAATGGTCAGTGCTCGTTTAATCGAGACGAGTACCGCGTGGTGCTCGTCTCGAGTAACGAGCATCTCGAGCACCCTAATACTCGAACGAGCATCAAGCTCGGACGAGTATGCTCGCTCATCTCTAGTGTACATGGATTGTGATTCAAGGTGCAAAGTTTGCTGTGGATCTGCATCAAAACCCACAGCAATTGTATGGATTTTCCACTGGAGAAAATTCTCTGTTGTACTTGACACCGATAAAATTGCACTCTTCTGTATTTTGTCTGCTCTCCCTATGATAAAAGTGCAGCGTTAGACTTGTCTTTTTCCGTGTATACCTCTGACAGACCCTGCAAACCCAGGGAAAAGGTTCCCAGGTTGCACTGAAGTAAATAGGGTTGAACTACAATTCCAGACACATGCATGAACAAGTGGACACAAGGCATACCAGTTTTTGGTCCTTTGGATCATTCCTTAGACCTGGAATGATAAAAGCAAATGACCAAGTGCTTACGAGTGTACTATCTAGAGATAGCAATGCCAAGAAGTGTACACAAATAAAATTTTAGGCAAAGCCAAGTACAAAATAACACAGTGACTTTGTTTTAACATTTGCACAATGGTGACATAGACAAAAGATCCATCTCAGAGAATTAACTTCAAATATAATCATTATTAATTTTCTACATGGACTAGCCTTGGTAAAAATGAATGCTGTCTACTTTAATTAACACATGCTAATTTGCTCAGTATAATGTAATTAAACATATAGATATACTGGCAAAAAGGCTTACTCAAGGATGAAAGTAGTGCACAATGTCAATACAAAGTTAATAAATGCATATTTAACTACTACAAGTCAGAAATAATATAGCACACTGTAAATGACATGTTGCCTTTTTCTGCAATACTCATTGGAAAAGGGGAAATAAATGAAGGTCTTTGGAAATTCTACCATAGAATGACACAAGAAAATACAAGACTTACTATGATGTGATAGGCGTGCCATATATACTGAATAGTAAAAGATTTGCTATTTAGTCCTACTTAGTCATTCTTCAATTTCCTTGTTGCAATGTTGCCACCTAGTGGCTTTTTCTGATAATACTGTTTGCTAGATCTAGACGGAAGCCTATTATTGCAATACTTTTTTTTCCGTCTCATTTGTAAACAAAACCTTTCTTCCTTTTATGTTATATTATAGCAGTCCAGCATGTACATTCTTCTTATCTTATTCTTCACAAGGAGATTGAAGCAGTGTGACAGGCAAAACTATCTGAAGTTTAATTTGGCATAGTGAGACGATAAATTACAAGAGCCAAATGGCAGGGAACATGCCTGTCTGGAAAGAACAGTGCTCCTGGGATGCATTTCTTATTCATACAATCTACGGCACAACAGATCGGAAGTATATATTTCAATCCATGGCTTTGTCACTTGAAGTGTATTTAAATGGCTATTATGGACCAGGAAAATACTAATAGTTTTTTTCACCATTGTTAAAAGTCCCTAATTACAGGCTACCGGTGTAAGAAATACAATGGGGAATACTTTGAATGCCATTATTGAAAATCTCGTTTCAAAGAGAAATACGGTTTTGTTGTTGTCTCCCTTTTTTTGGAGGACGGGGTATTTTGTAGTTTTAACTTTAAACAAGTCTATTGGGTTTTGTAGTGGTTCTGGGGATAAATAATTCATAAAGCGTTATAGTGCTTCTCTCTACAGCCTTTGTGATATCCATTTCCAGAAGGCATTATTTTAGCTTTCAAAAGATAAGTAAAAAATATCTAAACAAATTTATAATTTTCAGTAAATGAACAAAGTACAATTCAACTTTTGTGCTTTGTAAGTTGTCACTTTGATACTTTTTAGAAATCTTGTTTTCAGATGACCTAGTTTTTAGTAATGAGTTCATGTCTCTAACAATGCTGTATATGTTTGCAGGGTTACATTGTGAAGTTAATAACTAGTGCTACAGTATATCTCGTCTGCATCGAAAGGTTACATGACAGTCTAAAAGCCAGTTATACACACCTGATATAGATGCCTGGCAAATACCTATTCAGATGACAGCTATCTCTTGGATCAGCCAAATCTGATTGTTTATTGTCAGCAGCAGAAGCGAATAATTAACTGATAGGGACCCTGGACATTTAGTTCTTGGGTTAACAAAGGATTGGGCACATGGAAATCCCATACCGTCGTAGCCATTTCTGCTCACCTGCGCCTGGAGCTGCAGTTGGTCACTGTCCTCACTCGCGATGTGCATGTCATGTCCTCCCTGTTGCACAGTCACTCATGGTCCATAGGACTTGAGCACACTCTCACCCCTGAATTTGAAGGCCAGTGCACTCTACTAACCTTTCCCCCAACTATCACCTCTTAGCTCTGACTATATTATGCATCATTCCACTAAGAAGGATGTCCAGGCAATTTGGTTCCTCCAGTTGTGTAAGCCTGATTACAGAGTGAAACAGACTCCTTTGTCAGACCATTGAATGCAGCCTGATGAAGGAGTCTGTTCGACGCTATAACACATAGACCTTATAAAATTAATCATCCTTCTCACTTTGGTTTCACTCTTCAAGGACAGCAGCACTGTTTTTCTGTTTCCTTCACATATCCATTGTCTGGCTTGCTGGATCCTGGTCCCCGGCGTCCAGACTGGAGAAGGGCTGCAGCAGTCTTATTCTGCATGGCACTTTTCTAGCAGCGCTCTCAGATGAAAACATCTACCTAAATACTTTCAATCCCTTCATTGGTGATGCCTGCGCTTTGGAAGCACTTTTTTTAACTTTTAGAATAATTAAGAACTCTTCAGTTTAAACAACGAGGGCTTACTCACACGGGCGCATCGGTGCCCATGTTACTGCAGGAAGAAGATGGCCACACTTCAGGACAGACGTCTCTCTGCAGCGCTGGAAGAAAGAACATGTGACCGGTCATGTGTTCTTACTTCGGCGCTGCTGGGAGTCGTTCTTCCTGAAGTGCGGCCGTCTTCTTCCTGCAGTAAGGGCTCGTGTGACTAAGCCCTGACCGAGTAAACTGAGAACCGCAGGTCTTTTTGCTTGCTTAGTTGTTTTTTGTTCGATTACAAATCAAGCTTTGCATTTTATCCTAACACTGGAATGACAGAGGTGAGAAAAAATGCTCAAAGACATAACTCACAGAAAAAGAAGCCAGATACAAGATATATACTACAGGAAAAGCTCAATTGCCATTTAACCTGGTAGCATGCAGCAAGCCAGATTGCAATATATGGAATTGTAATATTGGAAAGGACCTCCAGAGTTATCTAGTCTAAACCCTTGCTCAATCCAGGATCACTAAATCATCCCAGACATATGTTTGTCCAGCCTTTGCTTGAAGAATTCCATTGAAGGAGAACTTACCACCTCCAGTGGCACCCTGTTCCACTTATTGATCACGCTCACTGTCAGAAAGTTCTCTCTAATATCTATAATCTGTGTCTCCTCCCTTTCAGTTTCATTAATTGCTTCAAGGCTTTCCTTGTGCAAATGAGAATATATCTGATTCCTCTGCACTGTGACAGCCTTTCAGATATTTATAGACAGCTAAATTAGTCTCCTAGTCGCCTTCTTGTTTGCAAGCTACACTCCCAGACCCTTTAACCGTCCCTCATAGGATATGGTTTGCAGACTGCTTACCATCTTGGTAACTCTTCTCTGAACTTGCTACAGTTTGTTGATACATTTTTTAAATTGGGGTGCCCAGAACTGGACCCAGTATTCCAGATGTGGTTTGACTAAGGAAGAGTAGAGGGGGATAATGACCTCACGTGATCTAGACTCTGTGCTTCTCTTAATACATCCCATAATTGTGTTTGCCTTATTTGCTACTACATCACACTGTTGACTCATGTTCAGTCTGTGATCTACTAGTATTCCCAAGTCTTTTTCACATGTGCTGCTTAGCCCAATTCTTCCCATTCTGTATGTGCTTTTTTCATTTTTCTTGATGTAGGACTTTGCATTTCTCCTTGTTAAATACCATTCTGTTAGTCACCGCCCACTGTTCAAGTTTGTCCAGATCTTTTTGAATCCTCTGTCTCTACTCCAGTGTTAGCCATCCCTCCTTGCTTTTTGCTGTTAGCCAACTTGATTAATTTCCTCTCAATCCCCTCCTCTAGATCATTTCTAAAAAAGGTTGAACAACGCTGGGTCCAGGACAGAGCCTTATGGTACCCCACTTGATACATTCTTTCACTTGGATGTGCAGCCAATTATGACCACTCTTTGAATACAATGTTTCACTAAAGTCAACATATACTATATCTACTGCATTTCTCTCATCAACCCAGTCCGTGATTCTCTCAAAGAACGAAATTAGATTTGACTGGCATGACTTGTTTGTTACAAACACGCTGTCACGTTTGTTCTCAACTGCTGACAAAATCATGGGTGATATGAAACTGGAGCAGTCAGGACAGGCATGTATGCTCGCTACTAAGGTAGCTAAGATGCAGGAGCAGGCCGAACAAACGAGTGATGATCAGAACAGGACACTCTGAACCCCTCTGACAGAACATGCTGCAAAGCATAGCACCCATCCCAAAATGGACAACCCCACTACTTGCACCAAGCCAGGTCCAGAGGGGATAAACAGTAACTGACAACAAATAAAAGACTAAACTATACTAGAATATACAGAATAAAAAACAAACAGCAACACAGGGAACTAACCAGAAGACGGACAGGAACCAGACAACAGACATGCGAACTGAGAGTGCTGACTAGGCCAGAGATACAGAAGTACAACTGGCACTTCCAGCCAGAAAGAGGCAGATTATATAGGGAAAGGGGAGAAGCTGATTGCCTGTTAATCAACACAGACAGCACAGCCACTGACAAAATTAATGAACCAAGTGGTTGGCTGACAGAGCGGTCAATCACCAGCCACTGCCTCAGCTAACAGCAGCAGGGATTTTTTAATCTTAACTAGTCAGGACAGGAGATATTAACCCTAACTAGTCAGGACAGAACCAACTGCAGTAAAGGTGTGCTGACAGTGATGTAACACCCATGCTGGCTCTGATAAATTACTCCATTCTCATCTATGTACATGCATACGTGCTATTTCATAGATAATTTGTTTAAAGATCTTTCTCTGTATAGAAGTCAGGCTCACAGGCCTGTAGTTTCCTGGGTCTACCTCATTCCCTTTTTGAAGATAGGGACAACATTTGCAATTCTCCAATCTCCTGAGGTTTCTCCTGTTATCCAGGAATAATCAAAAATTATGGTGAGTGGTTCATTTACCTCTGCTCCTTCCTTTAGTACCCTAGGATGTAATTCATCTGGACCTGGACACCTGAATTCATTTATGTTAGCTAAGTGTTCCCTCACCATCTCTCTGCTTATAGATAGCCTGCATTCTTTTATTACCCCAGTAGCACAGGGAGGATCAGTTGATGTTGCATTTACTTTATAAGAGAAAACAGATACAAAATAGAAATGTAAAAGTTCGGCCTTCTTAACATCATTCTTAGTCAATTCACCATCTTCATCTTGTAAACATCCTATAGCATATTTGACTTTTCTTTTGCCTTTGACATAGCCCCCAAATTCTTTTTTTATTGCTTTTGGCCTCTGTTGCAGGCCTCAATTCATTATTAGCTTTAGCTTTTTTGAGACTTGCCCTACAGTTTCTGCAGACTGCATCATATTCTTCTTTAGATATTCCCCCCTCTTTCTATTTGATAGACATATTTTTCTTCCTTTTTAGCATGTATTTAAGCTCTGTGTTCATCCATTCTGGTCTCTTTAAATGCTTCCATTCTTTCAGGGATTGCTAACAATTATGCTTTGAGAATCTCATTTTGCAATATTCCCCATCTTTCTCAGACATTTCTGTCCTTAAGAATATCCAGCCACTGCATCCTTCCTATCCTCTTTCTGAGTTCATAAAAATCTGTCTATCTAAAATCCAACCTTTATATTTAAGTCTTCCCAGGTCTTCCTACCCTTGTTATCCAAAATTCAATGTTATCATGATCACTGCCTCCTAAGATCCCAGCCACCCTTACTTCCTCAACCATTTCCTCATTGTAAGGCCGCCTGCAGATGTGCGGGTCGGGAACCGAGCACCTGCAGGGACCAGTGCGTACTCACCCGCGGCTTCCGGCTCTGGCTGTTTGATGTGCGAGCCCCGCACAGAAATAGGGCATGCCGCGATTTGCTTGCCGCGCGATATTTCACGCGGCCGAATTGCGGCCGTCTGCATAGGAATGCGTTTGTTAACGCAATCCTATGCAGGCTTCCAGCAGCGGAAATTCCACGGGAAATCCCGCCGCAGAATTTCCGCTCGTGTTCAGGAGGCCTTAGTAAGAATTAGGTCCAAGATAGCAGATCCCCTTGTTTTCTCTTATACCTTTTCGAAGATAAAGTTGTGAGCAAGAGCAGATAAGAATTTGTTGGATCCATTACTTTTGCCTGAGAGAGATTCTCAACAAATGTCTGGACAGTAAAAATCTCCCATGATCACCATGTACATTTTTGAGAACTTGGCCTTCTGATATGGAAAGAGTTCATCCATGGTGTCCTTTCTGTTTTTCTCTACTTATATCCTTACCCAGTCAGTTTCTACAGAACTACCGTTCTCTGAAGCTTGAATCTATGTGGAGATGTATGCTTTCCTAACATACAATACAACAGCCCCTTTAATCAAGTCAAGTTCTTATAAATATGTTGTATTCTTCAAACCTTGTATTCCAATGATGTATATCATCCCACCAAGTTTCTGTGATGCCTATGACATCATATTTCTCATCCTGTGTTCGGAGCTCCAACTCCTTATTTTTTCCCATGTGAAATTGTTTGTCTTTGTTCTTTCTTTCCACTTCTAATAGTAAGGTTCTCAATTAGATTTATTAGCTGTATTTTTTTGCCTGACCTCTTACTTCCCTTCCCATATTGTTCTAGTTTAAAGCTCTCCTGATGAATGTAGCAAGACACCTTGTAAATACATGCTTACCTGTCTTTGTAAGATGCAACCTATCTCTAGCAAAGAGTCAATCATAAAGGTAATTCACTCCATGGTTTAGAAATGCAAATCTTTGCTGACGGCACCATTGACGTAGACAGTTGTTTACCTCTAGAATCCTCATTCCATGGCCATCTACTGGGACGATGGATGAGAAGACTAAATGTGCTCCTAGTTCCTTCACTTTTCTGCTGAGGTCTTCAAAGTCTTTGCAGATAGTTGCAAGGTTCTTTGTTGCAGTGTCATTTGCCACTACATGTATCAATAGGAATGGGTAGTGGTCTGTAGGACTGAAGAGTCCCATTCAGAATATAAGCAAGGAATCAATGAATATTAATAAACCTAGCTGAGACAGGAAGGGGTAATGCAATAACATTATATCAATAATGTACTCCTATAATAGACAGGAGGTGTGTGTCATGTCTGTGCAGCACTAGAGCACCACGCTAGCATGGGCACAGGGTGACATTCACACAAAATGCAGTTGTAGTACACCATGCACTGTAGGACAGTGCTCACCACTCTAGGAAGATGAAAGCCTCTATGTCTCATCTGTGTGGCACAGGAGCACCACGCTCTGCATGGACGTAAGATAACGTACACACTGATGGTAATAGTAGTATACCACACAATGTTGGTCAGTAAGCACCACTCCAGGAAGATAGGAGCATGTCCCTTACCTAACAGGAAGGTGGAGTGTCCCTGTCTGAAAGCGGAGTAATTGTCCTGATGAGGACAGCCCCACTGTCTCCTTCCTGGGCCCTGACTATCCCTATAGGCACCCTGGAGAGATGAACTGACATCACAAAGCAAAACAAAACAGATAACAAAAATATAATTGACAGGATACCACAACACTTATCTGGATATGGAGCAATTTAACCAGACAACAGGAACACCAAACTCCAACCTCTCCTTTATGGAAATGAATAAGCAGCAGGGAGTAAAGGGAGGGGTAAGAGTATAAAGCTCTCCACACCTGTAAATTGGAAGAGCAATGATAGAACCACATTCCCAACCTTTTCCCAGGAATGACTAATAGTCAGCATGCACCCATGCAGCATAGAGAAACAGCAACCAGTAGTCTCTGCACATGGTGCATTAACCCTTTTCCTGAATAACAAGGCGACAGGTCTAAGCCTGCATCGAGGCCACCATGGCACAATGCTGTCACGACTGACAAGCTGTGACAGTGTGGCTACAGGAATTTCATACTTCCATAACAGCACCCTTTACCTTTAACTCTTTCCAATCCACTGTCTGACGTCTTCCAACATTCTGATTGAAGGCTGTGCAGCTCCGATGTTGGAAGACGTCTGGCAGGGTATTCTTACTGTATATTACTGGCCGATCTGTTGTCGGGGCCTCTCCGGCATGTCACATACTGCAGTATTGGCTCTAGCCAGCAGATGGCGCCACTGTATAATGGCAGAAATAGACAGCCCCCTAGGAAACCCTGAATCCAAAATTGTATTGCAAAGGGTTAAGTCTACAGCAACAGAACCTATGTATACCACAAACTACACCCATGCTTACCTAAGTTAAGGGTATGGAATAAAAGGCAATGATTTGCACAGATCCTAGTGCATTTTTCCTATTTTTGATATGATTATTGTAATAAAACTCAGTGCTTCTAGAAGTGACTTTTTGATGAGCTCTAAAAACTGGGAGCTAATGCAAGGAATTAGTGGATCTGACTCTTATAATTACCTTCCACTGAATCAGTGGATATGACTCTTATAATTACCTTTTTTGGTGTATCCCTAATGTCCACTTGCAAAGCCATGGCTACATGCATCCCACAGACTGCATAGGCTTGTGCACATAATAGAAGCGCAGTAGTCCTGTTATTATGTGCACACACCCAAAATACTCCACAAGATGCATGTGGCCACAGCTTTGCAAGTGGACAGTTAAAGAACGCAGAAGAAGGTAATTATAATAGTCTCATCCCCTAATTCAGCATGTCAGCTCCTAAGGTCCCATAACATTAGTTTATGTGAATCATAAAAACGGAATGTTTTCTATTGAAAACTGACAGGTCATCAATAGATGATCGACGGGAAAATGCTATTCAGATGCCCACCAATCAGTTGATTTCCAATGCCACTGTCACTGCATTGTGTAAAGCACAGCTCCCATTAAATTGAATGGCAGCTGCATCTGCAGTATCAACCAGGGGGGCTGCACTATGGTCAGAGCTTTTGACTTCTTGCACAGAGACAGTGCCTGAAGACATCAGTTGATTGGCGGGGATTCAAGAGGAGGCTCCCTAATCATCTATTGATGACTTGTCGATCATTGATAAAAAAAAGTTTTAAAAGGTCCCAAAATACCCATTTAATGTAATTACTTTTCCTGCATATCCTCAGCAGTCATTTTAATGACTGGTCATCATGTACACTATTTAGTTACATAAGTTGTTTTTTTCTAGTAGGAAATGAGGCATAAAAGCTCCCAGGGAGATGCAGCATTACAACATGTTACCACACCATATGTTGATTTTTATTTTCATTATATGTGAATTTCTTAGACAACCAACAGACAAAGTGCTTAAGATTGAATTAGAATGAATCCCGTGTTGCTTGTCCAACTGTTTGGGTATTTAAAATTAAACACGACCTCTAAAGCTCAGTAAATTGCCATGCTGTTTTGCGATATGAGCAGTTTTAATAACAGCACAGTGGGATTAGTTAAACTTATAAACATGTGAATATAACACATGCTGATCTTTCGAATATCTGACCATGAAATGTTTAAGACTTTTCTATAGAAACACACATTTGTTCCTTTCTCAGTAAAAATGGTCCCATTATTTCTGTAGATAATTCTTCGTATATACAACATATATTATAAGAGGGATATATTAAAGGGGGTTGTCCAAGCCCATGAAATGTTTTAAAAACAACTTACAATGGTGTAAAATAACAAAAGGAGTAATACCATTCCCTTGCCTGATTCCCTGCTGGTCTCTGTTCTACTTGGTCTACCGATAACGTGTTGGCTCAACATGTGACCAATACAGCCCATCCCTGTCTGTATTGGTGACATGCCAACAATATTGAGATCACTGCTGTGGCTTGTGATTCACTGTAGCAGTCACATGTTATGAAGAACACAAACTGGCAACGGACTGGGGAAGCACTGGCACAGGGCAGCAGCGAACAGAAAGGTGAGTTTACTCATTTTGTTAGTTTTCTTTTTCAATAATTTCATGAAGTGGACAATCCCTTTAAGATGCACAACAAGTATATACTTTGAAAATGAAGATGCACTCTAAACCTAAACATTTAGGATAGTTTCCCACGGGCGATCGCAATTTTGCTTTCTGCGATTTTTGAGCTTTAGAGATGCTTCTTCTTGAGTATAATCTCGCATTGCTGCCGCCCACGATAAAATCACGCAATTTTTTTTATCACGAAAGTCAATAGGGCTTTTTAATGTTAAAAACTAGAGATGAGTGAGCGTACTCGGCCACGCCCCTTTTTCGCCCGAGCACCGCGATTTTCGAGTACTTCTGTACTCTGGCGAAAAGATTCGGGGGGCGCCGTGGGTGAGTGGGCGGTTGCAGCGGGGAGTGGGGGGAGAGGGAGAGAGAGAGAGGACTCCCCCCTGTTCCCCGCTGCTACCCCCCGTGCCGCCAGGCCTCCCCCCGCCTCCCCCCGCCCCCCGGCGCCCCCCGAATCCTTTCACCCGAGTACGGAAGTACTCGAAAATCGCGGTGCTCGATCGAGTAAATACTCAAAATGAGTATACTCGCTCATCTCTATTAAAAACACATTGCTGCAAAAGAAAAAAAAATCCTAGCAAAAGAGTGTTACAAAGTCACACGAATTTGTAGCCACACAAAATCGCAATATTGCCAAGAGAAAATGCAGCAATATCGCACATAACACTGATGAAATATCGCTGTGATTTTTTTCCCCACAATATCGCTGTAGCTTATGTGAAAGAGTCTTTGAGTTGCGATAGATAGATAGATAGATAGATAGATAGATAGATAGATAGATAGATAGATAGATAGATAGAGTGAGACAGTGACTGGCAAAGTGCTGGAGGGCAGATATGTTTCGCCTAGGATGCTCTCGCATGTGGCGTTAGGGAGTACTTGGGCAGATACGTGTCACCGAGCAGCCTGGGCTTGGTGGAGGAAGCCAGCATTTGTGTGTCGGTAACACTAAGTTACTGACATGGTGTAGTTAATGTAGTGGCTCCAAGCCGCATAGTCCGGGCCGGCTTTTCCTGGAGTGGTCAAAGTGAAGGGTGGGATGGACACTCCCACATACCAGGTGAGGCTGGTATCAGGCCTTATAAAAACCTGGGCCTGCAGGTCTTGAAGTGGTGGTGAGACTTCTGCATGTCTGAGGAAACGGCTGGCTCTGTGCAGCAAGCTGTGTTTTTGAAGTGAGTAGTCAGGACCGATCTGTGTATAGCGAGTGCTCAGACGAGCAGGTGTTGATTTTCTGTTGGCCTGGAGTTAAGGCCTGTTTTGCTTTATTTTGCTGAAATAAACCCAGGCAAAGCCTGGACTATGAACGTTACTCCTTGTGTCACTGTCTCTGGCTGTTGATGCCCAGGCTGCTACCTTATCCTAACGCTAATCCCTCACAATAGATAGATATGAGATAGATAGATAGCATTTCTTATCTTTAAGGTCTCTTTCACACTGGCAACAGTGAAATCTCAGCTAATAAAATCACTGCGATATCGCAAATTTGTTCCCGCAATTTTGTAGCCCCAGTAATGATTTTTTTTTTAGAATAATCTCGTATCGCTGCCGTAATTTTATCATGAGAAAGTTAATAGGACTTTTTAATGTTAAAAATGTATCGTGTCGCACAAAAATCGCAAGTTCGTACTATGTCATAAACATGGGAGATAAAAAATAGCACATCGCAGAAAGATAGAGCATGCCGCAATTTTTTTTCTAGAAACATAGAATCAATGAAAACACCGCTAATGTGAAGGAAATAGAGATGAGCGAACACCAAAATGTTCGGGTGTTCGTTATTCGGAACGAACTTCCCGCGATGCTCGAGGGTTCGTTTCGAACAACGAACCCCATTGAAGTCAATGGGCGACCAGAGCATTTTTGTATTTCGCCGATGCTCGCTAAGGTTTTCATGTGTGAAAATCTGGGCAATTCAAGAAAGTGATGGGAATGACACAGAAACGGATAGGGCAGGCGAGGGGCTACATGTTGGGCTGCATCTCAAGTTCACAGGTCCCACTATTAAGCCACAATACCGGCAAGAGTGGGCCCCCCCCCCCCTCCCAACAACTTTTACTTCTGAAAAGCCCTCATTAGCATGGCATACCTTTGCTAAGCACCACACTAGCTACAACAAAGCACAATCACTGCCTGGATGACACTCCGCTGCCACTTCTCCTGGGTTACATGCTGACCAACCGCCCCCCCTACCCCCCACAGCGCACACCAAAGTGTCCCTGCGCAGCCTTCAGCTGCCCTCATGCCACGCCACACTCATGTCTATTTAGAAGTGCGTCTGCCATGAGGAGGAACCGCAGGCACACACTGCAGAGGGTTGGCACGGCTAGGCAGCGACCCTCTTTAAAAGGGGCGGGGCGATAGCCCACAATGCTGTACAGAAGCAATGAGAAATAAAATCCTGTGCCACCGCCATCAGGAGCTGCACACGTAGGCATAGCAATGGGGAACCTATGTGCCACACACTATTCATTCTGTCAAGGTGTCTGCATGCCCCAGTTAGACCGGGCTTTTTAATTCATAGACACAGGCAGGTACAACTCCCTATTGTGAAGTCCCTGTGGACCGACAGCATGGGTGGGTGCCAGGAAGCCACCGGCGGTACATAGAAATATCCCATTGCATTGCCCAACACAGCTGAGGTAGTAATGTCGTGCGTAATACAGGTGGGCTTCGGCCCACACTGCATGCCCCAGTCTGACCGGGGTTCTTTAGAAGTGGACACATGTAGGTTAAACTCCCTGTGGACCCACTGCCTGGGTGGGTGCCAGGAAGCCACCGGCGGTACATAGAAATATCCCATTGCATTGCCCAACACAGCTGATGTAATGTCGTGCGTAATGCAGGTGGGCTTCGGCCCACACTGCATGCCCCAGTCAGACTGGGGTTCTTTAGAAGTGTACAGATGTATTAAAAACTCCGTGTGCACCTACAGCATGGGTGGCTCCCTGGAACCCACCGGCGGTACACAAAAATATCCCATTGCATTGCCCAACACAGCTGAGGTAGTAATGTCGTGCGTAATGCAGGTGGGCTTCGGCCCACACTGCATGCCCCAGTCAGACTGGGGTTCTTTAGAAGTGTACAGATGTATTAAAAACTCCGTGTGCACCTACAGCATGGGTGGCTCCCTGGAACCCACCGGCGGTACACAAAAATATCCCATTGCATTGCCCAACACAGCTGAGGTAACGTCAGCTGGAATGCAGGTGGGCTAAAAATTAATTTGATTACACTGTAGGCGAGGGCCCACAAAAATTGCTGTATCAACAGTACTAATGTACATCCCAAAAATTGGCCATGGCCAGCCAAGAGGGCAGGTGAAACCCATTAATCGCTTTGGTTAATGTGGCTTAAGTGGTAACTAGGCCAGGAGGCAGCCCAGTGTAACGAAAAATTGGTTCAAGTTAAAGTTCCAACGCTTTTAAGCGCATTGAAACTTATAAAAATTGTTCAGAAAAATTATTTGAGTGAGCCTTGTGGCCCTAAGAAAAATTGCCCGTTCAGCGTGATTACGTGAGGTTTCAGGAGGAGGAGCAGGAGGAGGAGGAGGAATATTAGACACAGATTGATGAAGCAGAAATGTCCCCGTTTTGGATGGTGAGAGAGAACGTAGCTTCCATCCGCGGGTGCAGCCTACGTATTGCTTACGTATTGCTGCTGTCCGCTGGTGGAGAACAGAAGTCTGGGGAAATCCAGCCTTTGTTCATCTTGATCAGTGTTAGCCTGTCGGCACTGTCGGTTGACAAGCGGCTACGCTTATCTGTGATGATTCCCCCAGCCGCACTAAACACCCTCTCCGACAAGACGCTAGCCGCAGGACAAGCAAGCACCTCCAGGGCATACAGCGCTAGTTCAGGCCACGTGTCCAGCTTCGACACCCAGTAGTTGTAGGGGGCAGAGGCGTCACCAAGGATGGTCGTGCGATCCGCTACGTACTCCCTCACCATCCTTTTACAGTGCTCCCGCCGACTCAGCCGTGACTGGGGAGCGGTGACACAGTCTTGGTGGGGAGCCATAAAGCTGGCCAGGCCCTTAAAGACTGTTGCACTGCCTGGGATGTACATGCTGCTCGATCTACGCACATCCCCTGCTACCTTGCCCTCGGTACTGCGCCTTCTGCCACTAGCGCTGTCGGCTGGGAATTTTACCATCAGCTTGTCCGCAAGGGTCCTGTGGTATAGCAACACTCTCGAACCCCTTTCCTCTTCGGGAATCAGAGTGGGCAGGTTCTCCTTATACCGTGGATCGAGCAGTGTGTACACCCAGTAATCCGTCGTGGCCAGAATGCGTGCAACGCGAGGGTCACGAGAAAGGCATCCTAACATGAAGTCAGCCATGTGTGCCAGGGTACCTGTACGCAACACATGGCTGTCTTCACTAGGAAGATCACTTTAAGGATCCTCCTCCTCCTTCTCCTCAGGCCATACACGCTGAAAGGATGACAGGCAATCAGCCGGTGTACCGTCAGCAGCGGCCCAAGCTGTCTCTTCCCCCTCCTCCTCATCCTCCTCATGTTCCTCCTCCTCCTCCTGTACGCGCTGAGAAATAGACAGGAGGGTGCCCTGACTATCCAGCGGCATACTGTCTTCCCCCGCCCCCGTTTCCGAGCGCAAAGCAGCTGCCTTTATGGTTTGCAGGGAATTTCTCAAGATGCATAGCAGAGGAATGGTGACGCTAATGATTGTAGCATCGCCGCTCACCACCTGGGTAGACTCCTCAAAATTACCAAGGACATGGCAGATGTCTGCCAACCAGGCCCACTCTTCTGAAAGGAATTGAGGAGGCTGACTCCCACTGTGCCGCTTATGTTGGAGTTGGTATTCGACTATAGCTCTACGTTGTTCATAGAGCCTGGCCAACATGTGGAGCGTAGAGTTCCACCGTGTGGGCACGTCGCACAGCAGTCGGTGCACTGGCAGCTTAAAGTGATGTTGCAGGGTGCGCAGAGTGGCAGCGTCCGTGTGGGACTTGCGAAAATGTGCGCAGAGCCGGCGCGCCTTTACGAGCAGGTCTGACAAGCGTGGGTAGCTTTTCAGAAAGCGCTGAACCACCAAATTAAAGACGTGGGCCAGGCATGGCACGTGCGTGAGGCTGCCGAGCTGCAGAGCCACCACCAGGTTACGGCCGTTGTCACACACGACCATGCCCGGTTGGAGGCTCAGCAGCGCAAGCCAGCGGTCGGTCTGCTGTGTCAGACCCTGCAGCAGTTCGTGGGCCGTGTGCCTCTTATCGCCTAAGCTGAGTAGTTTCAGCACGGCCTGCTGACGCTTGCCCACCGCTGTGCTGCCACACCGCGCGACACCGACTGCTGGCGACATGCTGCTGCTAACACATCTTGATTGCGAGACAGAGGAGGAGGAGGAGGAGGGTGCTTTAGTGGAGGAAGCATACACCTCCGCAGATACCACCACAGAGCTGGGGCCCGCAATTCTGGGGGTGGGTAGGACGTGAGCGGTCCCGGGCTCTGACTCTGTCCCAGCCTCCACTAAATTCACCCAATGTGCCGTCAGGGAGATGTAGTGGCCCTGCCCGCCTGTGCTTGTCCACGTGTCCGTAGTTAAGTGGACCGTGGCAGTAACCGCGTTGGTGAGGGCGCGTACAATGTTGCGGGAGACGTGGTCGTGCAGGGCTGGGACGGCACATCGGGAAAAGTAGTGGCGACTGGGAACTGAGTAGCGCGGGGCCGCCGCCTCCATGATACTTTTGAAGGACTCCGTTTCCACAACCCTATACGGCAGCATCTCAAGGCTGATGAATTTTGCTATGCGGACGGTTAACGTTTGAGCGTGCGGGTGCGTGGCGGCGTACTTGCGCTTGCGCTCCAACAGTTGCGCAAGCGACGGCTGGACGGTGCGCTGAGCTACACTGCTGGATGGGGCCGAAGACAGCGGAGGTGAGGGTGTGGGTGCAGGCCAGGAGACGGTAGTGCCTGTGTCCTGAGAGGGGGGTTGCATCTCAGTGGCAGGTTGGGGCACAGGGGGAGAGGCAGGGGTGCAAACCGGAGGCGCTGAACGGCCTTCGTCCCACCTTGCGGGGTGCTTGGCCATCATATGTCTGCGCATGGTGGTGGTGGTGAGGCTGTTGGTGTTGGCTCCCCGGCTGAGCTTTGCGCGACAAAGGTTGCACACCACTGTTCGTCGGTCGTCAGGCGTCTCTGTGAAAAACTGCCAGACCTTAGAGCACCTCGGCCTCTGCAGGGTGGCATGGCGCGAGGGGGCCCTTTGGGAAACACTTGGTGGATTATTCGGTCTGGCCCTGCCTCTACCCCTGGCCACCGCACTGCCTCTTGCAACCTGCCCTGCTGATGCCCTTGACTCCCCCTCTGAAGACCTGTCCTCCTGAGTAAGCGTTGCACACCAGGTGGGGTCAGTCACCTCATCGTCCTGCTGCTCTTCCTCCGAATCCTCTGTGCGCTGCTCCCTCGGACTTACTGCCCTTACTACTACCTCACTGCAAGACAACTGTGTCTGATCGTCATCGTCCTCCTCACCCACAGAAAGTTGTTGAGACAGTTGGTGGAAGTCCCCAGCCTCTTCCCCCGGACCCCGGGAACTTTCGAATGGTTGGGCATCAGTGACGATAAACTCCTCTGGTGGGAGAGGAACCGCTGCTGCCCAATCTAAGCAGGGGCCCGAGAACAGTTCCTGGGAGTGTTCCCGCTCCTGAGCAGGTGTCATTGTAGTGGAGTGAGGAGGCTGGGAGGAAGGAGGAGCAGCAGACAGAGGATTCGGATTTGCAGCAGTGGACGGCGCAGAACTGCGTGTTGACGATAGGTTGCTCGAAGCACTTTCTGCCATCCAGGACAGGACCTGCTCACACTGCTCATTTTCTAATAACCGTCTCCCGCGTGGACCCATTAATTGGGCGATGAATGTGGGGACGCCAGAAACGTGCCTCTCTCCTAATCGCGCAGCAGTCGGCTGCGACACACCTGGATCAGGAGCTCGGCCTGTGCCCACACCCTGACTTGGCCCTCCGCGTCCTCGGCCGCGTCCACGTCCTCTAGGCCTACCCCTACCCCTCAGCATGCTGTATTACCAGTGATTTGATTTCACAGGCAGGAAATAAATTGGCGCAAGACTGCAGGCCAAATATAATTTTTTCCCTTTTTTGAAAACGAAAGGCCCCACTGCCTCTAGTGAATGAATAATCTAAGTTTAATAACTGTGCTGTTTTCCTGCTAATGTGTCACAGAACGTGAGGGTAGCAGAGTTATTAACTGTGGCAGAGCAGGTATTTTTTTTCCCAAATAAGGAAAGCAAATGGCGAAGCCAGGAGTAAAACGTAGCTGGGTGCGTATGATTTTTACAGGTTGCAGACGCAGCCGACACGTGTCCACCGCCCTTAGGACGGACAGAGGCCGGACAAATAGAATTATTTTCCGTTTTTTGGCACCAAAAGGCAGCACTGCGTATATTCTATGAACATGAGAAGTTTAATAACTGTGCTGTTTTCCTGCTAATGTGTCACAGAACGTGAGGGTAGCAGAGTTATTAACTGTGGCAGAGCAGGTATTTTTTTCCCAATTAAGGAAAGCAAATGGCGAAGCCAGGAGTAAAACGTAGCTGGGTGCGTATGATTTTTACAGGTTGCAGACGCAGCCGACACGTGTCCACCGCCCTTAGGACGGACAGAGGCCGGACAAATAGAATTATTTTCCGTTTTTTGGCACCAAAAGGCAGCACTGCGTATATTCTATGAACATGAGAAGTTTAATAACTGTGCTGTGTCCCTGCTAATGTGTCACCGAACGTGAGGGTAGCAGAGTTATTAACTGTGGCAGAGCAGGTATTTTTTTTCCCAATTAAGGAAAGCAAATGGCGAAGCCAGGAGTAAAACGTAGCTGGGTGCGTATGATTTTTAAAGGTGTCACACGCAGCCGACACGTGTCCACCGCCCTTAGGACGGACAGAGGCCGGACAAATAGAATTATTTTCACTTGTTTTACAAGCAAAAGGCAGCACTGCGTATATTCAATGAATAATAACTGTGCTGTGGCCCTGCCTATACAATTCTTTCCCTGCAGTATCAATGGAGGGTGCAATGCTCTGCAGAAGCGATTTTGAGAAGCAAAAAAAAATGCAGCACAGCTAACAGCAGCCTGGACAGTACTGCACACGGTTAAATGTGGCCCTAGAAAGGACCGTTGAGGTTCTTGAAGGCTACACTCACTCCTAACACTCTCCCTGCCTATGCAGCACTTCTGTCCCTAATGCCGGGTGCAACGGTCTGCAGAGGCGATTTTGAGAAAAAAAAAATCCCACTGCTAACAGCAGCCAACACACAGCTATCAGTGGCCCTAATAAGGACCTTTGGGGGGTCTTGAAGCCTACACTAACTACCAATTCTTTCCCTACAGCAGCTCCGGTACAAACAGCACTGTCCCTCATCTAACTCACACGGCATCTGAGGCGAACCGCGGGAGGGGCCGACTTTTATGTTCGGGTGACACCTGATCTTCCCAGCCACTCACAGCAGGGGGGTGGTATAGGGCTTAAACGTCACAGGGGGAAGTTGTAATGCCTTCCCTGTCTTTCAATTGGCCAGAAAAGCGCGCTAACGTCTCAGGGAAGGAAGTGAAAATAACCAGAACACCGCATGGTGTTCGTTACGAATAACGAACATCCCGAACACCCTAATATTCGCACGAATATCAAGCTCGGAAGAACACGTTCGCTCATCTCTAGAAGGAAACCATTGAATAGCATGGGTTTCCAAAACATGCGTTTTGTAGCGCTGTCGCTTCGCAGGAAAATTGCACGATTTTGTAGCCCCTGTGAAAGTGGCTAAAATTGTGGCGCGCTATGTAGTTAATGTAGTACATCTACAGTATTTGCATAGCCCAGTAGACCATAGAAATCAATGGACTATGCAAATAGCATAAGGCACTGAATGAACGTCTGGCACATTAAACAAGCAGATGTAGCACGCTGAACATTTGTTTGGCACCTGCTACATCTGTAGATAGATATTTTTACTTGCTATACAATGATTTTTACTTTTGATTTACATTATACTATCTATATAAAAGCCTAACCTCAATAAAAGTAGGATACATATATACTAGAGATGAGCGAACGTACTCGGATAGGCACTACTCGTCCGAGTAATGTGCCTTATCCGAGTACCGCTGTACTCGTGCTCAAAGATTCGGGGCGCTCCGCTGCTGACAGGTGAGTCGGAGCGGGGCAGAGCGGGCAGGAGAGAAGGAGAGAAAGATCTCCCCTCCGTTCCTCCCCGCTCTCCCCTGCAGCTCCCCGCTCCGCAGCGCGTCCCGAATCTTTCAGGATGAGCACAGCGGTACTCGGATAAGGCACATTACTCGGACGAGTAGTGCCTATCCGAGTACGTTCGCTCATCTCTAATATATACTTATCCCAGGCATGCTTAAATTCAGATGTTGCTGATTTTCTAAACACATCTGCGGGAAGTTTGTTCCAAGCATCTACTACTCTTTTAGTAAAATAATAATTTCTGGCATTTTTTTCTGATCCCCCACCCCAACTAATTTCAGTTAATGTCCCCTTGTTTTTGTGTTTAGTTTCTTATTAAAGAGGCTATTTGGTTTCTGAAAAAGAATATAGAAACAGTTGGACACATTCATCTATTTAAAAAAAATTCTACTCGCCTCTTCAATCCTCTACCGATGCAGACAATGTAGAGGAACTATGTTCGTGCAGAAACCTCTTGTGCAGTCAATAAAAGACGATCATAAGGAAGTAATGGAACCTCCGTGGTGGGATCAAATTTATATTTACTGACAAACAGTATATAGTGCAACGCGTTTCAGAGCTGATGTTGCTCCTCTATCAAGCACAAATCCTGGTTCTCTCTCCTCCAGACATGGAATCCCTCAGGCTACAATCAACATGTCCATCAACAGAGGCGCTGTCCTGATCATTTGCGAGCAAGAATTAAAAATTGTTTACATTAAACAGTTTAATTAAATAGTACCTGCACTTTTACTTCGGAGCACTCCTACTCCATTGGACACTTTCGGCTCCTTCCGGCAGCTGAAGATAGCCCCATATAGTGCAATATTAGCGCTATGTGGGGCTACATGGGGCTGTAATCAACTGCTGGAAGGAGCTGAAAACAACTGACAGAGCAGGAGTACTCCGAAGTCAAAGTGCAGGTGCTCTTTAAAATCTGCATCTTTAAATTTAAAGTGGTATCCCCATCTTAGAATGTTATCATATATTGCTAAGATATGTCATAATATCCTGATGCAGATCCAACCACTCATTTTGCAGGACAAACTGTGAAGGAGCTGTAGTGCTTAATATTCTGAGAATCGGTAGAGATTCTGGCATTCAGTTCCCCACCAATTAGGAAGTGATAGCATATTCCACTCATACCACCACTTCCAATCTGACAAAACCCTTTATATTCTCTCTGTGGTGTCTACCCACAGTTCCAAGAGTAAGAGACATGAGACATATACAAATGTATCTCCGCATAATATTCAGTTCAGATTCTGTGAAAGCTAAATGTCAATCTCAGTGGGTGCTGTAATGGCTGCCATTACTGTATGTTGCTTATTATTAATCCACTTGACAGACCAAGGTAACTTCAATCTATATATATAAAGGTGAAAGCTCTCAGTGACTAACTGACTCACTGACTCGCTATTAATTCTCTAACTTCCAGATGTCGTACAAACTTGAAATTTGGCACAAGCATTATTTAGCTCCTACATAGGAAAAGTAAAGGGGTCAAAACTCTTTTATTCAATGCAAATTGCAAAAGTATTGGCACCCCTATGAAATGTACCTAATCTAATTTTCTAACTTCCCAGTATTGTACAAACATGAAATTTAGCACGACCATTCTTTAGGTCCCGAATAGGAAAAGTAAAGGGGTCACAACTTGATTATTCAATGCTAAGTGCAAAAGTATTGGCACCACTATGCAATGTACCTAACCTAATTCTGTAATATGCCAGTGTCGTGCAAACATGAAATTTGGCATGACCATTCTTTAGGTCCTAAATAGGAAAGGAAAAGGGGTCACAACTCGATTATTCAATGCTAATTGCAAAAGTAAGTGCACCCCTATGTAATGTAACTTCTTGGTGTTGTACAAGTGTGAAATTTGGCACAATTGTTCTTTAGGCCCTAAATAGGAAAAGTAAAGGGGTGACAACTCTATTATTCAACGCTAATTGCAAAAGTAAGTGCACCCCTATGTAATCTAATGTAACTTCCTGGTGTTGTACAAGTGTGAAATTTGGCGCGAGCATTCTTTAGGTCTTAAGTGAGGAGAGTGGGAGGTGTGGCACATTCTGCAGAGGGACATCCATATATGCAGCCTTAGGAGAATCTAATGCTCCTCTATTTGTATACATATTTTATTCCTGGGTTCCTCCAAAGTAACCTTGACTTCATAAAATTTTCTGTGCAAAAAACATGTAAACCCCTGTATCAAATTAACTTGGGCGAAGCCGGTATATCAGCTAGTCATGATATATAGCTGAAAAAGTAAAAGAATAAAAAAACTCAGCACTCTAGGACTAGGAAGGAATTGTCCAGAGCGGGGAATTGTGATTGTAAGTTCTCTATTAGATTTTGCTTATATAAATGTACACTGTGCATGTTATTTTTAGGCTTGAGAAAGGCGCAGAAGTGCGGCAAAACGCATTGCATCAGTGATTTATAATAATTATGGTTACTGAACCATTAGACACGTGGATCTTGAGATTACTCTTAGTCCTGGAGTGCAGAGTTTTTTATTCTTTTACTTTTTTGGCTTGGTTTTAAGCCCCTGGTTACCAGAGGGCTTTAAACCTCCGAGATGTCTCTCCAGGACATCTGGAACAGAGGACGAAAAGACATACCGATATGCTGGCTTGGACACTAGGTACCGGTGGGATCCCCATCCAGGAGCCCCACCGTGTACCAGGTGAGTGGACTTCCCTCTATTACTTGAAATACTATAGTATGCTGGTACATGTCTACCCATTTTTCTTTGTCATGATATATAGCTCGGTTGACATGACCCAGATATGTAATGCTATACATATTGAAGTACTTTAAAGTCTTAGAAAATGTGTGCCTTTAAACTAACATTACAGTGTAAGTAGGGACATTATAATTTTAGGTCCAAAATTCTGTGCTGATCAATTTTATAAGTTAGCTTTATAGGGATCAAGCTTCATTTTTTTATACAGTCTTTTATCTTCTTGCACCCACCACTTAGAACCGGGCAGTTTTAATTCCTGGGTGGACTCAATGCATGGATATTAAAACAAGCCTCAACTGTTGCTCTGCCCCCTCCAACCTTTAATTTTTTGTGTGTAAAAAAAAAACAAAAAACAAACACTCATACTCACCTGAGACCACTGCAAACCAATCGCCGGTCTCAACTAGTTTGAAGACGTGGATATAATTTAAATTAGTGCTGATGCAAAGGGGCCTGATGCACATACACCGGTCGTCCTCATGGTCAAAGCGACCAGTGACTTAAGGGTTTTCTGCATAAAGATCTTTTTTTCTATACTTCAATGTGATCTGTAAAAATCTTCCCATGAGGCGGCTTAAAGCACAAATAATTATTTGTTATTAATTATTAATAGCTCTCAGCTTTGTGAAAGCAATCAGGAGATCCATGAAAGATTACTCTGAATAATTTTGAACTAAAAAACTAATTCTGTTCATTGTTAAACTTACAGTTTAAAGTTTCCTTTCACCGTAGATCTTATGTATACTAATCATCAAAACTGTACTTTTACTTTTTCTTATAATACACGCCATTGTCTTTCATACAATCTTAGTAAGTCCTAATGCGTCGTCATCATCATTAGAGTCTACAGTCTTCCAATCGCCTGCAATTTTTGAACCTAATTTAATAAACTGACCACTGTATATGACCTGAGTTTTCTTCTGTTTTACTGTCTACTAACCTAATTAAGATTCATGGTACATATTAATGCTTTATGGTGTACACATCAAAACTATCGAGCATTAAATAGACAGATTACCTGCGTATTCTCAGGATAATTTGGGAGTCTTCATTTTATTTTTTGATTTTCCCCAGTTTTCCTCTCCTTAGAGTGGGGCATTATTGATAGGCAGCGAAACCTTTATTTCCACAAACAAGCTAAAAGCAGACAATCTATACCTGAAAGCCAAAGCGGGAAAAGCTGATAACTCTAGAGTATTGTGCCATAAATACAGACAGCTTTGTGGAGAACATAAACAGCCTTGTTAACAGGCTAAAAGGAATGTGTGCTATTAATCAAATTATTGAAGCTAAAGCTATAAAGTGCCTCATGGCATATTCTGATAGTGCTGCAAGCTAAGGTATGATTTTTCAAATATAGCTGTCACTAAAATTAAATTATAGTTAATGCTTGAGATTAATTGTCCAAGAATAATAAATGCCTAATAAACTAGTTTTTGTATGCTTATTTGAAAAATAACTTCACAGAGCAAAATGCCATAAAGTAATATTTACGAATATCACAAGTTCTGATGCCATCTTACTGGATTGTTTCTTTTCGGGATGAATACATTTCTTGAATCACTTTGCAAAGAGGTTGAAGGCCACTTTCAGAAGGCCTTAATATTTTAGTGTCTGTATAGCAATGGATTTAGTCCCATAGCAACCTATGGTGATCTAAGTCCACTTCAATATAGTCATAAGAGGTCTGGGTATTGCAACTGTGATATGAATGCTGATAAGCTCTCTTATTTTGGCATCAGTATTTGTAAGCCTAAAATAGGAGTGGAACAAACACAGAGAAAGTATAAGGACACCTTCACACGGCAAGTATCTGATGTTGGCATTCCGCAGCAGAAAAACCCATAGCATATACTCAGTAAAAAACAGTGGCTAAATTGGCACCTAAATAGTGTGGATTTAGCAGAAGATTTGCTTGGGGGAAAAGCTGTGAATTTAACCCTTGTTAACACAAACATAACATCATCAAGAAGGACAGTCTACAGCTGTACTGAGTAGTGTAGTTGTGAATAAATAGCAGTAAGTCACTCGCCATTAGCTCCAACAGCAAATCTCTGCATGTCCTTACTTTCACTTCTCTTCCTGTTCACTCCTCTATGCTCTCATAGTCCTCGTACACTTTCTGTTCTCCTGTTGACTCAAGCAACAAAGATAACATCACTTGACAACAGCAAGTGAACAACAAGTTAGGAGGAAGAGAGGACCCTAGTGGACAGTACTGTAGATGGATTTTCAGCACAGAAACATCATTTTAGGTACAGTAAATAAAGTAAATGGCACTTTTGCTAGTTTTCACACTGGCTGTCATATAAGTATAAGTTGTTGGAAAAGTTAGTGACAATTTAAGTTTCAGAATTAATAAATGGTGAGTAAAGATGTTCTCATAGCAACAATATATTTATTATTTATCCTTTTAGACTGTCTCAAGCTTTCTCAGTAAATCTATTTTTTTTATTTTACTTTATTATTCTATTATATGAAGTTAAGACATTACTAAGATGTAATCTGTTTAAAGGGTATACGGATGACATTAAGTTATCCCCTATCCCTAAACTAGGGGACAACTAGCTGGTGGGGCTCTGAGTGCTGGGAACTCCACCGATCACCAGACTGGGGTGCTTTGTCTCGAGAGAGACTGGATTGGCAGCACACATGCTCAACTACCACTTCATTGATTTCAATAAGAGTGCTGGAGATGGCCGAGTGCTTGAACGCAACTACTGTATTCTCTGCTCCCATTGAAATGAATTGAATGATAGCTCAGCATGCGGGCTACTGTTCCATTCATTTTGCCACTCTCTTGGAGGACATTGGAGTATCGTTCTGGCAATTGGTGGAGGTTCAAGAGGTTGAACTCTTACCCATCAGCTAGTTATTCCCTTTCCTGTGGATAAGGGATAACTTCCTGTTGCCAAAATACCGCTTTCAAAGTAAGGGAAACTTTATGTAGAGTTTCCAAAACTTCAGAATAACAAACATGCCTATTTACACATAAATATAAGGACGATTTGATTCTTGTTTTGTTTTTTAAAACAGTTACTGCATAATTAGGGAAATATGTAATTCAAGGTTCTGGAATATATATAATATTTTCTTTCACAGCTGGACCTGCATGACTTCTTCTTTTCTTGGTCATAAAACTAAGAACTTTGTTATCTATTGTACATTTACAAAAAGCTATTACTGTATTGTACTGTTGTAAATCCTTGTCAATAGATACCCAAAAGTAAAAGTTCACTTTAAAATAACCTTCAACTTCAGCTTTAGCTGTCGTCTAAAACAATAAAAGGTTAAAAGGAAAGCAATCTGATTAATGCTTTTGCCTGTTCTTGATTAATTTGAGTCTCATTAATCCCTGCAGTGCAGTTACATCTCAGTACTTTTTCGTTTAATAAACTAATTGAGCCATTAATCTGACTGTATTGTACAAAGGTCATAATTACTTGATGTATAATCTTGTGCTCAATATTTGAAAAGAACTACGCTACTAACAGACTCACGATTCTTGTATATTAGAACCTGAAACGTGTGGCAGAGACTTGGATGGATGAATATGCAGAGTATATCTACCAGAGGAGACCTGAATACAGACACCTCTCTACTGGAGATCTCACATCTCAAAAGGAACTTCGCAAACATCTCAAGTGTAAGGATTTCAAATGGTTCATGGCTGAAGTGGCTTGGGACATTCCAAAGTATTACCCACCAGTAGAACCTCCACCTGCCGCCTGGGGAGAGGTATATTTTTATAACACATATATAATATACTGTAACATGTTTCCTTTTAGCATCCTGATGCAATGTTGAATTTTCACTGTGCTCTGGTTATTGCAGGTTATAGTTATTAGTATAGCTGTTTTGTACCTTAAGGACTAGACACTTTTTAGGGATTTTAAACCATGTGGTGGTTTTACTGCCCTATTTTTTTCCTTCAGCTACCAAAATTATTTTGACTGCGTTTTTTTTCCATGACATATAGGGCTATTTTTTAAATATCTTTTTCACTGATTTTTTTTTTCCTTTTTTAATTTTATTGGGAGTAAAATGCTAAATGCTTTTTTAAAACATTTATAGTTTTTTTTTATTTAGTATATTTATGCTAAGATAAAGTATGGGAATGGGTTCCTCTATTTGTTTCAGATGTTTTGAATTTTTGATATATAATATGTATGGTTTTGGTTTACAGGGCACATATGGTGACGGTTTTGGTTGGCGTCGGCTTTGTGTTATTTCCTTTCTTATGTATATATTGTTGTTGTATTCTGTAATTTTGTTTTATTTGTGTATGTAATTATGTTTTTTTACTATTTATGTCCCCCATGACGTCATATAAGAACTCTGGGGGATATTCTTTTTTTTTTTTATTTGACACTTTCCCATTGTATCTGGGGCATCCATAGGAGCCCTAGTTACAGGGAAAAGCAACCCCTGTAGTGACATTAGTCACTGGCAGAGCTGGCCAGGGTCTAGTGTGACCCTCCAGCTCTGCTGTAGCAGGGAACCCGGCAGGTTCCCGAAGTGAAAGATACATGTTACTTTCACTTTCTAGTACAGAGTGCTCAATGAGAACTGTATACTCAGGAAAGCAGAAGTCAGAAAGGGTTAAATACCCCTCCTGCCTTCTCCTCTGGGTTATCAGCTGTCACTAACAGCTGATAACTCTTTCCTGATTGATTGCAGAGGCAGTAGGCTTAAAGCGCCCCTGTACTTTTACATACGGCGGTGCTTTAAGTCTAGAACCAGGCGCCTAAAATTTACTGAGCCTGGTTCTTAATGGGTTAAAGGATTTATACAGTACCACATGTTCATACCCTCTTCAAGAAGAGCAACCTATTCTCTAATTGAAGACTCACAACTAAACAGCTAATCACACAGGAACACCCTGTTAAAACTCTGATCAGCTTTCAAAGTTCAGGGAAGCAGCAGGTAGCTGCACACTTTTCAAGTAGAATTACATGTGCAATGTGGTATTACATGTAGTAGTACCCATTCAAATGACTCCTTCAGAGTAAGAGCAGAAGCCTCTTCAATTTAATAGAGGGGGTCTCAAGGAGGTCCAAATGATGCCCATATATACCAGTAGGAACATATTGAAAAGGTTTGTCTCAGAGTATGTTCACATGCAGCTGAAATGTCACAGATTTTCCACGATTAATATGACTGAAGAAAATCTACAACATTCTGCAGTAAATTATGTAAAAAATCTCATCTATGCACCGCATAAATCTGTAATGTAAATTGATTAATGTTGTGGATTTTATATCTGCAGCATGTCCATTTATGTTGGATTTTAATTTTTCATCTCTTTGAGTGAGGGGGTCAAAACTGCATCAAATCAACTTCAAAACTTGTATCAAAATGTACTTTACATACAGATATTGACATGGATGTCACTTTGGATTTTGTGATTGTTCTCAGTACGAGAAACCAAGTAATCTTGTAGATATATCTTCTAATGACTAACAAAAATACATGATGTTCAGTATCAGGTCCAAGACATTGGAAATGGAACATGTCAATGTCCTAGAGATTTTGTAGTCCTGCTATGACTTGGGGATTTGTACATGTGAGCAGGGTTTGCAGCTCCTTACATTACAGGTATAAGTTCCTTTTTGTGTGTCAGAGGGCAATGCACTTCTGATTGAAATTTGGAGGTTGCCTGTAACACGGAAGGGGAGGGTCCGGAAACATGGTTTTCAGATGGTCATCCTTGTGTAGGGTATGATGGAGTTTCTTTGCAGTTTTCCTTAGTACCTTTAGCTGTGAATTGTTGGTCACTACTAGAGTTACATGACTGTTTTCTACCTTCTCCTTGTATTGGAGTAGTTGATTTCTGGGTATCCTGGTGGCTCTGGTGATTTGGTCATCAATTGAGCTGAGATGGTAGCCCTGATCGCAAAATGTCCTTTTCAGATGGTATAAATGTTCCTCTCTGTCTGTGTTGGAGTAGATCCAGTTTTATCTTATGGCCTGGCTGAAGACAATGGATTTTTTGATGTGTTTAGGATAGAAATTGTACCATCTGAGGTATGTAGGCTGAACAATCAGTTTTCGGTATAGGAATTTCTGTATTGAGTTGTTTGAAATTTTTATGGTGGTGTCCAAAAAGTTGATTTCTGCATACGAGTAGCTTAATGTCAGGTTTATGGTGGGGTGGAATGCATTGAATCTCTCATGGAATTTTATTAGTTCTTGTTCGGTGTTGGTCCAGATGATTATGATGTCATCAATGTAGCGGTAAGTAGGCCAATGGTTTGCTGGAGCATAAGGCTAGAAAGTCACTCTCCAGTCTTGCCAAGAAAAGGTTGGCATATCGCAGTGCCATTTTCTGCCCATGATTCAGAGGCAACCCCATTGGCCTCAAGGTGTGCCTGGCAGATGGTCAGTCCATCTTCGTGTGAATGTTGGAATATAAGTATTCCACATCTATGGTGGTCAGGATGGTGCCATCAAGGAGGGGACCTACAGTTGATAGTTTGTTCAGTGTATTCTTCAAATATAAGTAGAACAAAGCGGATGTTTTCTTTAAAAGAAATACTGAAATGTTGCATGAAATGTCAAGCATTTGAGTTAAATTGATCTTTAAGAACCACCAGAATTGGCCTATAAGTACCAGGCCTACAGTAGATTCCTTCTTGTAAATAGGAAGAATGTCTAAAATGGTCTTATATGAACTAAAGACACATTTGGCAGCAATAAAGGTGTGTTGTGCCAATTCTAATGGCTCCTACTTACATCTGCATGATGCTACTTGCTTTGAGCTGTATGTATAGCACTAGAGATGAGCGAGCACCCAAATGCTCGGGTCCGCGTTATGCGAGTCGGCTTTTTGTAAAATGCGAGAGCTCTACTCGAGTAGCGAACCCCAATTGACTACAATGGGAGACTCGAGCATTTTTGCATGTGGGACGCCGGGTCCCGAGCTTTTTTTTTTTTTCCTTGGTTCTCTCCCTCTCCCCCTTTCCCTCTCTCCCTGCCAGCTAAAAAAATTTGCAAAAATGTAATGGTGTCAAGCAATATAGCTACCCTCCCAAAGAAAATTGTCTTCCAATACCATACTCAAACAAGATAGCAGAAACAGCACTTTGTTTAATGTTCATCAATTTACAGTAGCTTCCCAAGTAAATAGCATCCAGTATATGTTTCAAATTAAAAAAATACATTTTTAGTGATGATTAGGCCTTAGTCAGACGGGCGATTTTTCGCGCGATTTGCGGATCGCATGACGGATGTGCATCCGCAAATCGCGTGACCGGTGCGCGCAAGTCGCCCGCAAATCGCCCGCAAATCGCCCGAAAATCTGCTCCTAGCCGCGTTTCATTAGAAACGGGCCGGAGCTGTCCAGCGCATTGCATTCAATGGAGACGGCAATACAGCCGTCTCCATTGAAAGCAATGCGCTGCGGGCGAGCCCGGGATGAATTGTCGGTAAGGGCTTCACTATATAAGCCCTTCCCTGCAATCCATCCTAAAATGTGTAAAATAAAAAAAAATTGTATACTCACCTTCTCCCGGCAGCTGGAGCTCCGCGTGGCCGTCCTGCAGTGGGTGTGAAGGGGGTGTGAGTCAGACCTGCCCCCTGATTGGCTCAGCGCTGAGCCAATCAGAGGCATGCCTCACTCACACCCATTCATGAATTCATCAATGGATGTGAGTCAGACCTGCCCCTGATTGGCTCAGCGCTGAGAGGCAGCAGTCACTCACCCATTCATGAATGGGTGTGTGAGTGTTTTCAGCCTCTGATTGGTCAGGGCTGTGACCAATCAGAGGCAGATCATTCAGCAGACGGGGATTTTAAAGCCCCGCCGGCTGAATAGTGCCAAGAAGCAGCTCAGGAGAACTGACAGCGGCCGCGGCTGGACTCCGGCTGCAGCGGAAAGGTGAGTATACAATTTTTTATTTTATTTTAACACATTTTAGAATGAATTGCAGGGAAGGGTTTATATATTTAACCCCTTCCCGACAATTCACCCCGCGCACGCCGGCAGCCCATTGCTTTCAATGGAGCGGCTGTATTGCCGCTCCATTGAATTCAATGGGCAAACATCGTTCTTCTCTTCCACAGCTGTTACAGCTGTGGCAGAAAAGAATGATTTGTCTTCTATATGTTCTCAATGGGGTCGGCGCTGCTGCCGCCGGCCCCATTGAGCGCATATAGAGAAGAGAACAGGAATCACAGATCGCAGATAGGTGCGATCTGCGTTTTTTTTTTGTTCTATAATTTATCGGACGAGCGCATAAAAAGCGCTCATGTGTCCCATACCATTGCAAAGCAATGGTTTTATAAAATCGCCGGACGCATGCGCATGCGCAAATCGCGCGAAAAATCGCCCGTCTGACTAAGGCCTTACACTGTATTCAACCCTTTCAAAGGCTACAGTTTATATCACATAGCAACACAGAACCAGTGATCGACGTAATGATAGAAATATTGTTAGAAATAATTATGCATGCATTTTGACATATAGACATTTAATATCTGCCAGATATATTTTCTGTACATGCCTGATATCCCATGAAAGGGCGATAAAAGATACGCTTTTGTTTTATAAATAGCTGAAAGAAAATAAAGGTGGACAAGCTGCAAAAGAAAATGCTGAGTTCATTTTTTGAATGGTTTATTTTATTCCTAGGCTGGCTGTTTTCCCAGTCTCATAACTTTCTAATAGAAGCGTAACATGTTTTATACAGACCAATTGAGTGTGATTAAGTACACTACCTTGCCGCTGTATAACTGCCTACACAATAGTAATATAAAAAGAGTAACAATAGGAACCAAAAGGTTCTTATATCTAAATGACTTGTGTTAACTGCTCCTGAGCTGGCTATTTATTTGTTCCATTTCTTACTACCTGTTTTTCAAGCAGCAGCCTTAGCAGTTAGTAGATGGTATGGCTTATCAGTACTGGGGAATTAATTATATTACATATTCTTCATACTTGGTTTTGTGTATAATACTGTATATCTCATATTAATATATACATTGGTTTAGGATTTATATGGAGTCCACTGGAGATTTGTATTATAGCCCATATTATCCATCACCTGCATGCTACTTTATTGAAATGGTGTCTAGGAAATCATCGCACATACTAATTGTTTTAATACACATTTGAACAAGACTCATTGATATTAGAAATAAATTCTCTGTTAGAGCTTCTTCAGATGGGAGTGTGCGCAATTACGCTCGCCGTTACAGAGTGTAGTTGCGCATGAACCAGGGATTTCTTTCTTTCTTGGGTGACTCAATCTCCGCGCTAGTGCGCGCAAATTTGCAAAAGAAAAGCTAGAAGATAGGTCCTGCCCTAATTCTGTCGCATACGGGAAAGATAGCAGTTACCCTATCTTTTCTCACCAGTTCTATTAACAGGCAAGAATACCGCTAGTGAAAACGAAATCATGGAAATCAATGGTTTCGTTTCATCCCCTTATGCGGGGGTATTGCCATATTTTACTGTACATTTTGTGTAAACCAAAAAAAGCCCACTGATGCTCCCAGTCATTGAAATGGCTAATTATTCTATTCAGTTCAAGATGTGTTCTTTTTCCTGCTCAATTACGCAGTATTTATTGTATCTCCTAGCATATTTTGCGCATTTGTGCATCCCATTGACTTCTAGGGGGAATTTTAGTGTGCAAATGCATAAGAAAATAGAGTATGCTGCATTCTTTTTTGTGCAGCTGAAATGCACAGTAAAAATACATGCATGTGAATGAACCCATTGAAATCAATGGGTTGTATTCACTGCATATTGCACATGAAAAATTTGCATTCACAAATACGCCGTGTGAAGCCAGCCTTACCAAGGAGTCATTCCTTGTGCTTCCTTAGCTGACCTCCCACTGGCTCCTTGATAAAAGGATTTGCACACAGAAAAGTAAGGTGGCACTGTACTTGCAAAACAATGCCCAGGGAGCATTTAGTAGCCTATATTCTAACTATACAGTGCAGCTTGGCATCTGGGCACAGACTGTGAAGCTCTGGTGCTGCCTGGAAAAGTTTTGTCTGGCAGTTCAACAAAACAGAAAATTGTCTCGAAATAAAAAGAATTGCTGTATGGAGATAGCAGTAAGAATGGCATATGACCACTGAGTCCAATGATTGGCTGCAGTAGTCATGTGCTACTACAGCACATCATTATGGGCAGCCCCCAGAGCATCTGTGCTGGATTGGACAAAGACTGAGGAGGTGAGTGCTGCTATGTATGTATATGTATGTGTGTGTGTATATATATACACTACCGTTCAAAAGTTTGGGGTCACATTGAAATGTCCTTATTTTTGAAGGAAAAGCACTGTACTTTTCAATGAAGATAACTTTAAACTAGTCCTAACTTTAAACAAATGCACTCTATACATTGCTAATGTGGTAAATGACTATTCTAGCTGCAAATGCCTGTTTTTTTGTGCAAAATCCACAAAGGTGAATAGAGGCCCATTTCCAGCAACTATCACTCCAGTGTTCTAATGGTACAATGTGTTTGCTCATTGGCTCAGAAGGCAAATTGATGATTAGAAAACCCTTGTGCAATCATGTTCACACATCTGAAAACAGTCTAGCTCGTTACAGAAGCTACAAAACTGACCTTCCTGTGAGCAGATTGAGTTTCTGGAGCATCACATTTGTGGGGTCAATTAAACGCTCAAAATGGCCAGAAAAAGAGAACTTTCATCTGAAACTTGACAGTCTATTCTTCTTCTTAGAAATGAAGGCTATTCCATGCGAGAAATTGCTAAGAAATTGAAGATTTCCTACAACGGTGTGTACTACTCCCTTCAGAGGACAGCACAAACAGGCTCTAACCAGAGTAGAAAAAGAAGTGGGAGGCCGCGTTGCACAACTAAGCAAGAAGATAAGCACATTAGAGTCTCTAGTTTGAGAAACAGACGCCTCACAGGTACCCAACTGGCATCTTCATTAAATAGTACCCGCAAAACACCAGCGTCAACATCTACAGTGAAGAGGCGGCTGCGGGATTTTGGGCTTCAGGGCAGAGTGGCAAAGAAAAAGCCATATCTGAGATTGGCCAATAAAAGAAAAAGATTAAGATGGGCAAAAGAACACGAACATTGGACAGAGGAAGACTGGAAAAAAGTGTTGTGGACGGATGAATCCAAGTTTGAGGTGTTTGGATTACAAAGAAGAACGTTTGTGAGACGCAGAACAAATGAAAAGATGCTGGAAGAATGCCTGACGCCATCTGTTAAGCATGGTGGAGGTAATGTGATGGTCGGGGGTTGCTTTGGTGCTGGTAAGGTGGGAGATTTGTACAGGGTAAAAGGGATTCTGAATAAGGAAGGCTATCACTCCATTTTGCAACGCCATGCCATACCCAGTGGACAGCGCTTGATTGGAACCAATTTCATCCTACAACAGGACAATGACCCTAAACACACCTCCAAATTGTGCAAGAACTATTTACAGCAGAAGCAGGCAGCTGGTATTCTATCGGTAATGGAGTGGCCAGCGCAGTCACCAGATCTGAACCCCATTGAGCTGTTGTGGGAGCAGCTTGACCGTATGGTACGCCAGAAGTGCCCATCCAACCAATCCAACTTGTGGGAGATGCTTCTAGAAGCGTGGGGTGCAATTTCACAAGCTTACCTCAACAAATTAACAGCTAGAATGTCAAAGGTGTGCAATGCTGTAATTGCTGCAAAAGGAGGATTCTTTGACGAAAGCAAAGTTTGATGTAAAAACAATGTTATTTCAAATACAAATCATTATTTCTAACCTTGTCAATGTCTTGACTCTATTTTCTATTCATTTCACAACGCATGGTGGTGAATAAGTGTGACTTTTCATGAAAAACACAAAATTGTTTGGGTGACCCCAAACTTTTGAACGGTAGTGTATGTGTATGTATATATATGTGTGTGTGTATATATGTGTGTGTATATATGTGTGTGTATGTATGTGTGTGTGTGTATGTATATATATATATATATATATATACATACATACATACATACATACATACATACATACATACATACATACATACATATATGATGAGCGAGCATAGTCGCTAAGGGCAAATACTCGAGCCAGTATTGTCCTTAATGAGTACCTGCCCACTCGTGAGAAAAGATTCGGGTGCCGGCGGGGGTTGAGCGGGGTGTTGCTGGAGTGAGCAGGAGGGAGCGGGGGGTGGGGAGAGGGGGTGGGAAGAGATACACCCCCCCCCATTCTCCCCCTTCACTCTTCCCTGCTGCTCCCTGCCACCCGCCGGCAGCGGAATCTTTTCTCACGAGCGGGCAGGTACTCGCTAAGGTCAGTACTCGCTCGCTCATCCCTAATATATATATATATATATATATATATATATATATATATATATATATATATATATATATATATATATATAATATATTTTTTTTTAAATTCTAGGACAGTTACTAGTTTCTTTTTTTTTATCTACTGAACAATCTATAATGCTACATAAAAGATTTTGGTGCAGGTACACATCAAAATTCGCACCAAAATCCACATGCAACATGTGGGTTTCAGCATTCGTTTCAACATTATTAAAGAAGGTAAGGGGAGAGGAATAGGAGCACAGGAGGATAGGGAGGTCCTGTTAGTGGGAGACTCAATTATAAGGGGAACAGACATGGCAATCTGCCACAAAGACCGGGATCATCGAATGGAGTGTTGTCTAACTGGTGCTCAAGTTTGACACATTGCAGATTGGATTGACAGATTACAGGTAGAGGCTGGTGAGGACAAAGTTAAAGGTAGGTGAAAGGTCCTTAAAAGTGATTTCACGAAACTAGGATGTAAGCTGAAGGCAAGAACCTCCAAAGTAGTATTTTTTGAAATACTACCAATACTACATGCCACACCACAAAGGCAGCAGGAGATTAGGGAGGTGAAGAAGTGTCGCAAGAGTTGGTGTAGGAAGCAGGAACTTGGGTACATGGGGAAGTTAGTCGACTTTGCTGTTGGCTACAGGTTCTACCATAGGGATATATATCAATGGGGAGGTACAGCTGTACTGGGGAAAAGGTGACGAAGTTTTGAGGAGTGTTTAAACTAGGGACTGGGGGAGGGCAACCACAGAGATAGAGGAGAAAATAGGCTCAGGTCACTGTCGGCACTAAGTAATAGAAATGGGAGTGGAGCGGTGGGAGGAGTTAGTACAGTTAGAACTGGCAAAATAGTTAATAGGGATACACTCAAAATAAAAAATAACCAAAGACTTCTAAACTATATGGTGACAGATGCTATAAGTTTGACCAATAAAGTTAACAAACTGGAATAATGGAGATCTGGTTGGATGAAAGCTGTGACTGTACGGTAAACTTACAGGGTTACAATATGTTCAGAAGGGATATATCGTTTAGATTCCTTGTCACCTAGTGGACTCAATGAAACTCTTTACTTTAATTGCTTTGAGTGATATCGCACTACTGTTACCTTTCCCTGTTCCATCTTATGTGTGGTGCTTATACCACTTGCTTGAATACTGACTTTGCTTTCTAATCTTTATGCAGCCAAATATTAGGGATCCTGGAATAGCTATGTTGATGGCAGCACTCCTAATAACTATTACGCATTATCTGCAATGAATCTGGGGTAACTAGAAGAGATACCTAACTTTGTGGTATACTACCCAAAAGGATTCATTTCCATAACAGCTGGTGTTCCTTTCATATTTTGGGTCCCTTGGTAGACATTGCAATTAAATCAATGGATGGAAATACATATAGATCTTGTTGTTCGTGATTAAACTTACCTGTATGGGAATAATAAATGTGGTAGGCTAATAACAAAGATCGGATCCCATTATGTGACAGTTCATCTAGAATATCTCATAATGATCACAAACAACACAAATTACAGCCTTGTGTATGTTTATTTGATCCCTTATTTTGGACCTGTGATGGACTGTCTGTGATTGGTCATAAATGTACATCTATATCAACTGTGCTGCTGTTGACTCTTCACAGCGTCTGCTGTCTTGCGGCGCTGTGGGAATTTACCAGGCATGGTTGAAATTGCGACCACGTGACATCTCACCTAAAGTATCTTCTTTTAAATGGGAAACTCTGAGTATCCCTCATGCGCGGGCGCAGACTCCAACCAAGTCAGATGATGACCAGGTCACGTGCCGCCTCATATGACACACTGGCAACTCCTCCATCTACGTCACACTACAGGACGGCATAAACTGCATCATTGCGTATCCTGAGTAACGCCTCTATCGGGACACATACAACCCCTAAGCGGCTGGGATCAACAAACGGATCATGGAGCAGAACTGGTATACTTCTCCTTAGAAACGGACTCCTATAGGACAGCTGACCGCGTTGTAAACCAGCAGACTGTTTTATTTCCCAAAAAAGGTACGATACACAGTATTGTTTACTCTGGAGTTCTGCAGCCTCAACACACTCACTACCACATGATTTGCGCAGCTATAGTTAACCCGCCCTGTAGGCGTGGTTGTGGCTGCTATAAACTCTGGGCTTCACTGACATGGAACCATAACCTGCGGTCTACCATCTAAGCTGAGGCGCTACTTCTCCCTTCATCTTTTCTTATTTTTTGTGCCTTTCTGGAAGTACTTAAGGGGAGTAGGGAGCTGATCGTAGGTTTAAGGCAGATAGACTTAGTTACGGTCTTCGGACCGTGTTCTCAGCAATAAATATTGACCGAAATATAGATATTGATCTGAAACATAGTAACCATCCTGTGGGACTGGGACCTGTGCTGCTCTAGAACCACTTGCCTCGGCTGCGGTCGTGGTGATAGTGATAGGTCTCTCAGTTACCATTAATATAGATGACCAGGTCATTTTGACCAGTTGTCTTTGTCAGTCTGATGAAACTATTAAAGCCATCTAATCCTTATTGATAGTCCTCTCCTCCTGTACTTAGCTGTCAATATCCACATCCAACATTGGCATGACTTAAGATTTCTGATGAAATGTCGACCTCAGACATAGAAATGCGTCGAAACAAGAACCGTATATAAAATGACACAGGTCAACCAAGTACTTTGAACAGTTTCTTTCCACACTAGGGCAATTATTGTCCTTGCTTTGAGCGAGAACATAAAACTAGTCGTTGGTCCAATATTTTGGCAAGTCACACTTGCTACTTGAATTAACCTGCATCTCGTAGCAGAGTATCATTCCTCCTCGGCTAGTATGCATAACAGAGTGTCATTTAATCTCTGCTTCGCTATTGACAGTTTCCAATCAGGAAGTATCCAATCTCTCATTTGGCTTGCCTTTTCCCATGATAAACAGAGATGCCATCTAAGTAGTTGTGCAATCCTTGTGCTTGGACTAATAGAACCTGAAGTCTGCGTCAACTTCGGATCGTAAATCATCAAAATATTGGGAATACAGCAAAGCCCAATAACAATCTCTCTCTACGGACAGGGATCTGCCAGGCTCTAACCAATCAGTGGGCTATGACAGATTGTATGTTTGTGATGTATGTGAGTTTGTTCATGTTGGCTTGTAAAGATTTTAATCGTAACTAATACAGTATTATAATTTTAATTGTCTATTACTGTGAAGGGCTTTAGGTTTCTGTTGATATAGACACTAACTGTCTTGGCGAATAGTTTCATATATGATGTTTTTGGCTATTTTAGTATTCAAAAGCATTATTGCTAATCAGAGTCCTTTACTTACAGTAAATGTATTAGGCCATGTCATTGCATGTTTCTACCTATGGCAGACCTAGGGCCTTTGGTTGTCATGGTAACCCATAATCACCACTCCTCCCTTGTGCAGTCACATCAATAAGCTGACAGAGGGAGTCACCTCCATTTATCAAACTACTTAAATGTGGAAGTGACTACTGATACATGCATGTCCAAATGCCTTAAAGGGGTAATCCCAAAATTGAAGTTTATCACCTATCCATAGGATACGTGACAAAAGTCTGATCAGTGGGAATCTCACTGCTGAGACCTCCACTGATGCGGAGAACAGGGCATCCCTTTTCCTTTTCTCCGCCTTACTGCAGGCTCAATGCACCCTCAGCATGGAGGAAGAGATTGAGTGGATAGTTTATATATGTCCAATTTGGGATAACCCCTTTAACATACAGTGTTTGGACATGCATTTAGAAGCTAAAATATTAAGGAATTAATGGGGTGTTTACTTTTTTCACAAAAGGGAATTGCATATCTGCCATTTTGTTTTGTTAAAAAAAAACTATTAGAGGGGTTTCCAAGTAGTTTTTTTTTTTAGTAAAACACTGTTTCCCATGCAGTAAAATAACTAACAGTCACATGCTTACATCTCCCCCCTTTGCTTTGTCCAGCGGCGCTGCTCGATCTTCCACTCCTGTGTTTGTGTACAGGCAGCAGTCCTGTCTGGTTTATGGTACGTCACTACGACAGAGCTCAGTTTCAAGTCAGAGGAGAAACCTGGAGTGGCGGCATGGGACACATCAAGGAAAGACCAGTATATGACTGTTATTTTACTACATGGAGAACAGTGCTTTTACTAAAACTACTGAGAAAAAAGTTTTCAATAGGTTCTTTTTAATCTGGTAAAATCCCCTTTTTTCGTATATATTACTTGAATATATGCTAAACTTTGGTATATCGCCATACGTTAAAATGGAAAGTCATTATATCGTCTTATAGAAAAGTCGAATACTATCTCATTTTCTTTCTAGATATGTGTCAATTTGATATATAGATTTCTTCTGCGTGTTTTGTTTTCTGTATTAGTCAAGATAGCATACAATGGTGAGTTTTTGTCATTTGCATTAAATAGCAGCATGTTTACGTGGCAGAAAAGATTGTTCATTTACTGTTTACCATAATGCAAAAGATTTCAATAACAAGCAAAAATAACATTTCTGCAAACACTTTCATAAGAGACCATGGCATGAATAGCATCTTCCCTGAATACTCGGTGTACACACAAAAGAACATGCTGGGCTTCGTAGCATTGATAATAATTAAACTGCTCTCTGCATCTGTGTGGTTTATGCAATAATTGAAGTGCGCTCACATCTTACGAGGCTGTATTCAGTTTGTATACTTTTTGCCAATTCAATCCTGCCTTCCTAAGAAAACATCTATTTATTGTCCTTTCATCACGCACTTAAGCTTAACTTTTCCAACACTGGCTATTTCTGGCCTTTTCTTTTTTGTCTCTGCATAAAAAGATAACATTGAAAAAACATTATATACTCAATTCCGCTGTAGTATCCTTCTGAATGCTCCGCCGCTGAAGAACTGTTGAAGAGCGAAACAAGAGCTCATTTAGCTAGAAAGACAACATTAAGTACTCCTGACTTGTAGCATAATACTGGAGGTCGCATGCTCTTTTGAGATTAAAAAGCTGTATTATTATGTATATATATTATATTTTTTGCATTGCCATAGTTTTCCATATATATATATATATATATATATATATATATATATATATATATATATAGCAATATTATATATATATATATATATATATGGAAAATAAATATAATATTTCAAAATGGCTTTTTTATTAAATCTGATAGTGATAGATTCCCCTCCATTGCTTGGCTTGTGAACAGGTACAGGGCCCTAAGGCATCCTTGTTTTCAATATTTTCAAATTTGCCATGCCTCTCAGGTACAATTTAGCACCCCTTTGTCTTTTAACTAAGGGCGCCCACCCACTGGCGTTTTTTTTTCCCTGCGAAATTCGCAGCATTTTTTTCTCTGCAGGGGTCTATGGGACTTGTAATTTTAAAATCGCGATCGCGCAAAATCGCGATTTCGCGGTAAATTGCGATTTTGCGCGATCGCGATTTTAACATTACAAGTCCCATAGACCCCTGCAGAGAAAAAAATGCTGCGAATTTCGCAGGGAAAAAAAACGCCAGTGGGTGGGCGCCCTAAGGCTTTACTCACACAAGTATTTTCACGGACGCCGATATACACGACCATCTGAGGCATTGATTTCCAATATATTGGTTCACATGGGTGAATATGCAGCGCGTAAAAACGTCGCACCATGAAAAATAGAACATAGGTGACCGACATCTGCAGCAGCTATTATACACTGGGTAAAAAAATAGTCCTGGTTCTTTCAACCAATATTCACCAGCGGTCCCCATAGACTCCTAGAAACAAGATAGGGGAGGCAGTTTAACAGCGTCTAATGCTGCGAAAAACCTTTCCGGTGCCTCTATTAAGGCTTTTGAAGTCATCTCGAGGATTTAAGCTGAGCGAGCGTTTTCCGGGCTGGGACATATTTTTTCTCTTAAACGTCGCACCTGGTCATATAAATGGACAAGAAAACTCTAATTATCTCTGGCCATCATCACGGAAAATAGTCCATTCATGCGGACTTAAAAACGCATACACTTGAGCCCTAAACTTGAGTATTTACTTTGGACTCCGGACCTGCATCCATCTCTGACATGGGCTTGTTCAGTTCTTCAAATCACCTTATTAAAGTTTTCTAAATTAGATTTTGTGTAGTGCTCAGTTATTAGAACTTATTTCAGTTATTGCAGTTAGTTGGGAGTGCATCATGAATTTCTGGTATGCCTATACTGACTACCTTTTAAAAAGAGCATTGTTATGAAGTTATAGTATTTCTTATGATATGTACTGTACAGTCTAAATAATGACTATAAGGTGTGAGATGTATGAATACATGCCACCAGCACTTGTATTTGATGGAAAAGAGTTAAGGATCGTTAGTAGAAAATATGCCACAGAGAGTATCCAATGTCATTAGGGCCAAAGTATTAACATATGTAAATGAATACTACTTTTGATTCTTGCTCAGGGGTCCAATTACTTTTGGTAGGATAGTGTATGGATGGATGGAAGGATGGATACACAGATAAATAGACACATAGATAACTTCTTACAATAAACCATTAAACTTCTGGTGGCTTTCCAGCCTCCAAACTGTCTTTACTGTAAATTTAGACATTGTAACCTGAAATCATTTTTTTCCTTATTAAAGCTGCATTATAAGCTATTTGCAGGAACAATATTTTTTTACATTTATGACTTGCCAAAGACATAAGTCATAAAACTGAGTTGGTGTATGCTCAACTTCTGATCTCCATTACTTAAAAAAAGGGCCCCTAAATTTCCAATCTTGGTGGCAGAACAGGGAAAGCATGCACAATCACTCTCCATAGATATACTGCATGTTGGACACACAATAGTGGTACCAGTTGATGAACCATTAGTTAATTTACGTTTATGACTATTCTCATCGTTAGGTTATATCAGTAGAAAAGGAACTGTTTTGGGACACCCACTTTAGGCTATTCCTTTATGTTGAGATTTCTGCAGAATCACAATATAAGTAAAGACATTTTATTGCTTACTAGAGGTACTTCTCTGAGACTGTCTTCATGTATAGCATGATACTCAGAATAAGAGATACATTTCTCCTTGACATTTTGCCTGCTGTTGTGTTCTTAGGTTATCTACTGAATGGGATACATATTAAACTTTGCTGAAAAGCAGCCAAAGCTGTTGTATGGGAAAGGAGCTTGCACGAACCGCTTGACATGTCTTCATCTAACTGTTCAATCTGGAATAACAGAAGGCAACGCTAAAAGATAAACAATCTTATTTGATCTTCCGTATATGTAGTATGCATCCATATTATATTGTTCTTTGTATTTTCTTTGACAGATGAGGAATGTGGCATCCAATCTTTGCATTGACAGTAAACATGGAGCAACAGGCACAGAGCTGAGAGTTGATACTTGCGTTAAGGATGGCTCTGAAAGAACATGGTCACATGAACAGGTAATGTATGACAGAAATAGTTTTGCTTTGGCTATGCAATAACATTTCAATATGCCCAATGTACAATATTCCAAAAGTACTGAAATGGGACAAGAAGTTATCTGTTAGACAAATTTAAAGGTTTCGTACTGTGTTAGTCAGTAGAACAAAATACATATGTTTTTCATCAGAAATTTTGTAAAAGAAAAGAATAATTTTATTATATACCTGATGAAGTGGCGAAAGTAGCCTTGAAAGCTTGCTGCAACATCTTTTCTCTTTCTCTAACCACTAACAGGTATTATATCTGTTAGATTTTGTTTCTTTTAGGGTGGCTTCACACGAACCGCAGCTGCTGCCGGTGGCTCCATTGAAGGCAATGGTCTGCCGGCACCCCTGAATTGTTTTTCAGGGAAGGGCTTTACATATAAGCACTTCCCTGAAAAACAAGAATTTGTGTAAAAAAAAAAAAATACTTACCTGTCCGCCGCTGCCATGTCCCCCACAGGGATGAAGAACACATCTGCCACATGAAGCAGATGTTTCCTTCATCCAAGCGAGGAAAAAGAATTCCCTGCTGCACCTGGCACATCTGTGACAGATGCGGCAAAGGAATTCTTTATCTCTGCAGGGAATAAAGAATTCCCTGCCATAGCTGTCGCAGATTACAGCTGCAGTAGGGGATCCAGCTGCCGGCATCCTGTAATTGTTTTTCAAAGAACAGGGCTTTAAATATAAGTCCTTCCCTGAAAAACAAGAAAATGTGGTGTTGAAAATAAAAAAAAAAACATACTCACCTTCCTTCAGCTGCCGGGGCTAAGCCACGTTCTCTCTGCACTGTTCCTGGCTCTGTAATGCAGTTCTTTCAGCAGGCGGGGATCTAAAATCCTTGCCTGCTGAAAGAACTGCTTCTGATTGGCTGAGGCGCTCAGCCTATCACAGGCAGCTCTCGTCTGTCATTCATTCAGCGAGAGCTGCCTGTGATTGGTTGAGGTGCTCAGCCAATCAGAAGCGGCTTTTTGTGATTGGCTGAGCACCTCAGCAAATCACAGGTAGTTCTCGCTGAATGACTGACAGGTGAGAGCTGTTTGCGACTAGCTGAGCACCTTCGCCAATCACAAGCAGCTCCTTCAGCAGGTGGGGATTTTAAATCCCCGCCTGCTGAAAGAACTGCATTACAGAGCCGGGGACAGCGCAGAGAGAATGCGGCTGAGCCCCGGCAGCTGAAGGAAGGTGAGTATGATTTTTTTTTTTCAACACCACTTTTCCTTGTTTTTCCTTGTATTTAAAGCCCGTCCCTGAAAAACAATTACAGGATGCCAGCAGCTGGATCCCCTACCGCAGCTGTCATCTGTGATAGCTGTGTTAGGGAATTCTTTATTCCCTGCCGGGATTTAGAATTGTTTTGCTCCATCTGTCACAGATGTGGCAGGTGCAGCAGGGAATTCTTTTTCCCCGCGGGGATGAAGAAAACATGTGTTCTTCATTCCTGCAGGGACCCGGAAGCGGCGGACAGGTAAGTTTTTTTTTTTTTTTGTTTGTTTTTTTTTTACACTAAAATTCTTGTTTTTTAGGGAAGAGCTTATATTTAAAGCTCTTCCCTGAAAAACAAATCAGGGGTGCCAGCAGATCATTGTCTTCAATGGAGCCGCCGGCAGCAGCCACTCAGAGAGGGACCAGATTATACAGCAAAGTGTGAGGAGCAGAGATGGTCCTGGCACACTCTCAGGACCACCCATATCCTATTTACATGCAGAATGGAAAATTTTAAAAGTATATTTTTCCAAGTGTGCTGGCTACAAGCAAACTCTTTATCAGGTGGTCTAAACATGAATGAAGAATGAACATTGCAGCCAGAAATGCAGTGCAACTTTTTAATTAGTATTGAGCAGACCAAAACACTCAAACTAGGTTTAGTTTTGACCAAGGTCAACATGTGCAAGAAGTTTGTGTATTTTCCTTGTTTTTCCTTTTTTTTACTTCTCCTTCTCCTCTTTCCTTACCTCCAGAGAAGGAAGAAATGTGTTGGCTCAGTGGGTAATACTGTTGCTTAAGGGCTTAGTCACACGGGCCGATGCGCCCATGTGACTAAGCCCTTAATGCAGGAAGAAGACGGCCGTACTTTAGGACCGATGACTCCCCGCAGCGCCGAAGAAAGAACACATAACCAACAATGAAGCGCTGCAGAGAGACGTCCATCCTGATGTGCGGCCGTCTTCTTCCTGCAGTAACATGGGCGCCGATACGCCCGAGTGACTAAGCCCTTACAGTGCTGGCATCCTCAGTTCAAATCTCATCTAGAACAACATCTGCAGGGACTTTGTATGTTTTCCTTGCATTTTTTTGCCCTCTCTTCTTCGGGAGAAGAAAGAAAGAAGCATAGTACACTACTTTTATTGGTATTGGTGAAGGTTTGGTTCAAACAATTTCAGACCAAATCAAACTTTTTGCCACAATTCGGCGAACGGGCTGAAGCAGTTAAAAGTTAGTTTAAAAAGTTTGCCCAACATTATTTTTAACTTAAGATAGCCACTAACATACTGTGTGCGTGTTTCCTTGTCAAGGATGTCAATATAATTTAATTCTTTGTTTTGCATATTGGAAAATTGCAATCCCTAGCATTTCCCTAACGCTTGGTGAATAATGTGGTCCTCAAATAAATCTATACATTAGTATGAGCACAAACAGGGAAGAGAATATAACAGACACACAAATTTCTTTTCTTAAAACTGCCTTTATTCATTATCTATAGAGATGAGCGAGTATACTCGTTTCGAGTAATTACTCGATCGAGCACAGCGATTTTCGAGTACTTCTGTACTCGGGTGAAAAGATTTGGGGGGCGCCGGGGGGCAGGGGGAGGCGTGGCGGAGCGGGGGGTAACAGCAGGGAACAGGGAGGAGCCCTCTCTCCCTCTCCCCCCCCCACTCCCCGCTGCAACCTCCCACTCACCCACGGCGCCCCCCGAATCTTTTCACCCGAGTAAGGAAGTACTCGAAAATCGCGGTGCTCGGGTGAAAAAGGGGCGTGGCTGAGTAGGCTCGCTCATCTCTAATTATCTACCTTCAATCTTTTTCAATGAAAAAGGAAGCAACCACCTCCATACATGTGGTATATAAAACTCAAAACGAACTGTAAAAAACAATGGCCAGTGATATATGCATAAAGTGGAGTACAATAAGCTATTTAAGATTAATTATTACATACATTTCTTTAGAAATTGCCACATTGCCCTTTTTAAAAAGGCCATATATCACAATCATTATTAGTATAAAGCAGAAAGTTAAATCACAGTCCAGTAAGTTGATCAACTCTTAAAAGGCCACTTCTGTGAAAACACATTTTTTCATCTCTGCCTTCCTCACATGATTGCCTGTCACACTATGGAGGTCTCCTCTGTGTATTCCAGCCACTTACATAGAGAGGAGCATCATATCTGATACTTATCAGACACCATCTTATTGGTGAAATTTTTAACTTTCAGTTTCAAATCAATCCTAGAGGCTATACTATTTCTACCTGCTGGGGTGACAGTTTACTTGTCATTACCTTCTTTATTCACTTAAGTGAACAACAAACCATAAGTATACAGTCAGGTGGATGAGCTACTATCTCCTCTATTATAATTGTGTGACAAGTGCTGTGTGATCAGTAACTGTGATAGGAGTGTCTATGTCCCGCCTATAAGCAGTTTCTGTGGTAGGATACATGTAACAGCATAACACGGATTGTGAAATTGACTTACTAATCTTGATCATTAAGAACTTTCTCTAGTCGGTTTGTTTCAAAGTATAGCACCAAGTAAATCTGCCATCTGAGGAAAAAGAGGCCAGGAGTTTCAGCTAGAAAGGAATAGCTAATAGAGATGAGCGAACACCAAAATGTTCGGGTGTTCGTTATTCGAAACGAACTTCCCGCGATGTTCGAGGGTTCGTTTCGAATAACGAACCCCATTGTAGTCAATGGGCGACCAGAGCATTTTTGTATTTCGCCGATGCTCGCTAAGGTTTTCATGTGTGAAAATCTGGGCAATTCAACAAAGTGATGGGAATGACACAGAAACGGATAGGGCAGGCGAGGGGCTACATGTTGGGCTGCATTTCAAGTTCACAGGTCCCACTATTAAGCCACAATACCGGCAAGAGTGGGCCCCCCCCCCCCTCCCAACAACTTTTACTTCTGAAAAGCCCTCATTAGCATGGCATACCTTTGCTAAGCACCACACTAGCTACAACAAAGCACAATCACTGCCTGGATGACACTCCGCTGCCACTTCTCCTGGGTTACATGCTGACCAACCGCCCCCCCTCCCCCCCACAGCGCACACCAAAGTGTCCCTGCGCAGCCTTCAGCTGCCCTCATGCCACACCACCCTCATGTCTATTTAGAAGTGCGTCTACCATGAGGAGGAACCGCAGGCACACACTGCAGAGGGTTGGCACGGCTAGGCAGCGACCCTCTTTAAAAGGGGCCGGGCGATAGCCCACAATGCTATACAGAAGCAATGAGAAATATAATCCTGTGCCACCGCCATCAGGAGCTGCACACGTGGGCATAGCAATGGGGAACCTATGTGCCACACACTATTCATTCTGTCAAGGTGTCTGCATGCCCCAGTCAGACTGGTAATTTGTACCTTAACAGTAACCGCGTTGGTGGTAATGTGGTGGTGACTGCGGACCTAGTAGCACGGTTGTATTTTGTTGGTTTTCGGAATGCGGCCAGGATTAAGTGGGCCGTGGCGGGGGGATGGTGTGGGGGCTCTCTTGTTGTGTCGGTAAAGGTGAAATTCTTGGACTGCCACCAGACGAACCAATGCAAAGGCATTTGCCAAGAATGTTTTCCCTGTTGGAGGAGGAGGGGGATGTTTTTGAGGCACTACGTGTCCTCTCCACGTGTCCGTGGTTATATGCACCTTAACAGTAACCGCGTTGGTGGGAAATGGCCTCGCCGCCATCATGTCTTTGGGAAGCCTCTGTTTCCACACCCCAGAGACATACCATACCAGCGGGAGCGCAGTCTTCGTTCCATGTCAGCAATAGTAGCACTCAAGACAGGCCCCAGTAACAATTCTGAAGCAGCAGTATAGTGGGAGCGCAGTCTTAGTTCCATTTCAGTAGCCTTAGTATAGCCAAGGCCCAAGTTACATTTATGTAGCTAAAGTGTAGGCCAACCCCACACACCTTTCTGTACCATGAGTGCAGGCGAAGAACATACAAATTGCTATGATTACACTGTAGGTGAGGGCCCCAAAAAATTGGTGTACCAACAGTACTAATGTACCTCAGTAAAAATTGGCCATGCCCAACCAAGATGGCAGGTGAATCGCTTTGGTTAATGTGGCTTAAGTGGTAACTAGGCCTGGAGGCAGCCCAGTGTAACGAAAAATTGGTTCAAGTTAAAGTTCCAACGCTTTTAAGCGCATTGAAACTTATAAAAATTGTTCAGAAAAATTATTTGAGTGAGCCTTGTGGCCCTAAGAAAAATTGCCCGTTCAGCGTGATTAAGTGAGGTTTCAGGAGGAGGAGCAGGAGGAGGAGGAGGAATATTAGACACAGATTGATGAAGCAGAAATGTCCCCGTTTTGGATGGTGAGAGAGAATGTAGCTTCCATCCGCGGGTGCAGCCTACGTATTGCTTACGTATCGCTGCTGTCCGCTGGTGGAGAACAGAAGTCTGGGGAAATCCAGCCTTTGTTCATCTTGATGAGTGTTAGCCTGTCGGCACTGTCGGTTGACAAGCGGCTACGCTTATCTGTGATGATTCCCCCAGCCGCACTAAACACCCTCTCCGACAAGACGCTAGCCGCAGGACAAGCAAGCACCTCCAGGGCATACAGCGCTAGTTCAGGCCACGTGTCCAGCTTCGACACCCAGTAGTTGTAGGGGGCAGAGGCGTCACCGAGGATGGTCGTGCGATCGGCTACGTACTCCCTCACCATCCTTTTACAGTGCTCCCGCCGACTCAGCCTTGACTGGGGAGCGGTGACACAGTCTTAGTGGGGAGCCATAAAGCTGGCCAGGCCCTTAAAGACTGTTGCACTGCCTGGGATGCTGCTCGATCTCCGCACCTCCCCTGCTACCTTGCCCTCGGTACTGCGCCTTCTGCCAGTAGCGCTGTCGGCTGGGAATTTTACCATCAGCTTGTCCGCAAGGGTCCTGTGGTATAGCAACACTCTCGAACCCCTTTCCTCTTCGGGAATGAGAGTGGGCAGGTTCTCCTTATAGCGTGGGTCGAGCAGTGTGTACACCTAGTAATCCGTCGTGGCCAGAATGCGTGCAACGCGAGGGTCACGAGAAAGGCATCCTAACATGAAGTCAGCCATGTGTGCCAGGGTACCTGTACGCAACACATGGCTGTCTTCACTACGAAGATCACTTTCAGGATCCTCCTCCTCCTCCTCCTCAGGCCATACACGCTGAAAGGATGACAGACAATCAGCCGGTGTACCGTCAGCAGTGGGCCAAGCTGTCTCTTCCCCCTCCTCCTCATCCTCCTCATGCTCCTCCTCCTCCTGTACGCGCTGAGAAATAGACAGGAGGGTGCCCTGACTATCCAGCGGCATACTGTCTTCCACCGCCCCCGTTTCCGAGCGCAAAGCAGCTGCCTTTATGGTTTGCAGGGAATTTCTCAAGATGCATAGCAGAGGAATGGTGACGCTAATGATTGTAGCATCGCCGCTCACCACCTGGGTAGACTCCTCAAAATTACCAAGGACATGGCAGATGTCTGCCAACCAGGCCCACTCTTCTGAAAGGAATTGAGGAGGCTGACTCCCACTGCGCCGCCCATGTTGGAGTTGGTATTCGACTATAGCTCTACGCTGTTCATAGAGCCTGGCCAACATGTGGAGCGTAGAGTTCCACCGTGTGGGCACGTCGCACAGCAGTCGGTGCACTGGCAGCTTAAAGTGATGTTGCAGGGTGCGCAGGGTGACAGTGTCCGTGTGGGACTTGCGGAAATGTGCGCAGAGCCGGCGCGCCTTTACGAGCAGGTCTGACAAGCGTGGGTAGCTTTTCAGAAAGCGCTGAACCACCAAATTAAAGACGTGGGCCAGGCATGGCACGTGCGTGAGGCTGCCGAGCTGCAGAGCCGCCACCAGGTTACGGCCGTTGTCACACACGACCATGCCCGGTTGGAGGCTCAGCGGCGCAAGCCAGCGGTCGGTCTGCTGTGTCAGACCCTGCAGCAGTTCGTGGGCCGTGTGCCTCTTATCGCCTAAGCTGAGTAGTTTCAGCACGGCCTGCTGACGCTTGCCCACCGCTGTGCTGCCACACCGCGCGACACCGACTGCTGGCGACATGCTGCTGCTAACACATCTTGATTGTGAGACAGAGGAGGAGGAGGAGGAGGGTGCTTTAGTGGAGGAAGCATACACCTCTGCAGATACCAGCACCGAGCTGGGGCCCGCAATTCTGGGGGTGGGTAGGACGTGAGCGGTCCCAGGCTCTGACTCTGTCCCAGCCTCCACTAAATTCACCCAATGTGCCGTCAGGGAGATGTAGTGGCCCTGCCCGCCTGTGCTTGTCCACGTGTCCGTAGTTAAGTGGACCGTGGCAGTAACCGCGTTGGTGAGGGCGCGCACAATGTTGCGGGAGACGTGGTCGTGCAGGGCTGGGACGGCACATCGGGAAAAGTAGTGGCGACTGGGAACTGAGTAGCGCGGGGCCGCCGCCTCCATGATACTTTTGAAGGACTCCGTTTCCACAACCCTATACGGCAGCATCTCAAGGCTGATGAATTTTGCGATGCGGACGGTTAACGTTTGAGCGTGCGGGTGCGTGGCGGCGTACTTGCGCTTGCGCTCCAACAGTTGCGCAAGCGACGGCTGGACGGTGCGCTGAACTACACTGCTGGATGGGGCCGAGGACAGCGGAGATGAGGGTGTGGGTGCAGGCCATGAGGCGGTAGTGCCTGTGTCCTGAGAGGGGGGTTGCATCTCAGTAGCAGGTTGGGGCACAGGGGGAGAGGCAGGGGTGCAAACCGGAGGCGCTGAACGGCCTTCGTCCCACCTTGTGTGGTGCTTGGCCATCATATGTCTGCGCATGGTGGTGGTGGTGAGGCTGTTGGTGTTGGCTCCCCGGCTGAGCTTTGCGTGACAAAGGCTGCACACCACTGTTCGTCGGTCGTCAGGCGTCTCTGTGAAAAACTGCCAGACCTTAGAGCACCTCGGCCTCTGCAGGGTGGCATGGCGCGAGGGGGCGCTTTGGGAAACACTTGGTGGATTATTCGGTCTGGCCCTGCCTCTACCCCTGGCCACCGCACTGCCTCTTGCAACCTGCCCTGCTGATGCCCTTGACTCCCCCTCTGAAGACCTGCCCTCCTGAGTAAGCGTTGCACACCAGGTGGGGTCAGTCACCTCATCGTCCTGCTGCTCTTCCTCCGAATCCTCTGTGCGCTGCTCCCTTGGACTTACTGCCCTTACTACTACCTCACTGCAAGACAACTGTGTCTGATCGTCATCGTCCTCCTCACCCACAGAAAGTTGTTGAGACAGTTGGCGGAAGTCCCCAGCCTCTTCCCCCGGACCCCGGGAACTTTCGAATGGTTGGGCATCAGTGACGATAAACTCCTCTGGTGGGAGAGGAACCGCTGCTGCCCAATCTAAGCAGGGGCCCGAGAACAGTTCCTGGGAGTGTTCCCGCTCCTGAGCAGGTGTCATTGTAGTGAAGTGAGGAGGCTGGGAGGAAGGAGGAGCAGCAGACAGAGGATTCGGATTTGCAGCAGTGGACGGCGCAGAACTGCGGGTTGACGATAGGTTGCTCGAAGCACTTTCTGCCATCCACGACAGGAACTGCTCACACTGCTCATTTTCTAATAACCGTCTCCCGCGTGGACCCATTAATTGGGCGATGAATGTGGGGACGCCAGAAACGTGCCTCTCTCTCCTAATCGCGCAGCAGTCGGCTGCGACACACCTGGATCAGGAGCTCGGCCTGTGCCCACACCCTGACTTGGCCCTCCGCGTCCTCGGCCGCGTCCACGTCCTCTAGGCCTACCCCTACCCCTCAGCATGCTATATTACCAGTGATTTGATTTCACAGGCAGGAAATAAATTGGCGCAAGACTGCAGGCCAAATATAATTTTTTCCCTTTTTTGAAAATGAAAGGCCCCACTGCCTCTAGTGAATGAATAATCTAAGTTTAATAACTGTGCTGTGGCCCTGCTAATGTGTCACAGAACGTGAGGGTAGCAGAGTTATTATAACTCTGGCAGAGCAGGTATTTTTTTCCCAATTAAGGAAAGCAAATGGCGAAGCCAGCAGTAAAACGTAGCTGGGTGCGTCTGATTTTTAAACGTTGCACACGCAGCCGACACGTACACACAGCCCTTAGGACGGACAGAGGCAGGACAAATAGATTTTTTTTCAGTTTTTTTCCACCAAAAGGCAGCACTGCGTATAATCAATGAACATGAGAAGTTTAATAACTGTGCTGTGGCCCTGCTAATGTGGCACAGAACTTGAGGGTAGCAGAGTTATTATAACTCTGGCAGAGCAGGTACTTTTTTTCCAAATTAAGGAAAGCAGATGGCGAAGCCAGGAGTAAAACGTAGCTGGGTGTGTCTGATTTTTAAACGTTGCACACGCAGCCGACACGTGTCCACAGCCCTTAGGACGGACAGAGGCAGGTCAAATAGAATTTTTTTCACTTGTTTTACAAGCAAAAGGCCGCACTGCGTATATTCAATGAATAACTGTGTTGTGGCCCTGCCTACACAATTCTTTCCCTGTAATATCAATGGAGGGTGCAATGCTCTGCAGAGGCGATTTTGAGAAGAAAAAAAATATGCAGCACAGCTAACAGCAGCCAGCACAGTACTGCACACGGTTAAATATGGCCCTAGAAAGGACCGTTGAGGTTCTTGAAGGCTACACTCACTCCTAACACTCTCCCTGCTATGCAACACTTCTGTCCCTAATGCCGGGTGCAACGCTCTGCAGAGCCGATTTTGAGAAAAAAAAAAATTGCCACTGCTAACAGCAGCCAACACACAGCTATCAGTGGCCCTAATAAGGACCTTTGGGGGTCTTGAAGCCTACACTAACTACCAATTCTTTCCCTACAGCAGCTCCGGTACAAACAGCACTGTCCCTCATCTAACTCACATGGCATCTGAGGCGAGCCGCGGGAGGGGCCGACTTTTATATTAGGCGGACACCTGATCTCCCCAGCCACTCACTGCAGGGGGGTGGTATAGGGCTTGAACGACGCAGGGGGAAGTTGTAATGCCTTCCTTGTCTTTCAATTGGCCAGAAAAGCGCGCTAACGTCTCAGGGAAGGAAGTGAAAGTAACCCGAACACCGCATGGTGTTCGTTACGAATAACGAACATCCCGAACACCCTAATATCCGCACGGATATCAAGTTCGGACGAACATGTTCGCTCATCTCTAATAGCTAACCAACACTAGCTCAGTTATTTATACTGCGGGTCAGAGATAAGGCAAAAAATAAAATGGCAGCTATACAGCAAGATACCTTCCCAACTTGTTACATCTGCTAATAGTAATGTTAGGGTAATGTTTTAGCTTTAAACTCCAGCTGCAAGATGGTGCTGAGAACTTATGCATAGTATGAGAAATGGCGCTTACGCACGAGATTTCAAATAACACAAGATGTAGCATTAATACTAACAATTTGCTTTCACAAAAGAACCACTAGACTTTAAAACACAGGTGTCAAACACAAGGCCCGCGGGCCAAATCCGGCCCGCCGCCTCATTTTCTGTGGCCCGCCGGCTGTGCAGTAACTTCCCTCACTCCTCCGTGCTGCTATCAGTATGCAATCTTCTCTCGGCTTGTTCTGTCTAGTGCAGACAGTAAGAGAGGAGTGCCGATAGCAGACTGACAACGGCAGCTGAGGAGGGAAGAAGACTGCAGAGAACATGATCTCTGCAGCGAGGAGAGCGACGCTGAGGAGGAGCAGCTGCAGGGTGGGAGCCAGTCAGCGCTGACCTCCTCTCACCGGCTCAAGAAGGACTGAGAGCAGCCGGTATACCTGCCAGTGGGACCATATTGGATGCAGGTAAGTATAAATATGTGTATCAAAATGCAGAAGTATCCTTGTGTGTATATATGTATATATGTGTGTGTCTATATGTATATATGTATACATGTGTGTGTCTGTACGTATATATGTATATATGTGTGTGTATGCGCCGAATGGTGTGCGTGGGTGCGTCTGTGCATGCGCATAATGGGTGTGCGTCTGTGCATGCGCAGAATGGGTGTGCGTCTGTGCATGCGCAGAATGGGTGTGCGTCTGTGCATGCGCAGAATGGGTGTGCGTCTGTGCATGCGCAGAATGGGTGCGCGTGTGTTTGTGCAAAATGGTGTGCGTGTGTATGCACAGAATGGTGTGCGTGGGCGAGTCTGTGCACACGCAGAATGGGTGCACGTCTGTGCACACGCAGAATGGGTGCGCGTGTGTTTGCGCAAAATGGTGTGCGTCTGTGCGTGTGTATGCGCACAATGGTGTGCGTCTGTGCCTGTGTATGCGCAGAATGATGTGCGTCTGTGCGTGTGTATGCGCAGAATGGTGTGTGTCACTGGCCACTATGGGGGTCCTTATTACCAATCGGGCCACTGTGGGGTTCACTTTTACTTTACTGTCTTACAATTACAATCGGCCCCTTGAAGGCAGCCATAAGGCTGATGTGGCCCCCAGTGAAAATTAGTTTGACACCCATGCTTTAAAACATTAAGTATTGACAATGACATTTGTCCTGACAATCTACACATTTGTGCTGTTCTTACAAGAATACCTCCAAATATATGAAAATAGTCAAAATTACAACACAAATACTTGTCAGTGCTTTAAGGACTGGGCAACAGACTTCTTGGAGATCTGTGTTGGAACATCCTTGCGATTTGCTTCCACTTCTTGCAGCAACAGTTGTTTTTCTTCTTCATCATTAGTAAAAAGTCTGAAAATTCATGGTCTTTGAGCCTAACCTTGTCGTAGACTTAAGAACCTGAAACTGCTTTGTAGTTGAAAGTTGTGGTTTTTTGGGTCACCCTACTGTGGGTTATCTTCTATTGGAAGAACTATGCACACTTTCCCACAGTTTTTCTTGTTCATTGCCTCCTAAATACACAATTAAGCAACTTTGTTAATAGTTCTACCATTTTGCTGCTGCAGAATCTGTGCAACTCCTTCACACAGCTTGTTTTCCTGTTGCCTCTGACATATATCTGACCGCACACTGATCGTCGACGTTCTCTGCTTCTCCCTGTCAATGATAGAAAATACCACCAAGGAGGGGAAGAAGTTGTACATGGCAGATCAGACTGTGCAGAGGGGGAAAGCATTCAAGTCTTCAAGGATGGCAGGTCACACAGGCTGTAACACAGTATAGATGGGGAGAAATGGTCACACAGAAGACTGAAGGGGAGGAGGCTGTATACCTGTGTAGAAAGAGAGGAAAATCCAGGCATAACTGCAGAGGGATGAAGGGGAAATTGCACACTTCTCAACATTCGTGTCTTTAAAAAGCAGGACCAGAATATGATGGGAATTAGGCATTTGCCCAGGGCCCTCATACTCAAAGGAGCCCCACCAGCACCATGGCTGTACTGCTTAACCCCCCCCCCCCCCCACCTTAATAATTTACCCTAAACCATTAGTGACCAAGCCTGTTTGCGCCTTAACCCCTTAGTGACCGGGCTTTTTTGCTTTTTTTCATTTTTGTTTTTTCCTACTCCCTTTAAAAAAATCGTAGCTCCTTTATTTATCCATCGAAGTTGCTGTATGAGGGCTTGTTTTTTGCGAACGAGTTGGATTTTTCAATGGCACTATTTATTGTGCCATATAATGTACTGAAAAACTTTTTAAAAATTCTTAGCGGAAAGAAATGGAAAAAAAACGACATTTCACCATCTTTCGGTGCGTCCTGTTTCTACGACGCACAAACTGCAACAAAAACGACCTGATATTTTTATTCTATGGGTCAGTACGATTACTACGATACCAAACTTATATAGTATTGTTTTTGCTGTTGTACTTGTATTTTTTTTTTTTTTTAAGATATTACATTTTTTCAATTATTTTCTGCGGTCATTTTGTGCGCGCGATAACTTTTTTATTTTTCCGTCGACGTAGTTGAGCAAGGGCTCATTTTTGAGTGATATCCTGTAGTTTCCGATTAGTATCAATTTGGAATACATACGACTTTTTGATCGCTTTTTATTGCGTTTTTTCTGGGAGACAGGGTAACTAAAAAAATGCATTTCTGGCGTTCTTTATTTTTTTTTTCGGACGATGTTCACTGTGCAGAAAAAATAATGCACTACTTTGATAGATCGGACTTTTACGGACGCGGCGATATCAAATACATATTTTTATTTTATGATTTAGATTTTTTTAATAATAGATATGGCAAAAGGGGGGTGATTTAAACTATTATAACTTTTTTTTTTTTTACAATTTAAAAAACTTTATTGATCTTTTTTTTTACTTTACTTTGAAGTCCCCCTGGGGGACTTTAACATGCAATGCTTTGATCGCTCCTGCAGTATGACGTAATGCTATAGCATTACGTCATACTGCTTTTTGACAGGCAGTCTATGAAGCCACCCTGTGTGGATGGCTTGATAGGCAGTCTGCTAAGGCAGCCCTGGGGCCATTCATTAGGCCCCCGGTTGCCATGACACCTGCACGGATCCCCCGATCTCACCGCGGGGGGCCGTGCGGGACCCCCGAACAACGTTCGGGGGATTTAAATGCCGCTGTCAGAATTGACAGCGGCATTTAAAGGGTTAATAGCCACGATCGGCCGAACGGCCAAGTGCGGCTATTGCCCGCGGGTGTCAGCTGTAATAAACAGCTGACGCCCGCGCTGTATGGAGGGAGATAGCGGCGCTACCTCCCTCCATACACATCCTGCAGCTGCAGGACGTAAAAACACTATGGCCCGGTCGTTAAGGGGTTAATGACCAAGCCAAATTTTGGAAATCTGACATGTGTCACTTTAATATTGAATTACTCTGTTAAGATTTTGCATACCTAAGTGATTCTGACATTGTTTTTTCGCCACATATTATACTTCATTTAGGGCGAGCACCCACTGGCGTTTTTTTACCTGCGTTTTGCGTTTTGCGTTTTGCGTTTTTCCTGCACAGGCATAGAGATAACATGTGTTCCTGTCCACTGGCGTTTTTTTTGCGTTGCGTTTGCGTTTTTAACATAGGAGCTGTCAGTTGCATATGTGTCCTTATTTTTCTCCATGGAAATTAATGGAAAAGCCGCGAAAAACGCCGCGAAAAACGCCGCGAAAATGCCGCGGAAAACGCCGCGAAAAACGCCGCGAAAACGCTGCGTTTTTTTCCCGCGGAAAACGCAAACGCCAGTGGGTGCTCGCCCTAAGGGCGAGCACCCACTGGCGTTTGCGTTCTCCGCGGGGAAAAAACGCAGCGTTTTCGCCGCGTTTCCCGCGTTTTTTCCGCCCGGTTTCCGCGGCGTTTTTCGCGGCGTTTTCGCGGATTTTCTATTAATTTCCATGGAGAAAAATAAGGACACATATGCAACTGACAGCTCCTATGTTAAAAACGCAAACGCAACGCAAAAAAAACGCCAGTGGACAGGAACACATGTTATCTCTATGCCTGTGCAGGAAAAACGCAAAACGCAAAACGCAAAACGCAGGTAAAAAACGCCAGTGGGTGCTCGCCCTTAGGTGGTAAAAATAGACTGATAGAATTTGTGTATATTTATTAAAAGGGCTAAAATTGGGAAAATGTTGAAAAAATTGTCACTTTTTTCACATTTTCAATAGCAATATCTCAAATATGTGCAAACATACTGTACAATTTTTTTACATGATATATATTTCCATCTATTTACTTTATTCTGGATTCACATTTGAAAAACTTTCCTTTTTTTAACCATTTAGGAGACGTACAAATTTAATATTGATTATAAACATTTTGAGGAACATTATGTCTTCCTGCACCAAGCCAATATTGCAAAGGCTCATAGGTGTCAGAATGATAGATACTGCCACAAATGACCCGATTTAAAAACCTCCCCTCCTTAATATATTCACTGAGGGGTATCATGAGTATTCTCACCACACTGTTTCTTTTCAGAGTTAATGCAATTTAGAGGAGAAAAAATAAAATTTCATATTTTTGAAAATATGTCATTTTAAAGACTTTTTTTTTTTCTAAAGTGCACATGAGTGAGTATTTTCACCCCAAAATAGATACCCCTGTTTGTCCTTTTTAGAAACATATTCATTGTGGCCCTAATATTATGTCCCTATGCACATTGGTGCCCAAAATGAATGGAGCAGCCGGTGGCTTTTAGAACAGGCATTTTGCTTGAAGGTGTTTCAGGCCTCATTGCCCACTTGTAGAGCTATTGAGCAGCTAAAATGACAGAGGACCCCACAAATGACCCCATTTTGAAAACTAGACCCCTTAACGAATTCATCAAGGTGTGTATCGTGTATTTTGACCCCACCGTTTTTGTATTAATCTACGCAAAGCAGAAGGAAAAAATTACGATTTTCATTTTTTTCTCAATTGTGTCAATTTAAAAACAGGTTTTTTTCTACAGCACATTTATGAATGAAGACTTTCACCACAAAATGGATACCGCTGTTTTTCATGCGTTCAGAAACATACCCATTGTAGGCCCAATATACTTATAGGACACATAGTTAGGCCTATAATGGAGGGAACATTCAATGCATTTCAGGATACAACTGAATAAATTACAGGTCCCATTGTACACTCCCTAAAAATAATTGACTCCCTAAAAATAATCCGACCTCCCCCTTTAGTTTTTGGCATTTCCTAAATCTTAGATAAAGGTAATAATGTAAACTGTGTGGTATGTCTGAAAACGGGTAATTACAGAGGCCCGATTAGGATGGGCACATGGGGGAATAAAATCAGGTATCCCTCCTCAACCCATGCTTTTCTGGGGGGGATTTCTTGACCTCAGCGGCAGGGATGGGGTGTAAAAAGTGGTGCTCTGTGAGGCTTTGTAAGCTTGCTGAGGTGCAGTGGTCTCACACAGAAGACGCTCAACATGCTGCTCATGGAACTGCAAGAAGGCTAGCATTCACGTAGGCTTCTTGTAAATTACGTATTACAGGTAGCAATCTGAATAATGCCAGGCTCACACGGCCATATGTGGAATCCTTTTGTGGAGGCCCACAGCGGATCCCAGCTATGAGCCGGCTGTGGCGCTGCGTATGACCTTAAAAAATACTGTACATGATTGTGTACTCACGCAGGCGGTCATGCGCTGCACACCTTTTTTTGTTAGCATTACCCGCGGTGTTGCTTAGCAATGACGGGAATATCTGCAGCTTGTACACAATGTAGTTGCACATGGACTGCGGGTATATCTGTGACCATAGAGCACAATGGGCTCTATGTTGTGAATATCCTCGGTAAAATATAGCAATATAGCCGGCTCCATTGAAAGCAATGGGCTACCGGCGATCGCACAATGAATTTTCGGGAAGGGCTTAAATATATAAGCCCTTCCCTGCAATTCATCCAGAAATGTGTAAAAATAAAAAAAATATATATACTCACCTGGTCCCGGCAGATGGAGTTCAGCTGCGGCCAGCTGGCAGTTCTCCTGAACTACTCTGAGTAGTATTCAGCAGCCGGGGATTTAAAATCCCCGCCTGCTGAATGAGCTGCCTCTGATTGGTCACAGCCTGACCAATCAGAGGCAGATCTCACTCACACCCATTCATGAATTCCTGAATGGGTGAGTGAGTGCTGCCTCTGATTGGCTCAGCGCAGCTCTCAGCTGAATGACAGCAGTTCAGCACCACAGTGCAGGGGACAGCAGGAGAAGACGCTGCTGTGCCCCGGCAGCTGAAGGGAGGTGAGTATCTATTTTTTTTTATATGTAAAGCCCTTCCCTGAAAAAGAATTCAGGTGTGCCAGCGGACAATTGTCTTCAATGGAGTCGCCGGCAGCAGCAGCGGCTCCATTGAAGAGAATGCCTGCATTTTTATTCTTTTTTACACTAAAATCTTTCTTTTTCAGGTAAGGGCTTATATTTTTAAGCCCTTCCCGAAAATTCATCCCGCGCTCACCGGCAGCCCATTGCTTTCAATGGAGCCGGCTGTATTGCCGGCTCCATTGAATTCAATGGGCTAACATCGTTCTTCTCTGCCACAGCTGTTACACCTGTGGCAGAGGAGAACGATCTTAATGCTGACATAATTTTTTTTTTTTATTTTTACACATTTTAGGATGATTTTCAGGTAAGGGCTTATATTTTTAAGCCCTTTCCGAAAATTCATCCCGCGCTCGCTGGCAGCCTATTGATTTCAATGGAGCCGGCTGTATTGCCAGCTCCATTGAATTCAATGGGCTAACATCGTTCTTCTCTGCCACAGCTGTTACAGCTTATATTTTTAAGCCCTTCCCGAAAATTCATCCTGCGCTCGCCGGCAGCCCATTGCTTTCAATGGAGCCGGCTGTATTGCCGGCTCCATTGAATTCAATAGGCTAACATTGTTCTTCTCTGCCACAGCTGTGGCAGAGGAGAACGATCGTTATGCTGACAGTGGGGGGGGGGGGTCTCACTCTTGCCACTATTGTGGCTTAATAGTGAGACCTCGGAGCCCGAAATGCAGCCCTGCATGTTGCTCCTCGCCTGCCCTATCCATTTCTGTGTTTTTTACATGACTTTGGTGATTTTCACAAATGAAAACCTTAGCAGAGCACCAGTCATATACAAAAATGCTCGAGTCGCCCATTGACTTCAATGGGGTTCGTTACTCGAAACGAACTCTCGAGCATCACTGAAAGTTCGACTCGAGTAGCGAGCACTCGAGCATTTTGGCGCTCGCTCATCTCTAGTGTTTAGTCTGAGTGTGTTAGCTAGAGATGAGCGAGCACCAAAATGCTCGGGTGCTCGTTACTCGGGACGGAAATTTCGCGATGCTCGAGGGTTCGTTTCGAATAACGAACCCTATTGAAGTCAATGGGCGACCCGAGCATTTTTGTATATCGCCGATGCTCGCTAAGGTTTCCATTTGTGAAAATCTTGGCAATTCAAGAAAGTGATGGGAACGACACAGCAACGGATAGGGCAGGCGAGGGGCTACATGTTGGGCTGCATCTCAAGTTCCCAGGTCCCACTATTAAGCCACAATAGCGGCAAGAGTGAAGAGTGGGCCCCCCCCCCCCCCCAACAATTTTTACTTCTGAAAAGCCCTCATTAGCAATGCATACCTTAGCTAAGCACCACACTACCTCCAACAAAGCACAATCACTGCCTGCATGACACTCTGCTGCCACTTCTCCTGGGTTACATGCTGCCCAACCCCCCCCCCCCCCCGCGCGCGCGCGCGCACGACGCAGTGTCCACAGCGCACACCAAAGTGTCCCTGCGCAGCCTTCAGCTGCACTCATGCCACACCACCCTCATGTCTATTTAGAAGTGCGTCTGCCAGAGGAACCGCAGGCACACACTGCAGAGGCTTGGCACGGCTAGGCAGCGACCCTCTTTAAAAGGGGCAGGGCGATAGCCCACAATGCTGTACAGAAGCAATGAGAAATATAATTCTGTGCCACCGCCATCAGGAGCTGCACACGTGGGCATAGCAATGGGGAACCTATGTGCCACACACTATTCATTCTGTCAAGGTGTCTGCATGCCCCAGTCAGACCGCATTTTTTTATAAATAGTCACAGGCAGGTACAACTGGGAATCCCCAACTCCGCAATGGGAATTCCGTGTGCACCCACAGCATGGGTGGCTCCCTGGAACCCACCGGCTGTACATAAATGTATCCCATTGCAGTGCCCTGGACAGCAGAGCTAACGTCAGATTAAATGCAGGTGGGCTTCAGCCCACACTGCATGCCCCAACCTGACCGGGCTTTTTAATTCATAGACACAGGCAGGTACAACTCCCTATTGTGAAGTCCCTGTGGACCGACAGCATGGGTGGCTCCCTGGAACCCACCGGCGGTACATAAATATATCCCATTGCATTGCCCATCACAGCTGAGGTAATGTCATGTTTAATGCAGGTGGGCTTCGGCCCACACTGCATGCCCCAGTCAGACTGGGGTTCTTTAGAAGTGGACACATGTAGTTACAACTCCGTGTGGACCGACAGCATGGGTGGGTGCCAGGAAGCCACCGGCGGTACATAAATATATCCCATTGCATTGCCCATCACAGCTGAGGTAATGTCATGTTTAATGCAGGTGGGCTTCGGCCCACACTGCATGCCCCAGTCAGACTGGGGTTCTTTAGAAGTGGACACATGTAGTTACAACTCAGTGTGGACTGTCAGCATGGGTGGCTCCCTGGAACCCACCGGCGGTACATAAATATATCCCATTGCAGTGCCCAGCACAGCTGATGTAACGTCAGCTGTAATGCAGGTGGGCAAAAAATTGATTGGATTACACTGTAGGCGAGGGCCCCAAAAAATTGGTGTACCAACAGTACTAATGTACCTCAGAAAAATTGCCCATGCCCAACCAAGAGGGCAGGTGAAACCCATTAATCGCTTTGGTTAATGTGGCTTAATTGGTAACTAGGCCTGGAGGCAGCCCAGTTAAAATAAAAATTGGTTCAGGTGCAAGTTTCAACGCTTTAATGAGCATTGAAACATATAAAAATTGTTTCGAAAAATTATATGACTGAGCCTTGTGGGCCTAAGAAAAATTGCCCGTTCGGCGTGATTACGTGAGGTTTCAGGAGGAGGAGCAGGAGGAGGAGGAGGAATATTATACACAGATTGATGAAGCAAAAATGTCCCCGTTTTTGATGGTGATAGAGAACGATGCTTCCATCCGCGGGTGCAGCCTACGTATTGCTTAGGTATCGCTGCTGTCCGCTGGTGAAGAAGAGAAGTCTGGGGAAATCCAGGCTTTGTTCATCTTGATGAGTGTAAGCTTGTCGGCACTGTCGGTTGACAGGCGGGTACGCTTATCCGTGATGATTCCCCTAGCCGCACTAAACACCCTCTCTGACAAGACGGTAGCCGCAGGACAAGCAAGCACCTCCAGGGCATACAGCGCTAGTTCAGGCCACGTGTCCAGCTTCGACACCCAGTAGTTGTAGGGGGCAGAGGCGTCACCGAGGACGGTCGTGCGATCGGCTACGTACTCCCTCACCATCCTTTTACAGTGCTCCCGACAACTCAGCCTTGACTGGGGAGCGGTGACACAGTCTTGCTGGGAGCCATAAAGCTGGCAAAGGCCTTGGAGAATGTTCCCCTGCCTGCGCTGTACATGCTGCCTGATCTCTGCGCCTCCCCTGCTACCTGGCCCTCGGAACTGCGCCTTCTGCCACTAGCGCTGTCGGATGGGAATGTTACCATCAGTTTGTCCGCCAGGGTCCTGTGGTATAGCATCACTCTCGAACCCCTTTACTCTTCGGGTATGAGAGTGGAAAGGTTCTCCTTATACCGTGGGTCGAGCAGTGTGTACACCCAGTAATCCGTAGTGGCCAGAATGCGTGTAAGGCGAGGGTCACGAGAAAGGCATCCTAACATGAAGTCAGCCATGTGTGCCAGGGTACCTGTACGCAACACATGGCTGTCCTCACTAGGAAGATCACTTTCAGGATCCTCCTCCTCCTCCTCCTCCGGCCATACACGCTGAAAGGATGACAGGCAAGCAGCATGGGTACCCTCAGCAGTGGGCCAAGCTGTCTCTTCCCCCTCCTCCTCATGCTCCTCCCCCTCCTCCTCCTCAACGCGCTGAGATATAGACATGAGGGTGCTCTGACTATCCAGCGACATACTGTCTTCCCCCGCCTCCTTTTCCGAGCGCAAGGCGTCTGCCTTTATGCTTTGCAGGGAACTTCTCAAGAGGCATAGCAGAGGAATGGTGACGCTAATGATTGCAGCATCCCTGCTCACCATCTGGGTAGACTCCTCAAAGTTTCCAAGGACCTGGCAGATGGCTGCCAACCAGGCCCACTCTTCTGTAAAGAATTGAGGAGGCTGACTCCCACTACGCCGCCCATGTTGGAGTTGGTATTCCACTATAGCTCTACGCTGCTCATAGAGTCTGGCCAACATGTGGAGCGTAGAGTTCCACCGTGTGGGCACCACACACAGCAGTCGGTGCACTGGCAGATTAAACCGATGTTGCAGGGTCCGCAGGGTGGCAGCGTCCGTCTTGGAGTTGCGGAAATGTGCGCTGACCCGGCGCACCTTTCCGAGCAGGTATGACAAGTGTGGGTAGCTTTTCAGAAAGCGCTGAACCACCAAATTAAAGACATGGGCCAGGCATGACACGTGCGTGAGGCTGCCGAGCTGCAGAGCCGCCACCAGGTTACAGCCGTTGTCACACACAACCATGCCCGGTTGGAGGCTCAGCGGCGAAAGCCAGCGGTCGGTCTGCTCTGTCAGACCCTGCAGCAGTTCGTGGGCCGTGTGCCTCTTCTCTCCTAAGCTGAGTAGTTTCAGCACGGCCTGCTGACGCTTGTCCACCGCTGTACTGCCACGCCGCGCGACAGCGACTGCTGGCGACGTGCTGCTGCTGACACATCTTGATTGCGAGACAGAGGTTGCGTTGGAGGAGGAGGAGGGTGGTTTAGTGGAGGAAGCATACACCGCCGCAGATACCAGCACCGAGCTGGTGCCAGCAATTCTGGGGGTGGGTAGGACGTGAGCGGTCCCAGGCTCTGACTCTGTCCCAGCCTCCACTAAATTCACCCAATGTGCCGTCAGGGAGATATAGTGGCCCTGCCCGCCTGTGCTTGTCCACGTGTCCGTTGTTAAGTGGACCTTGGCAGTAACCGCGTTGGTGAGGGCGCGTACAATGTTGTGGGAGACGTGGTCGTGCAGGGCTGGGACGGCACATCGGGAAAAGTAGTGTCAACTGGGAACTGAGTAGCGCGGGGCCACCGCCGCCATCATGCTTTTGAAAGCCTCCGTTTCCACAAGCCTATACGGCAGCATCTCCAGGCTGATCAATTTGGCAATGTGCACGTTTTACGCTTGAGCGTGCGGGTGCATGGCGGCGTACTTGCGCTTGCGCTCAAACAGTGGCGCTAGCGCCGTCTGGACGCTGCGCTGAGAGACATTGCTGGATGGGGCTGAGGACAGCGGAGGTGAGGGTGTGGGTGCAGGCCAGGAGACGGTAGTGCCTGTGTCCTCAGAGGGGGGTTGGATCTCAGTGGCAGGTTGGGGCACAGGGGGAGAGGCAGTGGTGCAAACCGGAGGCGGTGAACGGCCTTCGTCCCACCTTGTGGGGTGCTTGGCCATCATATGCCTGCGCATGCTGGTGGTGGTGGCTCCCCAGCTGATCTTGGCGCGACAAAGATTGCACACCACTGTTCGTCGGTCGTCAGGCGTCTCTGTGAAAAACTGCCACACCGTAGAGCACCTTGACCTCCGCAGGGTGGCATGGTGCGAGGGGGCGCTTTGGGAAACAGTTGGTGGATTATTCGGTCTGGCCCTGCCTCTACCCCTGGCCACCGCACTGGCTCGGCCTGTGCCCACACCCTGACTTGGGCCTCCGCGTCCTCGCCCGCGTCCACGTCCTCTAGGCCTACCCCTACCCCTCAGCATGCTGTATTACCAGTAGTGCAGAAACAGAACGCTGTAATTAAATGTGCCACTTATTGGCCTGTGGTTGGAGGCTGACTTCGCTTACGGAACGCACAGCAGAGCCAGGAAATAATTTTGCGCAAGCCTGCTGTAACACTTAGCTGGCTGCGTATGAATTAGGACAACTACCCCCAGCAGAGACCCAGTACACTGAGGACGGTCACAGGCAACCCAAATAGATTTTTTTTCCCAAATGTTTTTGGAAAGGCCCACTGCCTATATACACTGTATATGTCTTCTCTCTCTGCGTCACCACTACTGGCCCTGGAGTATGTAAAATAACTGCAAACTGTTGAACTGTGGACTGGAATACAGCGGTGATGTAACAGCCAACACAGAGCCAGGAAATAATTTTGCGCAAGCCTGCTGTAACACTTAGCTGGCTGCGTATGAATTAGGACAACTACCCCCAGCACAGACCCAATACACTGAGGACGGTCACAGGCAGCCCAAATAGATTTTTTTTCCCAAATGTTTTTGGAAAGGCCCACTGCCTATATTCAATAAATATGTCTTCTGTCCCTGCCTCACCACCACTACTTGCCCTGGACTATGTATAATTACTGCAGGGCGCAATGCTCTGCACGGCCGATATACAAAAAAAAAAAATGGGCATCACTGCAAAAAGCAGCCTCCACACTACTGCACACGGTTAGATGTGACCCTAAGAAGGACCGTTGGGGTTCTTGAAGCCTAAAATACTCCTAGCACTCTCCCTATAGCAACTCCAGCAAGACAGCACTTTCCCTGATCTCTGTCAGAACGCATCTGTGGCGAGCCGCGGGAGGGGCCGATTTATATACTCGGGTGACACCTGATCTCACCAGCCACTCACTGCAGGGGGGTGGTATAGGGCTTGAACGTCGCAGAGGGAAGTTGTAATGCCTTCCCTGTCTTTCTATTGGCTAGAAAAACGCGCTAACGTCTCAGAGATGAAAGTGAAAGTAACTTGAACATCGCGTGGTGCTCGTTTCGAATAACGAGCATCTCGAACACGCTAACACTCGAACGAGTATCAAGCTCGGACGAGTACATTCGCTCATCTCTAGTGTTAGCCGATCGGAGTGAGCGGGCTGGGTGGTGTACTGACAGTAGGGAGGCGATGTATGGTGGCGCAGCACCATGCAGAGCTTTGTGAGTGAGGTAGAGGAGTTTAAATTTAGTTCTGCAGTGGATGGGCAGCCAATGCAGCGACTGGCATAATGCAGAGGCGTCTGAATAACGACTGGATAGAAAAATGAGTCTAGCTGCTGCATTTAGTATGGATTGGAGTGGAGCGAGTCTAGTTCGGGGGAGGCCGTTGAGTAGCGAGTTGCAGTAGTCAAGCCGGGAGTGGATGAGGGCAACCACGAGCGTCTTTATCGTGTCCGTGGTTAGGAACGGACGTATTTTAGCAATATTTCTGAGGTGCATGTGGCATGTTTGGCCCAGAGATTGGATATGGGCGGCAAAGGAGAGGTCAGAGTCCAGTGTGACCCCAAGGCATCGGGCATGCCGTCTAGGGGTTATGATGGTGCCAGACACTGGAATGGAGATGTTGAGGGGAGGTCGGTTAGAAGGTGAAAAGACAAGGGGGTCAGTTTTAGAAAGGTTTAGTTTGAGAAAAAGGGAGGACATAGTGTTAGAGACAGCGGACAGACAGTCGGTGATATTTTGGAGGAATGGTCCAGAGATCTCACGAGAAGAGGTTTATAGTTGGGTGTCATCAGCGTAGAGATGATATTGGAGGCCAAATTTGTGGATGGTTTGTCCAATTAGGGCAGTATAGATAGAGAAGAGAAGGGGACCAAGGACCAAGCCTTGGGGTACCCCAACAGCGAGAGGAAGTGGAGCAGAGATAGAACCAGCAAAGGAAACACTGAAAGAGCGGTCAGAGAGGTAGGAAGAGAACCAGGAGAGAGCAGTATCCTTTAGACCAATAGAGTGGAGCATAATGAGAAGGAGATTATGGTCGACAGTGTCAAATGCAGCAGACAGGTCAAGGAGGATTAGTAGGGAGTAAAGATGAGCGAGCATACTCGTCCGAGCTTGATACTCGTTCGAGTATTAGGGTGTTCGAGATGCTCGTTACTCGTAACGAGTACCACGCGGTGTTCAGGGTACTTTCATTTTCTTCCCTGAGAAATTTGCGCGCTTTTCTGGCCAATAGAAAGACAGGGAAGGCATTACAACTTCCCCCTGCAACGTTCAAGCCCTATACCACCCCCCTGCAGTGAGTGGCTGGCGAGATTAGGTGTCACCCAAGTATTAAAATCTGCCCTCTCGCGGCTCGCCACAGATGCATTGTGACATTAATCAAGGAAAGTGCTGCTGCTATAGGGAGACCGTTAGGAGTTATTTTAGGCTTCAAGAACCCCAACGGTCCTTCTTAGGCCATAGAAATCGCAGATCGCACCTATGTGCGATCTGCGATTCCTGTTCTCTTCTCTAGATGCGCTCAATGGGGCAGGCGGCAGCAGCGCCGACCCCATTGAGAACATATAGAAGACAAATCATTCTTCTCTGCCACAGCTGTAACAGCTGTGGCAGAGAAGAACGATGTTTGCCCATTGAATTCAATGGAGCCGGCAATACAGCAGGTTCCACTGAAAGCAATGGGCTGCCGGCGATCGCAGGATGAATTGTCGGGAAGGGCTTAAATACATAAGCCCTTCCCTGCAATTCATCCAGAAATGTGTTACAATAAAAATATATACCGGCGTATAAGGCGACGGGGCATATAAGACGACCCCCCAACTGTCACCTTATACGCCGGCAATACAGTGGAGCAAAGAATAAAAATCATTACTCACTTCCACGGGCGTTCTGCGGTGCTGCTGCAGGCTGTCGCTCCCTCCTGGTCCCCGGCAGAGCATTGCTTTCTCTACGAAGGGCTTTAAATCCCCGCCTCCAGAAACACACGTGCCTTCAGCCAATCACAGCCAATGACAATGATGTCATTGAATGGCTGTGATTGGCTGAAGGCACGTGTGTTTCTGGAGGCGGGGATTCAACCACTGCGTCCAGAAATCAATGCTCTGACGGGTCACTGGGTTTAAGGCCGTATTCACACGGGCTACAAAATCACACAACTTTGTAGCACTACAAAATGCATGTATGTGAAGCCCATGGTTTCCAATGGGTTCTTTTAGGCTACAAAACATCTCTCATGTGAAAGAACCCATTGGAATCCATGGGCTTCACATTCATGTGTTTTTGTAGTGCTACAAAGTCACACGACTTTGTAGTCCGTGTGAATAAGGCCTAATTGTACTGTATTCACTTATATGGTTTGCAGAACACCTGCAGAAAACTGATATCTACCATCATGTGATTACTGTATGGAGGTAACAATGGTCTTTGTATACTATTTTTTATTTGGTAAAAGTGTGGTGGTTACTATTGAGTTACTGTTGAGTGATAATGGAAGTAGTCATGATGTGTTATCATTTGGGCCTTGTTTAGTATTAGTAATTTTGGAGTTTTTATAGTTTTTTTTTTATTCTGGTGCAGTTTGGCAATGTTATTCAGTAACTGCTTTGTGCTAATAGTAGTGGTCATAGTTAGGCCTCATGTCCACGGGGAAAATCGGGCCCGCTACGGATTCTACATGTAGAATCTGCAGCGGGTCCCTCCTGCCCCGCGGACATGAGCGCTGAAAATAAGAATAAATGAGAATAAACTCACCTCCCATCCGCTCCGTTTCTTCTCTGCGTCGCGGCCGGATCTTCTTTCTTCGGCCGGCGGATGAATTCGTCACGCCGGCGGCACATCCGCCGAGCCGAAGCAAGGGAGATGCGGCCGTAAGGAAGAGAAGACCTTCCCGGCCCGCTGCGGGTGAGTAAATGCTTTTAAATTCCTATTTTAGGTCTCCCGCGGATCCGGACGGCTTCCATAGGCTTCAATAGAAGCCCGCGGGAGCCGTCCCCGCGGGAGACCCGCATGAAAATGGAGCATGGTCCAGATTTTTTCATGCTCCATTTTTTTTTTTAAATCACTTTTATTGACGATCCGCGGGTATTTATCTACCCGCGGGTGGTCAATGCATCCCTATGGGGTGCGGATCCGCGCGCGGGAGAAGAGTTAAAATCCGCTGCGGATTTTAATTCTTATTTTCCCCGTGGACATGAGGCCTTAAGCAGTATTATTTTGGGGCCTTCCATAAGTTTATTATTGGTAATGTTGACCTTTATATACTGTGCTTAGTTTAATCATGTAGTAGTACGGAGATATAGTAATATTTTATCACTGTATGGATGTATATTTGGTCCTGGTATTGTGGTATTAGGAGTCTTGTGTGGCGTAGACTGTTAAGGCTGTAGAAATGCAATTCTAAGCTCTTGCTCACAACCTGAAGATAGTGGGTTCAATCCCAGCTTGGTTCACATAGTCAGCTCAAGGTTGACCCATCCTCCCAAGAGAGTGTTTTGTGTACTTGATTTTCACATCTACCAGTCTTTTATTGGTGTGTATCGTCCTTGTTGAACAAAGTTTGTGGGCACACAATTCATACACAGTACTCCAATTTTATGGAAAATGGTTGCATCTGTAAGCGAAAATCATCTGGCTATCCACCAGTAAATGTGGAAACAGTGCATGTCTATGTAAGTTTCACACAAAGTCCTCCGAAATCCACTATCAGAGTAAGCGGAGAATTGGACATCCCACAGCCGACTGTGTGGAAGATTCTTCGCAAACATTTGCAATGTTATCCCTATAGACTGTAATTGTTACAGGCCCTGGAAGTGTATGACAAAGAGAGACGACATTCTTTCTGTGAGAGTCTGCAAACTCTAACGGAAACCAATGGTTTCATGGAATTTTTAGTGTTTAGTGATGAAGCCGCCTTCCACCTTTTGGGTACAGTTCATAAACATAATGTCAGAATCTCAAAGAGGGAAACCCCACATGTCCATGTGGAGTAGATACGCGTATCCCCCAAGGTGAATGTGTTTTGTGCTATAACCTAAAGGAAAGTGCTATAACCTAAAGGAAATGGCCTTTTCTTTTTCCATGATGAAACAATCACAGGGATTTCATGCCTGGACATGCTACAGATATGGCTTCTACTGGAGCAAGAAATCCCAGATCTACAACAGAACAGGGCACCACCACCAACCCCTCGCATTTTCCCAGTGAAGTTAGAAATTACCTTAAGGGCGCCTACCCACTGGCGTTTGCGATTTTCGTGCCTGAAAAACGCTGCGTTTTTTGCGCCTTTTCCGTTAATTTCCATTGACATTCATGGGTGCATTAAGAGAAAAATAAGGACACATATGCAACTGACAGTTCCTATGTTAAAAATTGCAACGGACCGAAAAAAAAAACGCAAGTGGACAAGAACACATTCTATACTAATTGCTCTTCAGAAAAAATGCAAAACGCAAAGGAAAAAAAATCGCAAGTGGGTAGGTGCCCTAATAGGCGACTACCAAGCAGATGGATTGGTTGTGCCTGTTGTGATGATAGTGAACTTCTTCCTTGGCCTCCATGTTCTTACACTTTGTGATTCTGTCTCTGGGGAGTGTTAAAGAGAGTTTGCATGTCGCCCTTGCCGCCTCCAACCATCCATGATCTGCAATTTCTCATCACAGAAACCATTGCATCAGTTAATCTTGATACGCTACAACATGTATGGCAGGAACTTGACTACAAGCTGGAAGGGGGCTCACATTGCCCTCCACTGAGGTGGAAAACATTTTTGATGTTGTGCAACAAAACTTTTTGAGTTTCTGTTTTTATTGATATGAAAGTTATGTATCTGGGCATCATTAAATGTGAGTTATGAGTGTTTCAAATCACGAAGATCATTTGTAATAACCCTGTATAGATACAATATATATTGAGGCAAGGCTGTGCACAGAATGGCCTGCAGGGGGCTATAACCAGGCCTTCTGTGTACTCAATGTGTGCTAATCAGCAGGGACAGCTGTGAGGGTGTGTCTGGGGGAGCTAAGAACACCAGACACATTTAATTCCTTACTGCAAGCTGAATCAGAGTGCTGCTGAAAACTAGAGCCAGGCTCAGAGAGAGGAGGAAAGCCTAACATTTGTGGGAGACCAGGCAGCGGTACGGCTACAAGTCTGACGGGGAAGGACGCCTCTAGACTGACACCCTGTTGGGTATATACAATAGTGCTAGGCCACTGTTTGTAGTGAGGGAACTACTGTTTAGCTAGCACCCTGATGGACAAGCGTTTATTATTTTTCATAGCACTAAGTGTATGTGCTGCCAGAGTCAAGCAAATGAAGTTATTCAGACTTTTACATGGACTGAGTGAGCCACTGTGTCGTCGCCGACCCCCATTTTTTTAGTGGAGGTGACATTTTAAGCAGCCATTTTGTAATCCACTATATTGAATTTAGCTCAGATTTGTCAAATGGTAAGGGCGTTGTGTGGCTAGAATTTACTCAGAAACACACCATAAGTGTCAGTTTTGCCCTATCTATAGTTGTTTAGCATTCAAGTGAGAGCAAAGTTTCATAAAGTGCTTTACATAGCATGTTTGATATATCCACCATTCTGCCTGATGCACATGGTTAAACATTTATTTCCAATGTTATATGTGAATGGTGACGTCAAATTACACAGTCTCTGGAATTGGTCCAATAATGTGTCTTTGCAAAAGGTTATAGTTTGGTGTGGTATTTGTGGAGACAGGGCCTTTTTTAATTGATGGATCACTGAAGGCCTCATGTCCACAGGCATATACGTAAAACGCGGCATGTAATTTGCTGTGTATCCCTGTGTATGATCTTGTATGCTTTTGGTTTTTTTTTTTGCATGACAACTTCTTCCTGTTTTTTTTTCACCTCATTGCATGTATCCTAGCAATATGCGTTTCACAGGCAGTGCTTACGCAACCTGTTGTGTATTCACACACACCCATGGAGATCAATAGGGCTGTCGCATGTAATATGTGGTAAAATAGACCATTCTGCAATATTTTTCTCACATGTATCGACACGCAACGTCCATACGCACACGTGCATGGATCAACAAAAATCCATTGACTTTCCTTGACTCCATTCACTGTGTATCCCGCAGCCGTGCAATGCACGCATAATACGCGGTGAAAGAATGCCCAAGGACATGAGGTCTAACAGTGAGAAGTACCTCGAGATGCTACAGGATACCATATATGCACATATATGTCAATACAGTATATCATTTTATATTTTCTTTTGGGCGGGTATAACCATCAGGCTATGGCCGAATGCACACGGACGGGTCGGATCCCGCATGCAGGATCCCGCAGCAAGTGATTTCCGCTCGTGAACAGAGAAAAGTGATTTTCTGTAACACGTCTATGGGCAGTATTTGCTGCAGGATCTGGAGGCGCACACCGTGTGACGCCGCTCGGGGTTCCATGACTGCTGCTGAAAACAGCACTGGGACAAAGTCACCATACTGAAACAAATGGGGCCATTCACTTCAATTGTAAAACTGACACCTCTTTGGTGTCCATTTTACAAGGTTTCCATTTGTTTCAGTTATATTTGGTGTATAGAATAGCGCAATAAACAACCGGGAACGTTGCAAAGTGGCCACCAAAAGGGTGTCACAATCAATGTAGGTGAGTGGCCCCATTTTCTTCCTTTTAGGGATTTCATCGCAGCGCTGGTTTCAGCAGCGGTCACAGAACATGGCCACACAGAGTATTAAATAATGCTGAGTGAATGCTTTCTTGCTATCGCTGTGTGAAAACTGCACCATTTATATTGAAAACGTCATTCAAGACATATCCACTAGATGGAAGCATTAAACAACAAATGAATCCAAGTTCTGGAAGTAATCCTTTTTCCATGACTTGAGTCTCCCATCACAAGGGATCAATAGTAACACTGATTTGTTAATGGAGATTTGAATTTTGGAAACCTGACTACCAAAGAAATTGATGGCTTAATATTAAACAAAAATAAGGACATTGCTAAAAAAAAAAAAAAGTATGTGCAAAAAAATGGACAAAAATCTGATTTTGGAAAAAATGATGTCAATATACGATATTTCTATTACATTTAGGTCATTAAAATGATTGTAGTCATTAGTCTGTTTCCTCATTTCTTCATTGTTCTTTAACTCAGTGATTAGTATATTTTACGCTTCAAATTTTGCCAACAATGGCAAAGTTGCTGTCAAATGAATGCTAAACAAACATTATTACATTTTGTAATGAGGTTCTGCTTTGGATTCTGATCACCTTCTCTTGGAACTTCAGAAGTGTTTATTTAGGTTGCCGCTGGATACAACCAGTAGGTATTCCCGCGCTACCGGTGAGGCTTACTCAATAGAAACGAAGAGGGGCAGCTGTTTTCTCTTCAGCTCTCAGTACCAGACTGCTGACCAATAGCAGGGCAGCGCTTAGCGGGGAAGGAAGTACAGGGCAGGAAATTGTTATGAATTTAGTAACAAGCTGCATATCAGTAGGGATGGCAGACATCATGGAAAATAACAATGTGGGGAAACAACAGAAATGAAGGACAGGAGAGGAAGGTAACTCATAAGCAGCTGTGCACAAACATTGCGCAAACACATGTTGTATTTGGAATTTTTGAAAGTTTGCTTCATAACCGGAATACTCCTTTAACGACAAGCAATTCTCTTTGTTTTTTCATTGTTAAATTGCGAGAGCACGTGCTGCGATGCTGCCACCAGACCCATTTAAAACAATAGGCAGTGCGATGCAAGAGCATGCCCAGAGATATGGCGTGCTGCGATACGCTTCCAGCATCACAATGCAGGAAAACATCGCTCATGTGTATGACCCAATTCAAAAGAAAGGTGTTTATGATTGTGTGTCTTACAATGCATAAATCTCACACGATTTTCCCAACTGTGTAAAAAACCATAAATTAGGGACAGCGCTCCACCTATCTCAGCACAATGGTATATACAAAAATGAAAAAAGGACTTACTTTCAAGTAACGGAGCTGTGTGAGGAGTTTTGCAGGATGAGTTGTAGTTTATATTGGTATTATTTTCGGCTACATGCAACTTTTGGATTTCTTTTTCTTGCATTTTTTTGGAGATAGATGGATAAAAATGCCAACTCTTGAGTTTTTTTGTTCTTTCTTAACTGGTTCACTATATAGGACAAATAACATAATATTTTCATTGTTCAGGTCATTAAGAACATGGTAATAACTTTTTTTTCTTGCATTTCCCCCTTCCTCCTGTTAAGTACTTACTAGAGATGATCGAACATGTTTGGCTCCGCCCCTTTTTGCCCGAACACCGAACTTTGCGAGTACTTCCGTGTTCGGGCGAAAAATGTTCGGCGGTCGCCGTGGCAGCGCGGGGGGGTGCGGCGGGGAGTGGGGGGGAGAGGGAGAGAGAGAGGGCTCCCCCCTGTTCCCCGCTGCTGCCGCCCGCGCTGCCACGGCGCCCCCCGCCCCCCGGCGGCCCCCGAACATTTACGCCCGAACACTGAAGTGTTCGGGAAAGCCGGTGTCCGGGTGCGTAAGTGTCCGTAACGGACACGTTCGATCATCTCTAGTACTTACATATCGGGGCTACTATTGACTATAACATGTAAGGGGTTAAAGCAAATATGGAGACAATTACAGATTAAACAATAATGAAATACTGATGACATGGTTAGAGTGTAGAGATGAGCGAGCACGCTCGTTTAAGGCACCCCCGCCGCCCCCTCGCATTTGCTCAGGCGAGTAAGTAGTTACTCGAGAAGAGTGATGCTCGCTCAAGTATCTGCCTTAAACGACCATGCTCTCTCATCTCTATTAGTGTCATCCGTGACACAACCATATTATAAGCTCATGTGGAATTCAAGTTGTTTGGCAGGCTATCTAACTTTAAGGTAAATCTAAATAAGTCCAAAATACTCAATGTGTCCCTTTGAAAAAAGGCGGAGGTAGAATCTCTTCAGTCAGCATTTCTCTCTCTTGGAGGGAGGATGAGATCAAATATTTGGGGACAGTGATCACAGCAGATATAGACAATCTCTTTGAGAAAAATTATAGACCTCTCTTGGCGGCCCTTGAAGCAAACTTGGACAGATGGAGGACTCTTCAGCTGTCTTGGTTTGGAAGGGTAAACACAGTTAAAATGAATTCCCTTCCTAAGTTCTATATTTTTCTGACGGTGCCCATAAAAGTACTGGGGATGTTCTTATGCCTAATTAGGAAGTCGGTGATGAGGTTTATTTGGGGTAGCCGCAGGCCCAGATGGAGCTGGAGAGCTCTCAACTGCCCCAAGAAGTCAGGAGGCATGAGCTTACCAAATTTCTCTCTGCACTATAGGGCCTATCTAACTAAATGCATTCTAGACTAATTCCACGGTAGAACATGTTAATTATGGGTGGAAGCTGAACGGGATTCGTCCCCATTTGGCAGGCTTGCTTGTCTCTGCCTGACAGGAAGAGGAAAACATAGGAACTTGGGGATGTCCTATTTTCTGGACAATCTAATTGAGGTTTGGGTCGGGCCTGCCATCAAACAAGCGTTGATATCTAAACCGGGACGTCTACTCTATTGGTGGGTAACCCAGATGCCCCAGCTTTCTTTAGGGGCATCTCCTTGACAGCTAGGATGGTGGATTGAGTTCCTAGGGTTCAGGATTTGCTTACAGGTCCGAGGCTTAAGCCTCTATGGGAGATCTTAGAGGAGGGAGGTCCTGTGACTGGAGTGTGGTACCAGTACTTACAGCTTTGTCACTATATTAGGTCTCTTGGTAGTTTACAACACCTGGGGCAGGCTATGACCCCTTTTGAGAGAATATGCTTGACAGCCCCTGAAAACCCAATGAAAATCTGTGCTTTATGCAGATTACTTTTGGAGGACTCCTCAGAGGGGAGCAGGACACTGGAATGCGAACAGGATTGGCAGAGGGACCTGCGCGGCAGTCCACCAAGGGAGTCTTGGAGAAAGGCATACATCCTGACTCATAAAATAAATGTTTCTACCAGGATGCTGGAGCTCAATTATAAAATTCTGACATGATGGTGCAAGACCTCATTGAGCTGGCTAAGTTCTACACCTAGTATCCGGATGTGTATTGGAGATGCCTACAGGAACGAGGGACATTGATCCACTTGTGGTGGTCTTGCCCATTAATTCATTCTCTGTGGCAGGAAGTTGGTGCTTTGTACACAGTGCTATGCAAGAATTTGATTAACCTCACACCCAAAGTCGCCTTCTTGTCAATGATTCTGGGCTCGTTAACCCAAATGAAGGGGTCTCTCCTGAATTCTTTTCTACTTGCAGTGAGGCAGATTATCCCTAGCAGGTGGAAATCTACTTCTCCTGTAGATTCGCTGGTAGTAACGGAATGTTGTGCTTGTAACAGATCCCTGATTAAACTGACAAGTTATCCTGTGTCGTTGTTCCCTTCCCTTTCCTTTATGTTATTCTGTCCCCACCTCTTTTCTCTTTTTCTATTCGGGGTTTCTCCCCTCATTTCCATAGCTATATTCTCCAGTCCAATGGATCTCCGGGGAGACATGGACAGGAGAGCCTGTTAAAAACACTGCGTAAATTGATGAGTTTCACTACGATTTAAGACAGAAAGGGACTAGTGTTAATGTTACATTTTATTGCGATTTTATGGGTGTTTTGTAAATATTGTCATGATGCAGCTTGAATAAAATACTTTTGAACCATAAGCTCATGTGACATTGGCCTAATAGAGCTGTATCATTTCATTGTCAACCTGCCCTCTGATGATCATGAGATCACTGCTGACCCTGAACCAGTGTACACAGGGAAAAAGGAAACTCTACAGAGCAGATATTGTTAATTTTTCTGTATTCTGAGTGACACGTGTGTAAAAGGCAAAATAAAAAAAGCGTTAAAGTTTTTTATATTTCTGATAATTGTTTATAGCCTTAAAGCACATGATAATTTGAACACCGTGTCCTGGATATACTAAAATGAGCATTATTATTACTAAGCCTATCTACAATGTTAGTTTTAATTTACTGAATTTACATGAAAAAGTTAATGTTTTAATGTAAATAGCAGAAACGGATATAACTAAAAATATGCCTCTCCATTCTCAGACACTCTGGCAAAGTAGTGAATGCATCTCACTCATTTGTGCTGCAGAAAATACGCTATATGTGAAAGTAGCCTTATGCTTTTTAGAAACACGCTGCACTAAATGTTTCTGCCACCAGATGGCAGCCCCTAACATAATACACAGTTTTCTACCTATTTCCTTGTCTCCATTAATAGCATGCATATGACAGATATCATTTAAATATACCTATTTATCACCCTTTTAGGGATTAACACATGGAAGTGTTTTTTGTCACATTTTGATTTTTGGGACGAAACAAAACCGTGGTTTTGCTTTCACTATTGGGGTTCTTGCGTGTTAATACTATGCATGAGAAAAGATAGTACTTGCCCTATCTTTCTCGCATGTAGATAGAGAAAGACCTATCTTCCCCGGTTTTTTTTAACTTGTAGGCAATAGCCTGGAGTTTGAATAGTCAAAAAAAAGGTTCATGTGCAAATACGGTTTGTAGCAGCAGGCGTATTAGCGCATGCGGCCATCTGTTTAAGTCCATAGAGGGACACACCATGCAGCAGCCACTATGCAGCCACCAAGTGTCCTGCTGATCAACAGGCAGCACTAAATTCATTTTCAAGCAGCACTGACTTGGAGCTTTTGGCTGCATCATGGCCATATGTCAGACACACAGTGTCATGAAACAACCGTAGCATGGGACCCTACCCTACTTATATATTCTGTACTATTAAATTATCATTAATATCAGCAATTTTAAATAAATCAATCACAGCACTTTCGTAATTAAATGTGTGTGTTCTATAAAATTAAGAGATCTCTACACGTTTTCCGTTTTAATAAAACAACGGCAAAAGTCCCTAAATGGATATTTTATTTTGTATCATCGCTCTGTTCTCATCGGTGAAGAATATATCTGTACATTCCCCATTCATTGAAGAGATGTACTGAAAGTAGCCAGACCATACCCCAAACAAGGGGCATAACTATAGAGTGTACAGGGGATGTGGTTGCACCCGGGCCCAGGAGCCTCAGGGGGCCTTAAGGCCTCTCCTCTCCATATAGGGAGCCCAGTACTATGAATAAAGCATTATAGTTAGCGGCCCTGTTACAGGTTTTGCATTGGGGCCCAGAAGCTTCACGTTACGCCTCTGCCCCAAACCCAATAGCAAGTATAGTCCAAAGCCAGCAGGCAACAACTACAGCCTCTAGATACAACCATTCTTATGTGTATCCGCTGTTACCTTGAGTGTGTGTGTATGTGTGTGTGTGTGTGTGTGTGTATAAATGTATATATATATGTGTGTGTGTATATATATATATATATATATATATATATATATATATATATATATATATATATACAAATATAATATAAAACTTTTTCTCCTAGAAATGGGTAAATGTAATGTAATTTCCCAAGTTCCCATAAGTAAGTTGTTACAGTAAAATTAACTAAATCCAATCAATTTACCAACATGGAAACTCAAATATTACATTAAATTTACACCATTTGTTGTGTGCTTTGCAAGTACCATATATATATATATATATATATATATATATATATATATATATATATATATATATATACAGAATGTAAATTTCACTGAACATAATTTCCGCTGTAGAGGTAAATTTATTATTTGGACTTCTTTTTACTATCAGTATTGGCATCTTGCTCCTATGATCTTATCAGAGAGCAGTTAGTTGACTGAGATATAATAAAGAGCAATTAGAAAAGTAAACTTGCTTTACAATAAATGAAACTCTTTGCTGCTTCCATTGTGGCCAGTGAGATCTATGTAATAGCCAGTGCCACAATGTTAATTGCATTTTATTGTTTTCATTTCTTAATTTTATGTGGTGTTATGTTTCAGCTCTTCACCTTTGGATGGAGAGAAGACATACGCCCCGGGGAGCCACTTCACACAAGGAAGTTCTGCTTTGATGCCATTTCTCGTAATAGTCCTGTCACCCTTTATGACTGTCATGGAATGAAGGGCAACCAGCACTGGAGCTATAGAAAGGTAAGACAGAGTACATGAATAACTCTATGTGGAAACAGGAGAATAACAGAACATTTCATTGGTCAAATAAACAGTGATAAGTAGGTATAATAATATAAAGAGGTCAGGTTGGATATGACCATAAGATGTGTTAGGCTGCCTGTCCAGGTTTAAATTGCATTCCCTGCGGCAATACTCTGGCCACGGGGAACGCAGTGAGAAATCTCCATAGCGTTGCTATAGAGAGTGCTTCCTCCCTGTCCACGAGTGGAGAATCATTGCGATTCTCCGCTCGTGGCTGGCAAATCGCAGCATGCTGCAATTTGCCGCGATTCTCCGTGGTCAGCCTATCTGTCAGATAGGCTGACAACGGAGATCTGTCTGCCGGCTCCTGCCCCTTGAGATCCGCCATGGAATACCGCAACGCCCGTGGACAGGCAGCCTTAAGCTGTTTTCGCAGCTCTCATTCACTTTAATGAGACCTACAGAAACAGAACTAGTGTGAAGCGCTCAGATGTGTCTGGCAGGTGGTCAGAAACAGAAGGCCAGATTTCCACATCTCACCCATGAAATGAAAAGATGGGAATAACCTACATTAGGGAAGGGACTTTTTATTTGTATAGCACCAACTTATTCCACAGCGCATTCAGGTAATTTGTTTTATTACCCCCCAGAGTAAGCTGGGTACTCATTTTACCGATCTCAGTAAGATAGAGGGCTGAGTCAACTATGAGCTGGCTACCTGAACCAAGTGGGGATTGAAGAGCTTAGGACTGCATTCTGCTGCCTTAACACTCTACGCCACATGAGGCCCATTACCCATTATGGCTTTGGGTTGCTGAGACAAAGTCAGTGGATTCTCATCATAGTGCACGTTATCTGCACTGAATCCTATATAAGGGCAGCAAGTGCAATGACACATTGCAGAGTCTCAGGGTATTCTTTGTGATGCTGCTGCTTCACCCTGCTGTCCCCTCACTCCTGCTTTTGATAGATTTCTCCCTGCAAGTTTTTACTAGCAGGATGCAGGAAAAGCTTAGTGAAGCAGCGTCTCAGAAATACACTGAATATTCTGCACACAAAGTTAGTATAGACAGTTCATTGAAGTCAGGGGAGTTTTATAACTCTGCAGCTAACACATTATTTTTCCAGTGACTCCCAGGAAGTGGGGAGCATTCTGGGGAGTTAATTCTGGTGAAATCCTAAACCTTTGAGTGTACTCTCATGTACACTCACATTGCTAATACATCTTCATAATATATCTTGCCATCTTACTTGGCATCACTGGTGGAATTGAAGCTCCCCTTTAAAATGTATCAGGAACTCCTCTATGGAAATGCCCTTCTCATGGATGTATTATTGAGCAAACATGGTGCTGAAATGGCCTATGAAGGGCTTAAAGGGGTTGTCCCGCGGCAGCAAGTGGGTCTATACACTTCTGTATGGCCATAATAATGCACTTTGTAATGTACATTGTGCATTAATTATGAGCCATACAGAAGTTATAAAAAGTTTTATACTTACCTGCTCCGTTGCTGGCGTCCTCGTTCCCATGGTGCCGACTAATTTTCGGCCTCCGATGGCCAAATTAGCCGTGCTTGCGCAGTCCGGGTCTTCTGCTCTCTTCAATGGAGCCGCTCGTGCAGAATGCCGGCTCCGTGTAGCTCCGCCCCGTCACGTGCCGATTCCAGCCAATCAGGAGGCTGGAATCGGCAATGGACCGCACAGAAGAGCTGCGGTCCACGGAGGGAGCAGACCCCGGCGGCCATCTTCAGCAGGTAAGTATGAAGACGCCGGACCGCCGGGATTCAGGTAAGCGCTGAGCGGTTTGTTTTTTTAACCCCTGCATCGGGGTTGTCTCGCGCCGAACGGGGGGGGGGGGGTTAAAAAAAAAAAAACCGTTTCGGCGCGGGACAACCCCTTTAATGTTAAATAAATGGTCAAAAAATGGGGTCATCTTGGGTGCTGCTCGTTATTTTTAGAATACAAGGACCTAAATCTTGTCTCGAAGACTGTCCTGCAGATGAGCACAATTTATGAGTAACCAATGCAGCAAGTAAAATCAGTAATGTGTGATAGCATCCTAAGTCTGCGTTAATCACGGCATTATTTTATCTTGGCCTCCGCCAAATTCAGCGAGATTACAAGGCTGTCTTTTATTGTATGGCATCCATTTAGAATCATGTTCCTGTTTTAATCATTATGCCGCATCACAAAATAATAAAATAGAAGCATAAAAAAATGAATTGTAATTAGTCTCAAGGATGTAGTAAAACCTGTGTCAGGGAATGATTAGTGCTCAAAATAATATGCTGATGTTTCTTAAAATGTAATTAGTAAAGCCATTTAATCCTTAAGGCTGCTTGAAAACCATAAATAGACTCCTTAATAATTTATGTCTAAGCCAGTCTGTTGTGGCTGAATAATACGCATCTGCTGCTTATCTGTCAATGTTTCCCTGGATTCGGAAAAGCTTACCATCTACAATAGCGTAAATACATAAATGTCCGTATTGGTCAGAGCTTAACCAGAAAAGTGGGTTAAAGAGGTTGTCTGGGACTTTGGGGATTCTTTCTGTTATAGCTCATCAATAGATGATTGGTGAGGGTTTGACAATCGGGATCCCTGCTGATAAGCTGATTCCGGGCACCATTGTGAGTACTGACAGTGCAGGATGCAGATTGCTCTGTCTGTATTGTAGAAGCCCGGGCTGGTACTGCCGTCACAGCTTCCATTGAATCCACTGGGAACTGTGCCTGTAGTACCAAACTATGCCCCTGCAATTACATGGGCATTTTGCGGTGTATTCACGGCATATTTCCCCCTCCCATTTGAAGAGGTGAAATCCACTGCGAAAATCAGCAACATAAATTGACATGCTGCTACATTTGTCTGCAGAGTATGGATGAGATTTCTTGAAATCCAATCCACAATGCCTTTCCTATAAAATGCTGCAGGTTTTCTGCAGCCAGTTCTGCTTTGGAAAATCCACAGCATTTCCGCTATGTCTGAACATACTGTGAAAGAGGCTTTCAGCTTAACCGCTTAAGGACATGGACCCTTTTTCAATTTTGTTTTTGTTTTTCCTCCCGACTTTCAAAAAATCATAACTGTGTTATTTATCCATCGACATAGATGTCTGAGGGTTTGTTTTCTACGTGGCGAGTTGTATTTTTCAATGGTTCTGTTTAATGTACCATATAGGTACAGAGCAGAGGAGAGAAAGTGCACTGTGATGAGAATCCACTAACATTGTCTCTGCGAGCTAAAGGTATAATGGGTAATGTATGAGCCGGCGATTACGTAATCGCTGGGTCCCTCTGTTACAGCGGAGCTGCTAGTGTTCAGCTCTGCCAGTGACTTATATCCCTACAAGGGGCTCCTATGGATGTCTCAACTACAGTGAAAAAGTGTGTAATTAATAAAAAAAGACCATGTGAATGACCCCCAGAGGTCCTATATGATGTCATGGGGGCCATAGAATGTAAAAGAAAATAGTTACATAAATAAGTTTAAAAAAATTTACAGAATAATATAAAAATACGTGCATAAAAAAAGAAAATGACATAAAGCCGATTTTTTTTTTTCTTGGAGATGGGGTAACCAAGAAAGTGCAATTCTGGCGTTGTGTATTCTTTTTTCTGGATGGCATTTACCATGCAAAATAAATTAATGCATTACTTTGATAGATGAGACTTTTTTGTATGCAATAATACCAAACATCTTTTGTAGTTTTTTATTTTCATTTTTTTATTATAAATATAGGAAAGGTTTTTAAATACACTTTTAATAGTTTAAATTTTTTTTCTAATAATTAATAAAACTTTTTAAAACTTAATACCATACAATATAATACCATATATTAACAAATAATGTAATACCATACACTATACCGTGATCTGACAGGCAGCTGTGGGGTCCTTCAGATGACCCCAGGCTGCCACGGCGATTGGCAATTTAATCGCCAGGAGTTGGGCTTTCAGGACAACGCAAACCAACAGCTACGGTCAGTGTTTACAGCGATCGCACCTGTTGCCAATGGGTGTCATCTGTGAGAAACAGCCAACAACTGTATTGAATAGATTGGCTCCCAATTCCCCTCCATAGAAACCTAGAATGCACAGGACTTAACTGTACATTCTGTGTCATTAAGTGGTTAACGTCATACATCATACTGCTATTGGGCAGGCAGTCTATCAAGCCACCCCATGGGGATGGCTTGATAGGCAGTCTGCCAAGACAGCCCTGGGGCCTTTCAGAAGGCCTCCGGCTGCCATGACTCCCGCACGGCTCCCTGCGATCTTACCGCGGGTGGTCGGATGGGACCCCTGAACATCGTTCATGGGATTTAAATGCCACCATCAGAAATGACAGCGGCATTTAAAAGGTTAACTGTTCGATCAGTCACGTGGCTGATCGAAGCTGTTGCCGCCGGGTGTTGGCTGTAATAATTACCGAGTGCCCACGTTGTATGAAGGTAAATGTACGCCCCGCAGCATTAAGGGGGTAATATACCCCTCAAAAAAATTTCAAGAGCTAGTGGCAGGCTGCTTCTTCATATCCTCACAGCAGCCAAACACCTCACTTTACTATTTTGGAAAAGTACAGTTCCTCCTTCGAGATCTGATTTTGTATGAGCATATCCAGGTTATCCATACCAAGGAATTCCTGACAGCCTCAATCCAAAACATGTTGGCTAACTTTGACTCCATATGGTCTCCCTGGGATTTTCATGTCATCATTATGAACCTCTAAGGGTTGCTCTTCTCAGCATCCCTAAACCTGATTGCTTTCCTTCTTATTTACCACAGGCCTGTGCGACCACATTTTTTGGTCCAGTTGTGTTTGAAGGTTATTATATATAAACGTTCTTCACTCAATAACCTATTTTTGGAATCAGTCTTCTAAGTGGTAATACGATTACCAGTGATTTAATTATTTGCTTTTATGCTTATTGTGTTTAAGCTCCCTGGTTTATCCAGGTTCCTCTCTCCTCAATTGTCTCAGTTACATTTGTGTTGCATCATTTATGTCAGTGAAGACATGCCTGTTTCCTGTATTATACTTAAAAAAGTAGAGCTCAAAAGACAGTTACTCCATATCCTGTGGATGATGAATCATTTTCAATCTTGGCACAACCCATATAGAATCCATTGTGCAACTCTTATGACCATCACATTCTCAAGAAACAATGCAAGAAGTTGAAAATGGTAAAGGATTGTAACACAGTATATCAGAAAATTGCATTTTTTTTCATAACCTTTCATATGTGTTCTGTACACTTAGCATATCCATAGTCCATTTACTGGGGTCAGAGTGTCTAAGTGTCTGCCCTTTATATATATAAAGTGCCATGCTCTGTTATCTGATGAAATAGGCATATACGATCCTTGGTATATGCTTGTTGCAATGCCTGTTGTATTCCAACACATGCCTTTTAATGAATGGTATAATTATGGACCTTGCATTCATGCAGGTTAAATTAAATAGTCTCGTGGCTAACAATTAAAGGGGTTGTCCCGCGAAAGCAAGTGGGGTTATACACTTCTGTATGGCCATATTAATGCACTTTGTAATGTACATCGTGCATTAATTATGAGCCATACAGAAGTTATTCACTTACCTGTTCCGTTGCTAGCGTCCCCGTCGCCATGGTGACATCTAATTTCAGCGTCTAATCGCCCGATTAGACGCGCTTGCGCAGTCCGGTCTTCTCCCTGGTGAATGGGGCCGCTCGTGCCGGAGAGCTGCTCCTCGTAGCTCCGCCCCGTCACGTGTGCCGATTCCAGCCAATCAGGAGGCTGGAATCAGCAATGGACCGCACAGAGCCCACGGTGCACCATGGGAGAAGACCCGCGGTGCATCGTGGGTGAAGATCCCGGCGGCCATCTTGCTAAGGTAAAGAAGAAGTCGCCGCAGCGCGGGGATTCGGGTAAGTACTAAACGGTTTTTTTTTTTTAACACATGCATTGGGTTTGTCTCGCGCCGAACAAGGGGGCTATTGAAAAAAAAAAAAAACATTTCGGCACGGGACAACCCCTTTAAGCTTTCATAGCGTTTTTAGCTGTCTCTTCCAAGCTATTTGCACAGATAAATAGTTCTCTGACCTAAATAAACCTTAAAGATGAAGGTGATATGTATATAGACACTGGGCCACTTTTTCAGATACATCCGAATATTAAAATTAATTTATAAATATTTTCAGCCACTTTTCTATCAGAAAGGTTGTATTTGAGAAAACATAATGTTTTATTTGGCAGAAATGATGAGGGACATAGATAACGTTAACTGGAATGTTCAGTTAATCTATAAATAATCATATGTATGCATGCGAAAAAACACAAATACCGCTTTATCTACATATAACTTAGAGGGTTTTTAAGAAAAGAAATAAAACAAAAATATATAATTTAAATGTATTATGCCAAAATGTGCAACAAGCCCCTTGGCTGTACAAATACATCAATGTTAGAAACTAGTTCGAGCTGAGATACATTATTAGACTTGACTGACCTGAAAGCGGTTGACCTTCAAAACTGTACATGCGAAACAGTCAAATCCATTTCATTTCTATTCTTTGCATTAACATAACTTTATCGGTGAGTACATCTACAAATTGTGTGTGCTGATGATTTTCAGTAAATACACTTGTGACAGTAATGCAGGAAAATATTTAGAAAAAAACTGAATATTTCCCAGATTTCTGAAAAAGAAAATGACCTTGTTAGCATTTGGCTGCTAGCATAATGAAGCTCGGAAAAGAAAAAGAAGCCATATTAGACAGCAAAACAGACAGAAACTATGCAGATGGGTCATAGTTAAAGGGGGTGTCCCGCGCCGAAACGTTTTTTTTTTCTTTCATAGACCCCCCGTTCAGCGCGGGACAAACCCAAGGGATGTGATAAAAAAAAGTAATAATTTTACTTACCCGAATCCCGTCTCTGCAGCTTCTTTCTTCTTTGCAGCCAAGATGGCCGCCGGGATCTTCTCCCATGGTGCACTGTGGGCTCTGTGCGGTCCATTGCCAATTCCAGCCTCCTGATTGGCTGGAATCGGCACACATGACAGTGCGGAGCTACGCGATGACACATAGAAGGGGGCGGAGCCAGAACGCCGCGCGTGCCGAGACCGAAGAGAAGGGAGAAGACCCTTCTGCGCAAGCGCGTCTAATCGGGAGATTAGACGCTGAAATTAGACGGCACCATGGCGACGGGGATGCCAGCAACGGAGTGGGTAAGTGAATAACTTCTGTATGGCTCATATTTAATGCACGATGTATATTACAAAGTGCATTAATATGGCCATACAGAAGTGTACAACCCCACTTGCTGCTGCGGGACAACCCCTTTAAAAACTAAGGGGCTTGTTTATTAATAAAGGCGTAATGTAGACCGATTTTATACTAGTTCCCGACAGGTGTAATCTACGCCATATTTATGAAAGAGGTGAAGGTAATTTATAAATGTGGTGAATTTTTGGAAGTAGATCAGTAGATGCGCCAAAAAGTTTCAAAATGTGCTAAATATTGACAATGTTTATGAAAAAAAAGCATGCGGGCCAGGAAACAGTCAATAGAGGAGGCATAAGAAGCAGAGATGCACAACAATTTATGCTAGGTGCACCAAAATGCATGTAGATGTGCTAAAATTAGAATTTGTTTGACTTTGCTCAATGTTTTTTTAGACCAAGTGCCTTGAGCATCTGGAGTCATAGCCACATAAAGAATGTTATCCCACTAAAATAATAAAAATGTTTGAAGAATTTCTACAAACAAAAGCAATGCGAGTGTCAAAATGACAAGGGATGCGGCAAAAAAAAAAAGCTTAATTGCACCAAAAACCACACATGTCCCAAAATGGAAAGGTCTGGACTGTCTGTGATATTGTATCTTGAATCTAATTGCAAGTTATAATGGCAAGTTACTAGAGGGATCACTTACAGATATCTCCATAGCTGATCATCCACCAGTGCATACTGTTATAGTAGAATCATCATAAGCCCTGAATTAGTAGAAATAAAGAATGAAAGCATGCTTTTATAGTCCAAACTCAACTTGAAAAGGCACACCTTGCAAACACACACACACATAGTAACATGGTATGTTAGGCTGAATGATGACAATGTCCATCTATTAAGCTTGTTTCAACAGCCCCCTCTCCCCTCCCTTGTTGATCCAGAAGAAGGCAAAAAAACGCAATGAGACGGAAGCCAATTAGCCCATTCGGGGGACAAAATTCCTTCCCGACTCCATAATGGCAGTCAGAATAATCCCTGGATCGAACTTTGATAGTTCCTACCTGACTGTAAAAACCGGATCAACAACCCGCTGGTCACCTAATGTCTATATCTTGTAATATCATAGCGCTCTAGAAAGACATCTAGTCCCCTCTTAAACTCCTCTATGGATTTTGCCATCACCACGTCCTCAGGCAGAGTTCCACAGACTCACAGTAAAGAACCTCCTTCTGTGTTGGTGATGAAACCTGCTTTCTTCTAGACGTAGAGGATGTCCTCTTGTTACCGTTGCAGTCCCGGGTATAAACAGATCATGGATCCTTGTATTGTCCCCTAATATATTTATACATAGTTATTTATTTGCCCCTTAACCATCTTTTTTCCAGGGTAAATATTCCCAATTTTGTTAGGCTATCTGGGTATTCTAGTCCTTCCATTTATTAATTTAGTTGCCCTTCTTTGAACCTCCTTAAGGTACTGCAACATCTTTCCTGAGTAGAGATGAGCGAGTATACTCGCTAAGGCTAACTACTTGAGCGAGTAGTGCCTTAGTCGAGTATCTACCCGCTCGTCTCTAAAGATTCGGGTGCTGGCGGCAGGGGAGAGCGGGGAGGAACGATGGAGAGATCCCTCTCTTCCCCCCCCCCCCCGCTCGGTAGCCGAATCTTTAGAGACGAGTGGGCAGATACTCAACTAAGGCACTACTCGCTCGAGTAGTTGACCTTAGCGAGTATGGTCGCTCATCTCTATTCCTAAGCAACGGTGTCCAGAACTGCACACAGTATTCCATGTGAGGCCTGGCAAGTGCCTTATATAGTGGAAGAATAATGTTCTCGTCCCTCGCCCCTACGCCTCTTTTAATGCACCCCAAAACTTTATTTGTTTTTGCAGCAGCTGACTGGCATTGATTGTTCCAGTCAAATCTACAGTCCACTGGTACCTCCAGATGTTTTCCCATATCACTTTTTCCTACCAGTACCCTATTTAGTGTATATTGGTGACATCCGTTTCTCTGGCCCATGTGCATAACCTTACATTTATCAACATTGAACTTCATTTACCATTTTTCTATCCAAGCCCCCAGCCTATCTAGGTCTGTTTGTAGCTGTACATTGTCCTCTATTGTATTAATTATCTTGTATAATTTTGTATCATCTGCAAATATTTATATTTTACTGTGCAGTCTGTCTATCAGTCCATTGATAAATATGTTGAACAGAATGGGGCCTAATACTGAACCCTGTGGCACCCCACTAGCAACGGTGGCCCAATCTGAGTATGAACCGTTTATTACCACTCTCTGCTTTCTATCTCTGAGCCAGTTCTTTACCCACATTCACACGTTTTTGCCCAGACCAAGCTGCCTCATTTTATATATCAACCTATTATGCGGCATGGTGTCAAATGCTTTAGAGAAACCCAGATATATGAGATCAATAGACTCTCCCAGGTCCAGCCTAGAACTTACTTCATCGTAGAAGCTGATCAAATTGGTCTGACATGATCGACCCCTCATGAACCCATGCTGATGAGGAGTTATACTTTTGTTTTCCTTGAGGTATTCTAGGATGGTGCCTCTCAGAAACCCCTCAAATATTTTTCCAATTATTGAAGTGAGACTTACTAGTCTGTAGTTACCAGGCTCTCTTTTGGACCCCTTTTGGTGTATTTGAACCACATTGGCAATGCACCAATCTAGTGGTACAACCCGGTCTTGATAGTGTCCATAAATATAAGAAATTATCTAGCTATCCTATCACTTAGTTCTCTTAGGAGCCTTTGGTGTATTCCATCTGGGCCAGGCGATTTATCGATTTTAATCCTCTTTAACCGACTCAGCACTTACTCCTGTGTTAGGCATGCAATATTTAGTGGGGGGTTCATTTTATTCCCCTACATCTAGTGTGACATTTCTTTTTTGTTTGTAAATACACTTTAGAAACAATTTAATAGATTTGCCCTCCTCCCATTGTCTTCTATGATTTCTCCTGGATTATTTGTTAAATGGCCAGTGCTCTCAATGCAAGTCCTTTTACTGTTTATATCATTTAAGAATAGTTTAGGGTTATTTTTGCTCTCTTTGGCAATCAGTCTTTCCACCTCCTCCTTAGCCATTTTGATCTTTTCTTTACATATTTAGTTTTTTTCCCTGTATGATTTTAGTGCTTCTTTGCTGCCCTCTTGTTTTAGTAGTTTAAACGCTTTCTTTCTTTCGTTTATTACCCCACTTACAGTCTTGTCGAGCCAGATTGGTTTCCTTCTACTTGTAGTTCTTTTGATTTTAAAGGGTATGAACTGCTCACATGAGGTAATTAGGATGTTTTTTAACTTCTGCAATTTGTCACCTGTAGTATTCTTTTTAAGGATGTTGTTCCAATTAATGTTACCGTTTTTGCTTTACTAAAGTTTAGTTTTTTTGTTGCTCCCTGATAAGGCTTCTTATTGAATGACAGCTGGAAATTAATTATATTGTGGTCACTATTTCCCAAGTGTCCCTCAACCTGCACCCCGATTATTCGATCCAGTTTGTTAGATAATAATAAGTCCAGAGTGGCCCTCCCTCTAGTTGGCTCCCGCACAAGCTGGGCAAGGTAGTTATCTTTAATTGTTCTCAAGAACCTATCACCCTTGCGAGATTTGCAGGTCTCGTTATCCCATATTATATCTGGGTAATTAAAGTCCCCCACAATAATTACTTCATTGCGGTTGGACACCTCTTCTATCTGCCTTAATAATAATGTTTCCGTTTCTTCTGTTGCTTTTGGTGGCCTATAGAAAACCCCTATCAGGATTTTATTTGGTTTTTTTCTTCCTCCCTGTATTTCTACCCACAGAGATTCTCCTGCACCTATATCCTCCTGTAGCCTTGGCATTAAGTAGGATTTAATGTACAAACATACCCCTCCCCCTTTTTGTTTCCCACGGCCTCTTCTGAAGAGATTTTAACCCAGTAAATTCACCGCCAATTGAACTTATCATCAAGCCATGTTTCCGTTATACCTACTATATCATAATTTTTATCAGTCATTCTCGCTTCAAGCTGACCCACTTTACCGATCAGACTTCTTGCATTCATTGCCATAGAATTTATATGGTTGTTGTTCTTTATATTCATTGTGCTACTAATGGTACTATTGGCTTTTCTGTCAGTTCTAACTGTACTAACCCCACCCCCTGCTCGACCCCCATTACCATTACTTACCCCCAGGTCACTATCTACACTGTATACCCCCCTGTTTCTCTTTTTGCCCTCCCCCCAGTCCCTAGTTTAAGCACTCCTCCAGCCTTCTAGCCATTTTCTCCCCCAGCAGAGCTGCACTCTCCCCATTAAGATGTAGTCTGTCCCTACGGTAGAGTCTGTAGCTGACAGCAAAGTCAGCCCAGTTCTCCCAGAACCCAATCCCTTCCTTCTTACTCCAAGTCCAGGGCCACTTGTTTACCTCCCTAAGATCCTGCTGCCTTGCTAGTGCGGCTTTTGGTGCAGGTAGTATTTCTGAGGAAACTACCTTGCAGGTACTCGCCCTAAGCTTGGATCCTAGGTCCATGAAATTGTTTTTGAGGACTTTTCATTGACCTCTAATTTGTTCATTGGTGCCAAAGTGCACCATGACCACTGGAACCTCACCAGCCCCTCCCAGTAATCTGTCAATCCGATCTGCGATGTGTCAAACTCGAGGGCCAGGAAGACAACACACCGTTCGACGATCCCGGTCTTTATGGCAGATTGCCCTATCCGTCCCCCTTATAATTGAATCCCTCACCACTAGGAACTGTCTAACCTGCCCTTTGCTCCCAATTCTCTTCTCACTGGAGCAGTGATTTCCCTGGCATTCAGAGGGCATTTTGTGCTGCAGCGATGCTGGCTCTATAATGGCATCCCCCTCATCTGCCAACTTTGCAAACTTGTTGAGTTGTGCCAGTTCAGAATCAGCCTCCCTCGTTCTCTTTTCCCCTCAACCCTTTCTAACTGTCAGCCAGCTAGCTGCCTGCTCATCCTGCTCTTTCAAACTACCGTCCGCCTCCGCCTTTACCCCAGCAAGTGCCTGCTCAGTGAGCAGCAAACTCTTTTCTATGATGTCAATGGATCTCAGTGTTGCCAGTCGCTTATTTAGATCCAGGATTTGGGCTTCCAAATGTGTGACGACCATGCATCTTGACCAACAGTATGCACCGTCGATCGGCTAATCCAGGGCCACATACATTGCACAAGTGGCACACTGGACGGCATTGTCAGGCATGGAGCTCATCCTAATGGAGATCTACAATTTACTTATGGAAGTAGTGTAGATTGACTAGATCACACTCCACACAAGCCTCCACCTGTTCGCAACCACTCACGCGCCTCTGCAACTGCTCACTCTCCTCCACCCATTCGCAGCTACTCACACACCTCCGCAACCGCTCACTCTCCTCTGCCCATTAACAGCTCATGCTCCTCTGCCCATTCACAACAGCTCATGCTCCTCTGCCCATTCACAACAGCTCATGCTCCTCTGCCCATTCACAACAGCTCATGCTCCTCTGCCCATTCACAACAGCTCATGCTCCTCTGCCCATTCACAACAGCTCATGCTCCTCTGCCCATTCACAACAGCTCATGCTCCTCTGCCCATTCACAACAGCTCATGCTCCTCTGCCCATTCACAACAGCTCATGCTCCTCTGCCCATTCACAACAGCTCATGCTCCTCTGCCCATTCACAACAGCTCATGCTCCTCTGCCCATTCACAACAGCTCATGCTCCTCTGCCCATTCACAACAGCTCATGCTCCTCTGCCCATTCACAACAGCTCATGCTCCTCTGCCCATTCACAACAGCTCATGCTCCTCTGCCCATTCACAACAGCTCATGCTCCTCTGCCCATTCACAACAGCTCATGCTCCTCTGCCCATTCACAACAGCTCATGCTCCTCTGCCCATTCACAACAGCTCATGCTCCTCTGCCCATTCACAACAGCTCATGCTCCTCTGCCCATTCACAACAGCTCATGCTCCTCTGCCCATTCACAACAGCTCATGCTCCTCCGCCCATTCACAACAGCTCATGCTCCTCCGCCCATTCACAACAGCTCATGCTCCTCCGCCCATTCACAACAGCTCATGCTCCTCCGCCCATTCACAACAGCTCATGCCCCTCCGCCCACTCCCAACAGCTCATGCCCCTCCGCCCACTCCCAACAGCTCATGCCCCTCCGCCCATTCCCAACAGCTCATGCCCCTCCGCCCATTCCCAACAGCTCATGCCCCTCCGCCCATTCCCAACAGCTCATGCCCCTCCGCCCATTCCCAACAGCTCATGCCCCTCCGCCCATTCCCAACAGCTCATGCCCCTCCGCCCATTCCCAACAGCTCATGCCCCTCCGCCCATTCCCAACAGCTCATGCCCCTCCGCCCATTCCCAACAGCTCATGCCCCTCCGCCCATTCCCAACAGCTCATGCCCCTCCGCCCATTCCCAACAGCTCATGCCCCTCCGCCCATTCCCAACAGCTCATGCCCCTCCGCCCATTCCCAACAGCTCATGCCCCTCCGCCCATTCCCAACAGCTCATGCCCCTCCGCCCATTCCCAACAGCTCATGCCCCTCCGCCCATTCCCAACAGCTCATGCCCCTCCGCCCATTCCCAACAGCTCATGCCCCTCCGCCCATTCCCAACAGCTCATGCCCCTCCGCCCATTCCCAACAGCTCATGCTCCTCCGCCCATTCCCAACAGCTCATGCTCCTCCGCCCATTCTCAACAGCTCATGCTCCTCCGCCCATTCCCAACAGCTCATGCTCCTCCGCCCATTCCCAACAGCTCATGCTCCTCCGCCCATTCCCAACAGCTCATGCTCCTCCGCCCATTCCCAACAGCTCATGCTCCTCCGCCCATTCCCAACAGCTCATGCTCCTCCGCCCATTCCCAACAGCTCATGCTCCTCCGCCCAGGCCACAGAGCATACCTAGAACACTCTCCTATAGAAGTCAATGCCTGTATCCAGTCTACAGGCTCATAAGGTCCATGTGGCTGCTGTAAAGTGTATCTGTGAATACTGTTAAGAGAACAGAACAGCAGCTCAAGCAAGATGGCTGCCTCCATGATTATGTACAAAAATAGAATTCAAAAATCTGAAATAAAAAAGAGATTAGAAAAAAGAATGTTTCAGTATCTGATTTTAATTAGTAGAAATAGTCCTACAGTCCCTTCACAAAAGGCAACTCTAGCAGGCTGTGAAATGACAGATGTATTTTGTGTGTGGACAGTATGGAGAGATCAGGTCATTGTGACTCTATGAGAACAATATCATGAACACAATGAAAAAGAAAGTCCTCGGAGCACTTGTGACAATACTTGGTCACTAGTTTCAGGTCAAGAAAAACTTTAAAACTGTGAATTTCAAAATAAAACAGCCTTTTATTCATATTCAGGCATATCATGTCATTGGCATTTTTGCTATGCATTCCACCAAGATTACTTTCTTTTTTTCATTGTAATGTCTTTGTGTCCCCTACAATAATGTTTGTGATTTTTACTTTATTCAATTAACTCATTCAGAAAAAAGAAAATTGTCTCTTGAGTTCTACCTGTTCCTAGCTACCCTGTAAGCCAATATCTGATCCTTGAAAGAGCCTTGAAACATGACTAGGGCTGTCAGCCAAAAAAAGAGACATCCATCTATGAACAGTTCTAGAGGAGGGCTAATTTGTATGCTTTTTTTCCAGGGAGCACTAATGAGCGAACTTTTCAAAAATTCGATTTGGCTGGTTTGACAAATTTGGGCAAAATGTTTGGTTTAGTCCAATTAATTTGAATCGAAACTGAACTTCACCAATACCCCTAAAACTGGTGTGTAACACTATCTAAGCCATAAAATCCCTTTATACCAGGAAAAAGAGAAGAAGAAGCCATTTTAGTGGGTTCGGCTGAGACAAACCACCCAAGTTTCGGGTTCGTGCTGAACAAAACTTTTAGCAAACTTTGACCCAGAACGGGTTTCATTTTGCTTAACAGTACCAGGCCGAATTGCTTGTAAGGCCCCTTACACTAGCTGGATCTTCATAGGGATACAGATGCTTTATTAAAGAAAAAAAATACATTTATTTAAGGACAATACTTTCTCCTGGATTTAGAGTAAATTAATTAACTTATAAAATGCAGTAGGGCAGATTTATCAGTCTATTTATGCCAGCTTTCTTTGTATAAGTACATTGAATACTAGGTTAGTGAGGATGAAGAGGGTGTCAGAAAAGAAGTGGAGTTCAAAGCTGGCCCTTTTTTTAACTAGAAAGAAATTAAAAGACAGTGCCAGGTCTGTTGTACCATTGTCTTAAAGAAAACGTTAAGGCTGATTTACACGCAATGATTATCGCTCAAAATTTGTCCAAATGACAGGTTTTTAGCGATAGCTATTGCGTGTAAATGTGTGCCCATTGTGCACTTACCTGCACTCTTTGTCCATCGCTGACCTCAGCTCAGCATAAAAGCCGTCATCACTGATAAGTGTCCAAAAGAAAGCAGGATCAGGCAGCAAGATTAGGTGCTTCAAAATTTTAATGCATAAGCATCAATTATATACACCTCATAGCCATAAAAATAGCGACGTTTCGACCCTACAATATACGGGTCTTTGTCAAGTCTTTGTCAAGACCCGTATATTGTAGGGTCGAAACGTCGCTATTTTTATGGCTGAGGTGTATATAATTGATGCTTATGCATTAAAATTTTGAAGCACCTAATCTGCTGCCTGATCTTGCTTTCTTTTGGATTCAATATATTGGGACTCTTTGATTCAACCCCTTTTTCAGGCGTGCAATAACTTCATTTGGAAGGGTCCCCCTATATGGTTGGTGAGTGCTGCTGCATCCCCTTGTTTTCACGTTATCACTGATAAGTGTGACAGCATGCTGTGTTCTCTTTGGGCAGCGCTGATATCATTGTGTGCAGCCTGCTGCCTGTAGCAGAACAAAAGCCATGTATTTAGAGAACAGACCGCCCGCTGTTCTCTAAATACATGCAAATAAAGCTAGTTAGCTACTAATGAGCTGATTAGCTCATTAGTACCTAGTGCAAAATGATCGCTCAAAACTGTCAGTTTCTGACGAATTTGGAGCGATCATCTTTGCATGTAAATGGACCTTTAGATTCATTGAATATTTTTAATTATTAATTTCAATTTCTTTATTTTAGTGATAGCTCTGGTCCAAAGTGATATAATGTGCTGCAGACAGCTTAAAGTATTTTTCTGTGGGCTGCAGCTGTAATTTAAGATTGTTGCACTGCAAAAAAGTCTTCACATTGGCCCAGCCTTACAAGAAGATCCTAAAGCCTTTGAAGCTTCCTGCAGTGATAGTTACCTCTGTGACAGTGCATTGTATATAAATCTCATACAAGGAACCAGGCGTTCATCAAAATAAAAGCACAAGATAACAATACATGGATTTTCAGCTGGTTTTCACTGATATTATTGTGTTACTGACTAAGAGAAAAGAGTCGTAGCTACAAGGTAACTTTAAAGTCATAGGCAGGGATGGGATTAAACCGACATCTTTTCTATGCCATACAGCATTCTGAACATATTATCAACATCGAGGTGGTAAAACCTATAAGAAATGCAGACACTTGAAAACTGCATTAAGAAGCGGTATGCTATTTATCTTCAGATTACAAAAACAGAATGTTATGCATTTTAACTGCTTCATAATCATATCCAATTACTGAAGAAGTATTTACATCATTATTACAAGGCCACGTTATAACAGCCAAGTGATGTGGTGTGCACATTAGCAATCCACATTAAAATGTTTATGATGACTTCCAGCCTTCTACTCAGCTCATCCTTGGAATATTTTAAGGGCATGGAGAATATGAGAACAATCTAAATTGACCTGGCCACTTTAAGACATTAACATAAGTGAGGACATGTATCAATCGTGTCACAAGATGAACTTGAATTTGCAAGCTAGCAAAAGTGATGCAAACTGAGCTAAATCTATCAAAATTGCACACTACAGACAAAATGTATTAAGACTTGGCACATCATAGACCAATCTTAAGGTGCTTTCACATAGCAGTAACAAGAGGAGAAATGCCAGCTCCTTAAAACACTTTTATTTTTCTTTAATCACAAAAATTCCATAAAATTATAAATGATAGGTAACGTGTAGAGATGAGCGAGCATACTCGCTAAGGACAATTACTCGAGCGAGCATTGCTGGCGGGAAGAGCAGGGGGGAACGGAGGGGAGATCACTCTCTCTCGCTCTCTCCCCCCTGCTCACTCCCGCAACTCACTGCTCACCCGCGCCGGCACCCAAATCTTTTTTTCCGAGCGGGCAGGTACTCGCTAAGGACAATACTCGCTTGAGTAATTGTCCTTAGCAAGTATGCTCACTCATCTCTAGTACCGTGTGATACCATGTCAATTCAGAAGTGTTTCGAAAGACACTTCTTTCTTGATCACAACTAACAGAATGACATGGTACTTCACCTTTGATAACAATTATGGACCAATCATTATACATTTAAATCGTATGTGCACATGTTCACAAGCTTGATATGGACACCCAGAACCACCCGAGTTCCCAACTTCCAAATCCAGAATGCTTTTCTGTTGAGAACAAATTTTCTCCGATCCCCTCACCTGAAAAAGTTTTTTTACCGCTTCAATACCGCAGAATTTGAATGACTCCAAAGACCGCGCATGATGTTTCAGAAAATGTCTGACAACTCCAGAAGCATTTTTGTTCTTTTTCTCTATTTCATTAATCGGCTCCATGATACGTGTTTTTAGTTTGCAAATTGTGCAGCCTATGTAGATTTTATTACAGTTAGTGCAAAATATGTTGTATCAAATCTGATGATGGTGTGGTGGGAAGAACAACATATTTACTCTCATTCTAACCCATATAAAACTCAAATAGTGTGGTATGCACGCTTCATAGATGATATCATTATTCTATGGGATCGCATATATTATCAATATAACTTGAAGTTCACCAGCCAGTCAAATGATGCTACTGTATCCTTTCTTGATCTCACTCTCTATGTAAAATAAAACACTTTTAGAGTGGAAACTTACTTTTTTAGGAAATGTAATGCAGGTAATACTATTCTACAAGCTAAAAGTTGTCACTCATCTCACACCATTAACCCCTTAGTGATGGCCCCATTGCCTTTTTATGTCCTAGCTAAGTAGGCTTTAATCCTAGAGGATGTAAAAACATGCATCCTCTTTGGATTAAAGCCCTGGGGGCTAAGGACGTGAGAGCTCCATGCTATTGGTGCCCGGAGATAGCTGACAACATGGAGCTGTCATGAGCTGCTGCGGGGAACCCTCCCCCTTCTGGCAATGAGAGTGGATAGCGCTGATCACATCAAACTAAATAAAAAGTTTTAAAAAGTTAGAGTTTAAGCTCTCCTCACGGATCACATCCATGAGGGCCACTGAAACTACTCACCTCCCTCCTCCATGATGTCTTGCGATAATCTGGTCTGGAAAGGACTCTCCGCCGTCTTCTGCCCAAGTGTACCAAAGGAAAAATGGCGGCGCATGTGCAGAAGAGGAGATCGGCGCAGGACAATTGAAATCGCCTGGTTCCTGGCTACTGAAGGTGGCCGGAAACCTGGAGATGTTACCAGGGACCGTGGTGAGCAGTCCCTGGGCCAGTGATCGCCGCTATGGATAGCGGCGATCACTGAAAAAGTTTTAAAAAGTCAAATAAAGTTAAAGTTTCACCTCCTCTCATGGATCAGATCCATGAGGGGAGGTAAAAATACTCATCCTGGTTCTTCATGATGTCCCAGGACCTGAAGTCCCCTTCTACGCATGTATGTCGTCGGGCGCGTGCACAGAGGGGTACGCTCCCCAGTAAATTTAAAATCCCTCTGCTCCTGGCTACCATGTGTAGCCAGGAGCATAGAGATGTCATCAAGGACCACTGTATGCGGTTACCTGTGATGTGATCACTGTTATCCAATGGATAACAGTGATTATGTAAAGTAAAAACAAAGTTTGAAAAGTAAAAAAAAGTTTAAAAAGCTTACGTTCCATCTCCCCACACGGATTATATCCATGAGGGAGGATGAGATTACGTACCTAAGGCCCCTGGATTTATCCGTGGACCTTACCCCAGCTTCTGCACATGTACCCGTCGCGGTGGACGCATGCGCAAAAAACGCAGGTTGTCAGGGTAATTTAACATTTCCCTGCTCCTGGCTACCAAACGTAGCCAAAAGCCTGGAGATTTCATGGGATGTCACGGTACACATCCCCTGGTCACATGATCGCCGCTATCCAATAATCCGATCCATGAGGGGAGGTGAAATTACTTGCCTACGGGTGTATTTATATTGCGGAGTGTACAGAGGGTATCTGCCTCCGGACTTCACAGCAAATACAGCCCATAGTATTCAATGGCAAAACACTATTTCATCTCCACGAGCGGAAATCGATTGTGATTTTCAGCTCGCGGAAAATGAATCGCAGCATGCTGGGATTTTGTGCGGGTTACACATGGCCAGCTTCCATTGAAGTCAATGGAAGCCACTCATCCCACGGCAATGAGCACTGCGAAAGTATCACCGGATACGTGTCACCCCGCCCCCAGCGCTGACAGCTACAGTTCATGCGTGAAGAAGTGCTGCCTGGAAGATCCGCAACCTGCGCAGAAACCACTGGATAGGTTCTCAGGGGGCACCGGGTTGAACTCTGCTGTGGGAATCCCGCATGCAAGGTCCGATCCACCCATGTGCAGAAAGGCCTAAGGTCTCCGGCGATGTCCCCCAATGGGATTTTTATCGGTTGACCTTTTACCCAACTTCGGCGCATGCACACATCGGCAAAATGGCGAACGCAAGCGCAGAAGCTAGGGACGGTCTGGGAAATCTAAAATCTCCTTGCTCCTGGCTACCTTTGGTAGCCAAGAGCCTGGAGCAGTGACTGCGGGCAGCAGTGAGCGTTCTCCGATCATGTGATTGCCGTTATCCAACAGATAATGGCGATCACATAAAAGTTAAAAACAGTTGAACTTCAATGCTCATTTCAGTTTGGGCCCCGCTGTGCCACCAGACAGAAGATTAGGGCCACAATGGATATATTTCTGAGCACAGGACAAACGAGGGTATCGATTTTGCAGTGAAAGTCTTCATTCTTATGAGTGCTGTACAAAAAAAATTACACAATTGCCAAAAAAATGAAAATAGTATTTTTTCCCTTCTGCGTTGCTTAGATTCATTCAAAAACTGTGAAGTCAAAATACGCAGTAAACCCCTAGATGAATTTGCTAAGGGGTCTAGTTTTCAAAATGGGGTCATTTGTGGGGGTTCTCTGTCGTGTTTTGGGCGCTCAAGGGCTCTACAAGTGGGCATGGGTGCTTAAATCACCTTCAAGCAAAATGTCTGTTCTGAAAGCCACCAGCTGCTCCTCTTCAGTTTTGGCCCCATTGTGTATACAGACATAAGATTAGGGCCACAATGAACACAGGACAAACAGGGGTATCCATTTTGGGGTGTAACTTCTCATTTTTATGTGCACTATAGAAAAAAATATGTTTTTGAAATGACATATTTCCAAAAATATAAAATTTTATTTTTTCTCCTCTAAATTGCATTAATTCCTGAAAAAAAAAATGTGGGCTACAAATACTCATGACCCCCCTCAGTGAATACATAAAGAGGTGTAGTTTTTAAAATGGGGTCATTTTTGGCAGTATGTATAATTCTGACACCTATGAGCCTTTGCAATCTTGGCTTGGTGTAGGAAAACAAAGTGTTCCTCAAAATGTTAATAAGTAATATTAAATTTGTACGTCTCCTAAATGGTTAAAAAAAACTAAGTTTGTTAAATGTGCGTCCAGAATTAAGTAAACAGATGGAAATATATATCTTATCAAAAATTTGTACAATTTTCCCAATTTTGTCACCTTTAATAAATATTCACAAATTCTAGCGGTCTATTTTTACCACCCTAATGAAGTACAATATGTGGCGAAAAAACAATGTTAGAATCACTTGGATATGCAAAACCTTTATGGAGTTATTCTATGTTAAAAAGACACATTTCAGATTTCCAAAATTTGGCTCCGTCACTAAGGCGCAAATAGGCTTCATAAATAAAGGGTTAAAGCGATACCCGTAGGAGAATTAATTAAAGCCAAGCGCACGTGTTCTCTTAAAAAGGATTATATAGTTGCTGAAACTGATATATGTAAGTGACTAAAAGATTGGGGATACAAAGATTGGATGCTAAATAGAGCCATGAAAAGGGATAATAACATGGATAGAAATGCCATGTTGGAGGACAAAGAAGTCAAAACTAAGGTGGAGAACAGACTTTTATTCTCAACAGCTTATAGCAGGAATTTTCAAAGTGTAAATCAATTGTTTTTTTCATATCTACCTATCCTAAAACAAGACAAAATTCTAAAACAAATATTAGAAAAGGGCATGCAATGTCCAAAAAGAAATAGAAATCTAGCAAATAAGTTATCTTCTAGTCATTTTACATCAGCTAACAAATCTGAGCTTATTATTAAAAATGTTATCAATTGTGATAGTAAACATGTCATTTACAACATATTACTAAGGCCGCCTGCAGACGGGCGGGTTGGATCCGGCTGCGAGGATTCTCGCTGCGGGACCCAGCCCGAGCGCCTGCGGAGAGCGGCGCGTACTCACCCGCGCCTCCGGCTGTTTGATGTGCCGGCTTGCCGGGCAGCCGGCACATGCGCAGAGCGGGGCTGGTGGCCGGTGAGTGACGTTTCTGTGCGGGGCTCGTGGAGCCCCGCACAGAAATAGAGCGTGCCGCGGTTTGTTTGCTGCGCGAGATTCTGCGCAGACAAACCACGGCCGTCTGCCTAGCACTGCGTTTGCTAACGCAATCCTATGGCAGCTTCCAAGGGCGGAAATTCTGCGGGAAATCCCTCTGCAGAATTTCCGCCCGTCTGCAGGCGGCCTTACTGTAATAAAATCTACTCAAGCTGCACTATTCGCAAACTAAAAACACGTATCATAGAGCAGATTAATCATGTAGAGAAAAAGAACAGACATTTTCTGGAACAGCATGCGGCTCTTTGAAGTCATTTAAATTCTGCGGTATTGTAGCTATAAAAAAGCTTTTTAAGGGGAGGGGATTAGAGAAAATTTGTTCTCAACAGAGAAGCATTCTGGATATTGAAGTTGGAAACTTGCTTACCATTGGGTTTCAATTTTAAAAATGATTTACTATATATTTATTAAAGAGAAGAAAAGGATAGTAAGGGGAGAGCAGAAAGAAAAATGTATTTATTTACTTATTTTCCCCTCTCATGTGGTTCTGAGTGTCGCTACCAAGCTTGTGAAAATGTGCACATATGATTTAAATGTATAATAATCGGTCCGTTATGTTTATTAAGGGGAAGTACCCTGCCATTCTGTAAGCTGTGATCAAGAAAGCAATGTCTTTCGAAACGCGTCTGCATTGGCATAGTATCACATGATGTGGATACCTGCATCCCTTTCACAATTTATGTTTATGGGCTGCAGATCAAATGCCTCCATTGACGCAGAGTCCACGTTAAAATAGAGCATGCTGCTATTTTTCTTCTGCGAGCGGAATAAATAATTCGTATCCATGAGTTTGGAGGAAAAATCGAAAGTTCATGTTGTTCAATGCCTGCATTTTGCCGCAGATCCTCGGTACTGGTGGCGATCGCGGCTTCTGTAATTAGAATCCGTCTGTGTGAGACACCCCTGAGGTGCAGTTTTAGCTACTATGGATTTTCTGGGTATTTGCCGCAAACATTTTACTGCAGAAAGCCTGCTGTGAATATGACATGTATGATGGCACCTTATAAGGTCGCATCCATACGGGCGACTGTGATATCGCTGCTACAAAATAGCTCTGATATCGCTGCGATGTACACGCGATTTTGTAGCGTCAGTGATGCTTTTTTCCTTGGGAAAAATGTAGCATCATGTCGCTGCTACAAGCGATTTTCTCGCGCGAAAAATCGTGTAGCAAGAAAGTTAATAGGAATTTCTAATGTTAAAATCGCTTACCTTGAGAAGTTTGTGCCATGCGATGCGATAAACAAGGTGGCTCCATAGGGAAACATGGGCTACAAAACATTGTACATTGCGGCTGCATAGAGCATGCCGCAATTTTGTAGTCTTGCAATGTAACAGGCAAAAAAGCATCATTTGTGTGGAAGAACCCATAGGAAAGCATGGGCTCTACATACATGCAATTTCTAGCATTGTCGCATCGCTACAAAATCGCGTGAGAAAATCACCTGTGTAGATGGGGCTCTAAGTCCTTCTTCACATGGGCGACATTGCATCACCACAAGAAAATCGCAGAGATATTGCATCTCTAGTCCGTGCAATATCCCTACATTTTCTAATGGCGATATTGCGATTTTGTACGCTACAAAGTCGCAAATGGTGCAACTTTGTAGCACCACATGCAAGAATTTTTGGGGGTGGGTTTGAAATATAAGCTTTATCCCAAAAATAAGCCCCAGCTGAAAGAAAAAAGAATATATCACCTTAGAAGCGCTGTCTGGCTCTGCTGCAGCTTCACCCCGGTCCCCGACACTGTTCTACATCATTGCTTCTGGCCAGGGACTGAAAAATCCTTGCCTCCTGGAAGCTCTGCCTTCTGGTTGATGCTTAGCCAATCAGAGCCAGTGCTTGATGAATGGCTGTGATTGGTTCATCGAGCGCTGGCTTTGGTTGGCTAAGCATCAGCCAATCAGTGGCAGCACTTTCAGGAGGCAGGCATTTTTCTATCTCCGGCCAGAAGAGATGCTGAAGACCAGTACCGTGAACCGGGAAGAAGACACAATGGAGCCATGGACAGCGCTTCTAAGGTGATGGGTTTTTTTTCCCCCTGCAGCTGGGGCTTATTTTAGGGCTTTGACAGTAGGATTTCCTACTGTCAAAGTTGCATTTCACCGCACGAATACTGCGTTTTCACAAGTCGCGGGCATATCGCGAAACCCATCAGGTTTTTGACTCACAATATCACATGCTATGAAACATTGCAAATGTGAAGGAACCCATAGGAAAGCATGGGCTTTACGTACATGCGATTTGTAGCATTATCGCATCACAAGAAAATCACAGAACATTGTCGCCGGTGTGAACGAGGTCTGAGGCCCAATGTACACAGGCGGATTTAATCTGCAGAATCCGCACGGGGCACCCGCACAGATGATCCGCAAATCAGGGCACCCATAGGAAAGCATAGGCATCCGCAAATGGATTTGAAACATGCGAATCTGATTTGTGGACCATCCAGTCCCCCTCCCCAAAAAAAAATCACAGCATGCTCCATTTTCTGCAGATTCCCATGCAGACGGCTTCCATTGAAGTCAATGGAAGCTGTCCGATCTGCGGCACACCCGCAGCTGACACTGCAGACATGCCGCGGGTCCCACGGAAAAAGGAAACTTGAAGAAAAAAGCACTGCACATGCATGCGGTACCACTGCACGCCTGCACACAGCCACCGTGCAGAAGAAAGAAGATCTGGCCAGAAATGCAGAGACCAACGCAGGAACCGCTGAGGCAAGAAAATCTCCTATGGGTGGATTCCGTGCAGGATACCGCACTATGAATCCATGTGTGTCATGGACATGAGGCCTAAATCTGCATTGTGTTGGAGATTAGCGTAGAGATAAAATCTCATCTATGCTGATCACCAACCAAGAGCCCAGGCTGTTGCAGTAGCAAGCATTGTGGTTATCAGGTTATAACACTGGATTTGTATGTCTTGTGTATATCTACAAAAACAAAATTTTGGCACCATGTTTGACCGATAAGCGTTGTGTGTAAATGCTCCCATCTTTCACTCTTTGGCTGAACGATGATTTTTAGGAGAGCATAAAATCTATTGTTCAGCTGGAGAGCTGATGGCAGGGACCGCATGCTGTGTTCTCCCTGGGGAGCACTGATTACATTGTATTCAGCCTGCAGCCCCTAGGCAGAACAAAGGTACTGTATGCAGAGAACAGACCACCTGCTGTTCCCTGGATAAAGCTCTGGAGGCTAATATGCATGCAAATGAAGGTATTAAGCTGCTATTAGTGCCAAAATGGTCACTCAAACTGACATTCTCCCTATCTTTTGAACGAACTTTGAGAATCATCTTTGCATGTAAATGGGCCTTAAGAGAATAAAATAATCTTGTAGATATGATATCTTTTATGTGCTAACAAAATAAATGATGTGGTTTTCAAGGCTACATAGACCATTCATCAGGTTAAATGACACAATATCAGAAAAAGTGGAACAAAATGTTATTTTTGTGAGAAAAATTAAATAATTACAATATTTTTCATTTTATATAATTTTTATTATTATTATTTTAGTTCCCTTACTGAGAACAAGAACATTCTTTGGAGGTCTAACAATGTCATCTTATTTAAAAGATATATGTGCTGTAGAAATTGGTATACAAGAGAAACGCAATGATAATATCGTGTATACCCCAAATTCTCAGAAATTAAGAACTATTTGATATTTTTGTGTTCAGTTTTGCCTGCTTAATATGCCAACTAATTTTTTCTTTTTTTTTTCTCCTCCTTAGGATAAAACGTTGTTTCATCCTGTAAGCAACAGCTGTGTCGATTGTAATCCAGCTGAAAAAAAACTGTTCATGAACAGATGTGATCCTCTGTCTGAGACACAGCAGTGGATATTTGAACACATAAACATGACAATACTACAGAAATTCAACATTTATAATAACTCTTAGAGATCAATAAAACTGTTTGAAGCCACATCCAGTGGACTATATCTGGGCTACAAGAGTCAACTATTTTGATTTCTGAGATGCCATCTCCTCATTCTGAGGATGTTATCAAAATATGCCATGCATAGGCAAGGACTACGACATATCATCATATCCAAAGAACTTGGATGAAATTGAGAACTGATGCAGCTGCTGAGAACTTAAATAGACTTTCCTTGCTGGTTCAAGGGCAGAGATAACCTTTGGAATAATATTCTATGCTACCACAGTAAAATGCATTTTTAATCTTACTCAGGACACATCCTGCTGTAGTCTATAGCTGTAAATGGCAACTTGGGTAATGATCTTCTGTCTTCTGTTTTTTATTTTTCTATTTATTTTTTCCTTTGGGGATGGGTAGTTGGGAATGGACTGCATGATAAAACATGAGTCTTTCAAAGCACCACGTTCCATAGACTGTGGACTTACTTAAGCAAGGCCAATGGCTGATATCTACGATTTCCTTTTCTTTAAATGTTGAGGTTAACAGGTTTAACTCTCAGATCTTCAAATGCTTTTAGAAAGCACCCCTAGACCTCCCCCACCTCATGATGGTACCAGATACTAGAGACTATACACATGGATGAAGGAGTTTTAGGTGTAGCATGAAATGGACTATAAAATGATGGATTATTTAATTTCTTCTTGAAATCTGAAATCTTGTTTTCTTCTTTTTTTATTAAAACACAAATAGAATAAAATAATATTGTACAACTAAATGTGTTGTTGTTCTGGTGGATGATTTTATGCAAATGTTACAACTAGAAATGAGTGAACTTTTAAAAATTTTGATTGGGCCAGTTCACCGAACTTTTGCAAAAAGTTTGCTTCGGTCCAAATTAGTTTGAACCAAACCAGAGGCTCACCTAAACACCTACAACTGGTGTATAACACTGTCTAAGAGCTATAAAAGCCCCATATAACATTATAAGAGTGTTGGATGGGGCTTTTATTGCTCCTAGACAGTGATGAACAACAATGTTCAGGATTAGTGTTGAGCGAACCGAACTAGTAGAAGCTTGTTTTCGGTAGAACTATGCTAAAAGCTCAGATTGGTTTCATGCTGAACTGAACTTTTAGCAAAGTTTGACCTAAAACAGGGGTTAAATTGTTCGGTTAGCTCAACAATAACTCCAATAAAAAAAGAATATGTAACAGGCAGAGCAATGGGGCATAATAGTATTGTGAAAATGGCATTATTATGATTGTCTTGTAAATGAAGGTGCCCTGACACAAGCCTGTTTTTCATGTAAACAGGTTTTCGCCTTCTATTTGTAGACAGTGACTGATGTACTACCATTTTCTACAATTTTGTTCTTTTAAACAAATCACTAAGTGAGATTTTATATCATTTAGTTATGTAGGTTGTATTTCCCAGTAGTCATAAGGAACATAGTACATGCCATGCTGCTTTTTCAGAAAACTATACTGAAATAATAACATTTTAATATCCATGACATTAATTTTTCTATTACAAGTAGAACTTAAAATCTGAATTTATAGCAAGTTTGATATTTAAACATTTTCTAGATTTGTCATTGATTTAGAAGCAAAACCTACTATTTAAGTAAAACCTGCCTATTCCGTGGCATGAGATTTAAAAAAATCCGTCAATACGTGTGTATGTCCTAAGTTGATTTTGGATTGCACCTATTTCAATACAATGGATGAAACGTGAGATTTCTGAGGGGAATGTGAAAGAACATAGTGCATGCTGTAGTTTGAAAAATTATAGCATGCCCTCATATTGTTTGTCTTCTGTATGATGAGAATAGGCCTTTCCTAAACCCTGTATTGCAGTGTGTGCTCTTAGCTTTTTTGGTGAAATTTTGCAATAAATTTGTTAGGAGTCAGGTCCTAGCAACTAGCACTTGTATCTACAAGCAACCAGGAGAGTTGGCTGTCGGCACTTGTCAGATATTACAATAAAAATCTTTATTTCTTGTATAATTGATGCTGGTTATACATACCTAAGTTCCCCCACACCTTTTCAGCTATAAACTTTATATGAAACCTCTCCCCCTTGTCTGCTGTAAAACGGTAATTAAATATTTATCCCCCCACCTCCATCAGTAGCTGTCAGTGACGTGAGTGTCCAGAGCATTTTTTCAAGAAACTTGGTCCTCCCACTTGCAGTATAAAAGTATACACTGCAAGAGTAAGAGAGAAAAGGTGAACATGTTTTCATTACATCTAATTACAAAAATTTGGGGAAGGGGGAATCAGCGTACATAGCATTAAAAGATATGATCTCAACATGGTCCAACATTTGATATACTCTTCAACTGGAGAAAGGAAACAAGACATGACAGAAAACCGGCATCAAAAATTCCTCCTATGATAAATGTCTCCCATTGGTTGTAGTCTTTTATATTTTCCTATTGATTTATAGCTAATACCTGTCTGCAGTATTTTGTGTCACAAAATAAACCTGCTGTGTGGGAAACCACCGTTAGGGTATTTTAATTGGGAAATCTGCGAATGTCCAATAGGGATTGAATGGGGTTTGTAAAATTCCTTGTACATGCTACAGAAACAACCCCATTCAGATGCATGGAATGGCTGCTTAGTTGTGGATATTTCTGTAGCTGTCAGCACCTTTAAGGAAATGACAAGTATTTTAAAAAGTTCTATATAAAATCCTTCCAACTGCATCAATGTGATATTGCAAAGTGTCAAACTATCCATTTAAATGAATGAGTGACCAACAAATATGTGGTCACGTTAAGTCCTCCAAAGTTAGAGCTATTTTTTACAGTAAACCTTAACTTTGTCTGAATCACTCCCTAACAGGGTATTAAGACAGTGGATGTCTTAATGTGACAACCCCTTTAATGAACTCTAAAGATAACGCTTCACTTCTACGTAGAGTATGTTCACATGGTGTAATCTGACACAGATTCTTTCTCATAGATTCTGCCTATAAAAACCGTAGTAAAAACGCAGCAGATATGTAAATGTATGGCTGTAGTTTCACACATGAATGTAGTCCTTTCGAATGCGCAAATCCACATGCGGAATTTCCACTCTTAGGGCTCAGTCAGATGAGCATTTTTTGCGCACACTTAAGCGTGCAAAAAAATGTGCTCCACGGTTGAGCAAAATGTGCGTGACCGAAGGTCCATGCATATTGCTCCGTTCCCTGGAGCAGCTGTGCTTGTAGAAGCGCAGCTGCTCCAGGAAGGTCCCTCATCACTGAACACTGTGACAGTGCTGTCACAGTTTTGAGTGATGAAGGGACAAACCACGGGAATTAAAGAATCCCCTGCCACAGCTGTCACCAGCTGTGGCAGAGGACCACAATGCTATCCCATTGAATTCAATGGCGCTACAGCCAGCTCCATTGAAAGCAGGGAGATGCTGGCAACCCCCGCAGTGATTTTTGAGGAAGGGCTTGAAATACAAGCCTTTTCCTGAAAATAAGCCATAGGTGGAAAAAAAAAAAAAAAAAAATACATCACCTAGCGGCACTATCCAGGGTCCAGCGCGTCTTCTCTGTGTGAGGCCGGCACTGTACTAAAACATTTTCTTCTGGCAGGGGATTTAAAAATTATTCAATGGCTGAACGCTGCCCTCTGATTGGTCACAGCGCTCAGCCAATCCGAGGCAGAGTTTTCTTCTGGCAGGGATTTCTATATCACCTGCCACAAGAAAATGCTTTAGCACAGTTCCGGCGTCACAGAGAGATAGACACGCCGGACCCCGGGCAGCGCCGCTAGGTGATGTATTAATTTTTCTTTTTTTTCTTTCACCTAGGGCTTATGTTAAGGGAAGGGCTTGTATTTCAAGCCCTTCCTTGAAAATCACTGTGGGGGTTGCCAGCATCTCACTGCTTTCAATGGAGACGACTGTATCGACAGCTCCATTGAATTCAATGGCATGGCATTACTGTCCTCTGTCACTGCTGGTGGCAGCTGGTGGTTTCAGAGACAGAATCTACATGTAAGATTTAGAAGCACCATTTTACCATTACCATTTGTCTTGAAAGAAGTGAATACATAGTTTTACTGTCTGACATCTGGAAATAAAAATATAAAATCACAGAGCTGAAGGAAAAAACAAAGACATTATTCACAGAAAAAGCCAAAAATACAATACCTGAAGGTCTGCAAAGCAGACACGGTCGCCATAGGCACGATCGCCATAAGGCAGGCACAATCACCGTAGGGCAGGCGCAATGGCCGTAAGCCCTGGAGATATGCAGTCAGCCAGACAATAAAGTGGAGGAGCAGCTTGTTCTTGGCAGGCTAATAAGCAGTCACCCACTCAACCCAGCCCAGATTGGGGAGGAGTGACTGCATATACTAATAGCCTGCACATGTGAACGATACCAAAGATGCCAGCCATTGATGGATGGTGACCCACCATACAGGATATCAACCCTGGCTGATATAACAGCGGGTTACCCTGTATCTCTAAAGTGGGCCACACTGGCTTACATCTTGGGCTCCCCCACCTCCAGACCTTCTGGAAATAAAAATATTGTAAAAGTTAAGCGTCAATATCTATTTCTAAACACAGTGGGGCAGATTTCCTAATGCTGTCTGATACTTAGCACAAACTTATATTAGATAGGCTTAACATGCCCCAGATTTATCACAGTGACTCTGCTGGGTGACAAATCTGGCAGTTTTTCAGACACATTTGTATAACTTTAAATCACTTATTATTTGGCTTAGTTCACATCTGTTTTTGCAGCAAAACTATGGAGCATTTTCTGGCACAGGATGTCACTTTTAAGCCACACACCTTTCGTAGGAAGCCATGTGACCTTGTCAGACGAGGTGCCAAAAATGTCTGAAACACATAATAAATGTAGTAGACATGCGAAACTGTTTTGTAGTGCAATTTCCATTAGAAAACTGCGGCATTTGCAATAGTAAATCTACCCACTGTCCCATATAGTAATATACAATACACTTTACAAATATTTCTTTTCCCTCACCATAGCTTAGAAATGATAAAGCACTATAAATAATGTCACTGTTTGGTCATGTACTTGCTTGGGTTAATTGATGCATCACACTTCGCTGACAATAAATGCTATATCATATTAATTCCACTCTTTAGATTAGCTGCTTCACTGATAACATGGTGAAATTAAAACAACTTTTATTTGTACTTATTAACCCCTTAGTGACGGCCCTATCGTAAAACTACGTCCTACTGTTGCAGGACATGTATGGAGGGAGGTAGCGCCGCTATCTCCCTCCATACCGCGCGGGCATCAGCTGTTTATTACAGCTGACACCCGCTGGCAACAGCTGCACTCGGCCGTTCGGCCGATCGCGGCTATTAACCCTTTAAATGTCACTGTCAATTCTAACAGTGGCATTTAAATCCCCTGAACGCTGTTCGGGGGTCCCGCACGGCCCCCCCGCGGTGAGATCCCCGCGGGGAGCCGTGCAGGTGTCATGGCAGCCGGGGGCCTAATGAATGGCCCCAGGGCTGCCTTAGCAGACTGCCTATCAAGCCATCCACACAGGGTGGCTTGAAAGACTGCCTGTAAAAAAGCAGTATGACGTAATGCTATAGCATTACGTCATACTGCAGGAGCGATCAAAGCATCGCATGTTAAAGTCCCCCAGGGGGACTTCAAAGTAATGTAAAAAAAATAATCAATAAAGTTTTTTTAATTGTTAAAAGAAAGAAAAGTTATAAAAGTTTAAATCACCCTCCTTTTGCCATATCCATTATTAAAAAATCTAAATCATAAAATAAAAATATGCATTTGATATTGCCACGTCCGTAAAAGTCCGATCTATCAAAGCAATGCATTATTTTTCCCGCACGGTGAACGTCGTCTGAAAAAAAAAAAAAAGAACACCAGAAATACACTTTTTTAGTTACCCTGTCTCCCAGAAAAAACGCAATAAAAAGCGATCAAAAACTCGTATGTATTCCAAATTGATACTATCGGAAACTACAGGACATCCCACAAAAAATTAGCCCTTGCTCAACTACGTCGACGGAAAAATAAAAAGGTATTGCGCGCACAAAATGACCGCAGAAAATAATTCTAAAAAATTAAATATCTTTAAAAAATAAAATAAAAGTACTACAGCAAAAAAAATACTATACAAGTTCGGTATCGTAGTAATCGTACTGACCCATAGAATAAAAATATCAGGTCGTTTTTGTTGCAATTTGTGTGCTGTAGAAACAGGAAGCACCGAAAGATGGTGGAATGTCGTTTTCTTTCCATTTCTCTCCGCTAAGAATTTTTAAAAAGTTTTTCAGTAAATTATATGGTACAATAAATAATGCCATTGAAAAATACAACTCGTCCGGCAAAAAACAAGCCCTCATACAGCGACGTCGATGGATAAATTAAGGAGCTACAATTTTTTAAAAGGGAGTAGGAAAAAACAAAAATGGAAAAAAGCAAAAAAGCTCCATCACTAAGGGGTTAAAACATAAACTCTGCTCTAAGTGAATTAATTGTCATGCTTGATGCCTACTGTACATCGGTGTGCTATCATGGATTCATTTAATGCTCCCTATTAAAATCTCTATCAATCAACTCCAATAGTGTGTTATAGGAAGAGAGTACAGAAAGCACATCTTTGTCATTTAGAATGAAAGATGGACACTACTGTAATTAATAATCACTGTTCTGATTCTTTCATCAACCCTAAAAAAACATTAGTTCCTACGTGCTTAGACCAGCATAAGTAGTTATCCCTTTTCCACTTGATGTCACCCTATGCGATTCTATCTATTGGGTACCCTATGGCCTATCCGCAATGTCAATTGCAGATGGGCTGCAAGTCAGACGACTTCCATTAACTTCAATGGAAGCCATCAGTGCGTAGTCCACATAAAAACAGAACATGCTGCGAGTTCGCGGAAATACTATGTGGAACCCGTATGACTCTATGCCCGCCCATATCACATCTTACATCAAAGCTGAAGGCGCCCCAGCGAGAAATTAGAGCCTCACTTCAAATGCTCAGTTTTCAGCAATAAATTAGTTTTTTGCTCTGATTGCAATCACTTACTTATATCAACATTACAATCACACATATAAAGTTTTATTGAATTCTGACAACTCCTTCTAGGTGCTGGATTTTTTTTGACAATGAGTGTATATGGCACTGATAGAGCCACAAGACACCCAATTAGATGCCAAGACTAAATAGGCTAAGCCACACCATTCTATTATCAACCATTCATTGGATGCCCAGAGGGCAGGCTTATCACAAGCGCACGCAGACTGTCCTCCTTACCCCTCTCCAAAATAGCAATATCAATTCAGCCAATTATAGAGTGTCACGCCAACGATGACGTGGCGTCTCCCCATAAGTCAACTGTCTCTCACTGTTAGGAGTCTGGGGAAGCGTCACTGTTGTCATAGGGACAGGGGTGACCACCAGCATGACTGCTTTCTCTACCCATTATTCTCATTGGGCTTAGTCCACCAGTATACAGTATGTTTCACACACAGCATATACATGTTTAATCAACTCCAGTAAGTATATTTACAATCTATTTCAAGTAAAGTCTACTCATATCTACTGTATAAAACAGAATGCAAAAATCCTATATTCTATGATAAATTGATGACCGGCTGCTTCATTAAAACAGCCTAGTCTTACAACAGCATATCATGGTGCTCAGGATTAGGGGAGATGACTCACAAGGGAACCTTTTTTGCATAATTCTAGTAAACCTGTTGACTGTCTCATCATAAAACAACATGGTTCCTCTACCGAATAACATCTTAGCTCAGATAAGGTATTGCAGGCAGAATCAAGGGACCCCTCGCCACAATAATAAGATGTGTTCAGTGGGCCTTATCACCTATGCTGAGGACCCATCCATCACAGGGTAAATGATTGTATGTGTATTTGACATCAGCATTCTCCCTGCAGGTCCTCAAGGTCACTAGGTTCCATCAATAAAGCAGTGAAAGGATAGTCGCTCATTTGGCCCCCTCCCCCTCTCCAAGGTTACTGATCCCTTCCTATATTTCCATCGACATTCATTTCTCAGGAACAGATTATCTCCTCTTTTTTCTGGGACAGTTTGTTCAATTTCCATGAATTTTACAGGTTGACGTTAACCACCATGTACTGCATTTATAAGTCTCTCTCTTATTCATAATGTTGCCTACCTGGTCCCTTATCCTCCTCCTGAGCACTCTGATCGTCTTCCCGATGCAATTTTTGGGGCATTGGCACGTAGTCATGTACATCACCCCCATTGTCTTACAGTTAATAAAGAGTCTAAAACTAAATGTTTCCTTTGTCACTGCACCCAGGAAAGTCTTAACCTTCATTACAGATGGACATATCGCGCAACCACCGCACCAGCAAATTTCCTTGTGCTTCGAAGGTTTCCATGTTGGATCACTTGATGGAGCTAGCAGATAACTTTTCACCCGCATATCTTTCAGGTTGTTCCCCCATCTGTATGTCACAGATGGATGATTCATAATCAAATTCTTAACAACAGGATCTAACTTTCATACATCCAAGAATGTCTCCAATATAGACCTTACTTCCCTATTCTTCTCATTAAAAACACCAATAAGTCTGGTGACCCTCGAATCTTCCTCTGTTTCCCAGCCTCTAACTCCAGCCATCAGACTTTGTGGCACTCTAGTAGCGTCTGTATTAAGTATAGATGCATAGAATAAGTGCATACTTTACTCCAGTCCTAAAGACATGGAATTGAAAGAGATATTAATAGGGAGCATAAACCTAACACCAATGTACAGTAGGCCTCAAGCATGACGATTGATTTACTTAGAATAGCTTCATTAATGTAGTGGAAATAAGAGTGCTGCAGGTGATTGCAATATGATGTCAATATGTCCTTGTTAATATGATGTTTTGTGCAAGTTAAACATTTAATTGTAGTTGTTACTAATAATGACTTTATCCCTTTCAGGACCAGAGATTTTTCATTTTTTCACTTTAGTTTTTTTCTTCCCCATTTAAAAAAAATCTAAACTTTCGCCAGAAGATTGCTTTTTTTGTGGAATGAGTCGTATTTTTTAAATGAACCATATAAGTTATTGAAATAGTTAAAAAAATTTCTAAGTAGAGTAAAATGGAAAAATGCAATTCTGCCATTTTTTCATAGAGGTTTGTTTTTACGGCATACAAGGAAAGGTAAAAATGACATGTTAATTTAAATTCTGTAGATCAATACAACTATGGCAATAACAAATTGTTCTCTTTGTCACTGCACTACTTAGAAAAAAATAAAATCTCTTTTATGAAAAAAGTACATTCTGTCGCCGTCATCTGACCCTCATTTGGCTGTACAAGGGCTTGTTTTAAGTGGAGTGAGCTGTAGTTTCTATTAGCACTATTTTGGGGTACAAATGACTTTTTGATTGCTTTTTATTAAGTTTTTATTAAATATGGGGTGACAAAAAAAGGCAATTGTGGCATTTGTTTTCCTGATGACTCTGTAGTTTCTATTGGCACTATTTTGGAGTACAAATTACTTTTTGATTGTTTTTTATTTGTGGCATTTTTTTTCCTGACAACTGTCATCATGTGGGATAAATAATACATAATTTTGATAGATTGGCCTTTTATAGATTTGGCAATGACAAATATTTTTTTTGTTCTGATATTTAATGTTAAGATGGGATTTTTTAAATATTTTTTGTAGTAGTAGTTAAAAGTGTATTTATTTTTATGCTGATCCTTTGATTGCACATACAATATACTGCAATACTTCAGTATTGCAGCATGTTGTGTTTCTTTGTACCTTCTATTAAGCTATGCCTCATGAATGGCTTAATAGACAGAAGTACAGTACATGGCAGCCATGAGGACTTTCACAAAGCTCCAGACAGCCGTGACACTCAAATAGCACCTCACAATCTCATTGAGGGGGGGTGTTTGTGAGATAGAAGGAGCCCCCTCCCAATGTCTTGCCATTTAAATGCCGCTTTTAGAATAATTACTGGAACGATTCTTATGAAGCCCTCTCAGCTCTTGTGACCACTCTACCACCATGCACGTCCAAAGTTTATTTACATCGGATTGCATGAAAGGGTTATTACGTTGAAAGTGCCAGCCACTGCTGCAATAGCTATTAAAATGGAAAAGACTTTACATTGTTGACAACTAACCACACAAATGCATATAATTATTATTTAATAACAGCCAAGCTTGACTTCATAGTAAATTCCCATTTTAGTATATGTGGAGTTTTGCCTTTTGTTAGAAAACACAAATCAAGGTTATATATTGTATTCACAGACACATGATACACAAAGCTAGCTCTGCAAATAAATGGAATTGCACAGTTCGTTTCTGGTGGTGAATGTTATTTACTGCATAAAACTCATACAATAACAACCAGTGGTATTTCCTGCCAGATAACCATACTACAAAAATTATGAATTAGAAGAAGAAAATGTACATTTCTAATTTCCCTTTTTTGTCATCGGACTTTTTGGTGCCTTGGCCCCTTTACCCTAACCTTGTTGCATTCTCCTTTTGGCCAATAATTTGCAGTTTATCATTTTCTTATGATCAGAACAACATTTTATGTAAAGTAATTATTATGCAGATATTGCTGATATTGCATCACAGCAGGGTATAATCTGTAGTGTTTAGTAGTAGACATAATAGTTAAATGATAGCATCTCACAAACTTTGTCTGTGTGATCATTGTGGATGAAGGGCCAATGTAAGCATAAGCCAAACTTACTTATCCAATGTCAAAGATTTTAGAGGGTCGACCCTTAAGACAAAATCACAGGAACTGAATGAAATGCCTGCAGTGATAAATGACTAATAGATGTCATAGCTGAGTAGAGTGAAAAAAGAACAATAAGGACAGCGCTCCTCCCTCTGATGTCAGTATAGGTGTAAAATACAATAAGTGAAAAGACTTACCCAGTGCAGGTGGAAAAGTTCCCCCAGTCTGTGGGGAATCTCTCCACCCAGCACCTCCAAGTCCCAGTCTGCGCATAGAATCGCTCAAATCAGGATCCAAAGGATGGACAGAATAAAAACAGATGGTTTCCTTTACTTCCCAAATATACAGGAAGGAGCTAGCCCAGGCAGGTTGTATCCCCAAATGAATGGGGCTCCACTCCTTAAAAAAGGCAGCAAAAATGGTGAAGCAAATAAAAATATATCACCTTAGGCGCTCAAAGGAACCGTGAAAACCATGGCAAAGAATGCCGGAAGTCCTACAGGGTACGTCCAGCTGCTAGGGACACGCACCTATACTACGGCTAGGACGCTTCAGCGTCATGACCTCACACGTAGGAGCCGAGACCCGGAAGTCCTACTAGCTACACCATGACACGCAGTCTGCTGCAGCATGTCAAGGAACGCGGTCAGAAAGCCCAGGATTGGGCCACCACATAATGTAAGTCCCACATTTTAGAGTTATAAGGAAGGATCTGATTATATATTGCTATGCTTGAGAAAGTCGCCTTAGGGTGCGATGAAATGCGTTGCATATTGTGCATAATTGCATATTTGTATATTTTTATCTTCTTCATAATAATTTTAGCAGGTATACACCTGCATTCTTTAACATGGTTTTCACGGTTCCTTTGAGCGCCTTAGGTGATATATAGCTGAGTAGAGGGTTGCCAGATTTTTGCAGACAAACAGGTGTGCAACACGGCATCACAGAACAGATAATCCTAATCAGTTGCTGCATGTGTTTACACGCGGTGATTCTGAACGATAATCGTCCCATTGATTAGAGCTCTCAACATACAAAACAGGACATTTCAGTGTATGGGTGTGCAATCAAACTATTAAAGGGATTGTGCTATGACTGCACGTTATCCCCTGACCTGTGGATAGAGGACAAGTTGCAGATCTATGGGAGTTTAACTGCTGGAACCCCATAGATCTCAAGGAAGGGGCCCCGGCAGGTCCAAAAATGTGGACAGCAGTGGTTGCATGTCTTTACTGCTGCTTCATTCATTTCAATTAGGCTGCCAGAGAAAGTCAAGTTGAAGCACTCAGCTATCTCCGCAGCCCCACTGAAGTGAATAGGGCAGTAGCAACCCATGTACAACTATTGTTGCGCCATTCTTGGGATCAGGTGAGGTCCGAGTGGTCGGACTCCACCGATCTGAAAGTTACCCCCTAACTGCTGCCTAAGTTATAATTTGCAATCATAGCAGAGCTCCTTTAAGGGAGTTCTCGTAATAAGCTAGCCATTTAGTGTTTACAGTACAGTCTTACCTTGGCTTGCGAGTGCCTCAGCTTGTGAGCTTCTTGACTTGCTAGCAGGCTCTCTCCCAAATTTGCACTCTGATTTAAGAGCAAAAACTCGGGTTACGAGCCTGCTTTTGCATGCCGTCTTTTGGGGAGGTCCGGAATGAATTAATGGCGTTTCAATTCATTTTGATGGAGAAAATTGATTTGACATAAGAGTGTTTTGGGTTAAAGGGGTTGTCTCGCGCCGAAACAGTTTTTTTTTTCCATAGGCCCCCCGTTCGGCACAGGACAACCCTAATGGATGTGTTAAAAAAAAAAAAAAAACATATTACTTACCCGAATCCCTGCTCTGCGACGTCTTCCTTCTTCCTACTTCTTCCTTCACCAAGATGGCCGCTGGGATCTTCACACACGATGCACCGCGGGTCCTTTCCCATGGTGCACCGTGGGCTCTGTGCGGTCCATTGCCGATTCCAGCCTCCTGATTGGCTGGAATCGGCACACGTGATGCGGCGGAGCTACGATGACCAGCTCTCCGGCACGAGCGGCCCCATTCACCAGGAAGAAGACCGCACAGCGCAAGCGCGTCTAAAAACGCCAGAAGAAAGCGATATTAGACGGATCCATGGCGACGGGGACGCTAGCAACGGAGCAGGTAAGTGAATAACTTCTGTATGGCTCATAATTACTGCACAATGTATATTACAAAGTGCATTAATATGGCCATACAGAAGTGTATAACCCCACTTGCTTTCGTGAGACAACCCCTTTAAGAGCTCAGTCATGGAACAAATTAAACTCTTAAGCTAAGGCACCGCTGTATTTCCATTCCTAATTAGCGTTATGCAAAAATGGAACCAAAGTTATATTTGGCAAATTAAGAGTTCAGAAAACATTTATTAACTGACTGTATATTTTATAATGATTCTACATATGGTGTTCAGAAGTTGATAGGCAGCAGACACAAATTACATACTAAGGGCTCGGTCAGATGAGTGTTTTTTTCGCACATGTATAGGTGCGTTAGAAAAATACGCTGAACGCATATGTTAAAAACGTGTCACCAAAGCTACAGATATGTTTTTAAGTATGGTCACACGATGGAATTATTTGCGTATCACTGCATAGCAGCGCATTAAGCTATGTATGGCTGGATCTTCATCCCGGAACAGAGAATCCTTGTCCAGGCCACTGCCAGCTGTTATAAAATGGCCACAATAATGGCTGCACTTCATTCTGCTTCTGGTTCTACCTGGATGTGCAAGACTGCTACTAGACTTTAGGACATGTCATTGCGAGATGATGTTCTTTTTCGTTGTTTGCTATTGAGCGTATTTGGGAAGTCGCGTAAGAACCCGGAGGAGGTGCCTAGTTCTGACTAAGAGGTTCTAAATGCATCCAATGATGTCGCAGTGTGACCGTATTGGGTAGTTTTACTCGCTTTACGAGGGCTTGATGCACTACCAGGAAAAGCTCATCGCTTTCAGTCTTTTGTTGGTCTTTATGTTCGATTAACTTCTGGAGGTGGTGCGTTCCGGGATTACCCACAGAGATACCACCATGCGTGAGTGTGTCTGTGCTGAACAAAGACTCCTGGTCACTCTGTGGTAAGTTTACACTTGTCTTTATTTTCTATCATGTTTTGTCTTTAATGTTTGAGCTTCCCTCTGTAGGATTTGTATCTTTCACTAGCCATGTATTTTAAGCCTGCAGCGTTAATTGCTCCATGCACATGGCCCATTAGTGACCTGTACATGAAGCATTATGAAAGGCTCCATGTGCAAGGCACATATGTTTTGCCATTGAATCCCCACCTAAAAGGGCCTAACCAAAAAATAGAGTGTGCATTTTTGCCATTCGTTGCCAGCATTAATATCCCCAAATCGCACTGTGTAGCAAATGCCCTTTTTGGGCCCTTTTCTAATGCCCAACAAAGGAGCCTGTGTGAATGGAGGCTAAAGGCTGATTTAACATGTGGGGTTTGGTTTGGACTTCCAGTCGCACCCAAAAGCAGCATTGTAGAAATCATGTGGATTACAGCCCATTTGCTAACCACGATTTTCGCTCAAAATTTGCGCCAAAGCACTCCTTTGCATAATATTTGTATGTAAATGCTCTCATCTTGTACTCTTCAGCTGAACATTGCATTTTGCTGTAAGCTAAAGTAGATAACACCTGCAGAGCAGATAACACAGACCGCATGCTGTGTTTGCTGGCCATGATGCTGTGTTCTCCATGGAGATGAATGCAGAGCTCAGACCACGTGTTGTTTTCTGCATGGAGCTTACATGGCAACGTGGTTTGGAAAGTGCAAATGGACATTACTATTAGCCCTTTATGCAAAACATTCGCTCAAACTGTCAATCTTGCAAACGTTTAAAAGATTGTAATTGCATATAAGGCTTTATTGCAATGTTTTTAACCAATTTTTCTTGAAAACGAACACTGTGTAGCAAATGACCTTTTTGGGCCTTTTCCAAGTGCCCCCAAACTGTGGGAAGGGAGGAAATAGAATGTGTATGCAAAATGTTTTAACATTAACCCCTTGGGGTCACCATGCAGCTATTGTAGATGTTTTTAGGCTACCACCAACCACACTGTTGGTGGCATATGGCAAGTGTGTCTGTGGCCAGCTTGTCTTTTTGGGCTAACAAATATTGTAACATATTCATTTGTGGTAGTGTTGTTTACTGATGTTTGTGTCGGCTTAAGCTGAAAAGGGTTGAAGTTCATTGTAAGATCTCTTCTCTCTCTCTTCTTCTCGCAGGTTTCTAGCTACTGGGAATACTTTTGCTTTGCTGCATTAGGATTTCTATGTTGGCCGCTCTACCATTGGTGGAATCGTCAGGGAAACCTGTGACGTCATTTGGCAGCGTCTGGTGCCTTTGATGATGGCTCCGCCCTCTCGTCAAGATTGGATGGACATCGCTGGGGATTTCTGAATGCTGTGCAGTTTCCAAACTGCATCAGGGCATTGGACGGGAAGCATATTTGTGTCAGAAAGTCACCAAACTCAGGGACTTGGTATTTAAACTATGGGCAGTTCTTTTTGGTGGTTCTTTTGGCAGTTGCTGACAGTAACTATCAATTCCTGCTGGTTGATATTAGGGGCTTTGGGAGCACTGGGGATGTTCAAATTTCAGAGCTTTCAGAATGTGATGGTCGGCTGATGGCTGAGTAGATCTCTGTGCCAATGTCCCAGACGCTTCCTGGCTCATCAGGTCCAGATGCCCCCTTTGTCTTTGTGGCAAATGAGGCATTTGGCCTGGTGAATCATGTTATGCATCCCTTTGCTCACAGGAACATAGACACCAGGAAGCTGGTGTTTAAGTACCGCAATAAAAAAAGGAAAAAAGGGGCTCACCTCTTCTGCAGTAACTCGATATAATAGAGAATAAAATACGAAGCTGAATCCTCTTGATGCTGTTGGCTAGCGGCTGTGATATAGTCCAAAATGTATGTGATAAGAGAACAGCTTCAACAGCTTCAAAATCGTCTTTATTGTTTTAAAAAAAAAGCATATAGCTCACAAACAGTGTACAAGGAATGCTGGACGCGTTTCGGCCAGGGGGTCTTTGTCAACAGCATAGTCATCATCTGGACGAGGCAGCCATGTTTCCCGTGTTCACCACCATCCCAGAGGTGATGCACGGCCAGACATGGTTTATTAGTGCTAGGTAAAATATCCAAAATGGCAATTTAGTTTCACTAGCATAACAGGCACACAGGGGACGCACGTTAGTGCGCAAGGTTGGCCACGGACAGATGACGTGAAATGCACAGTTGACTCCTCCTATAGCATTTGCCGCACACTCAATATTCGCTTCTGAGCTAAAGATGGTGATCATTTGAGGCGCATTTTCGGACAGCTAAGCTATATTTTTAGCGGTGAGCTTAATTTTTTTCTCCGATAAGGGAAAATTTAATTTAAAAAAAACATTCTAGACAAGGGACACCACACACTTGTAAATACAAAAGCCTTCTTGGCCAGACAAGTGCCTAGACGCAGGGGACTACACACATTCGGGAACCCTCCACATTAATAACACTAGGCAACGCGATATTTGTGATTTTAAAAAGATTATTTGTTCCTGTTAGCTTATTGTAAAATATAATGGAAAATAACTTTCATTTTGAAAAAAGGTTGCTTTTGTCGTTAGAACATCGATAATTAAAAATATAGGATTTTGAATTTAGAATGTTTCAAGGACATACACAGTGAGAAAAGAAATTACTTACAATCACGAGCCAAAGTCATTATACAAGGCAGAATATGTCCATACAGTTCAAAATTAATGAAAATGTCTGGTTCTTTTCAATTGATGATTGTGTACTTTCACGTACCAGCCCTCAGATGTAGTCGCCCATCATATGCTCGTTGTATTGTCCTTGATAGCGACGCTCAAACTGCTGCATATCTTGGTGGAACCTTTCTCCTTGTTCCTTGGAGTATGCTCCCATGTTCTGCTTGAATTTATGTAGATGAGAATCCAGGATATGAACCTTGAGCGACATCCTGCAGCCCATAGCGTGATATTTTTTCACCATCATTTCCAACAACTCCACATAGTTGTCTGCTTTGTGATTTCCCAAGAACCCCTGAACCACGGCAACAAAACTGTTCCAAGCTGCTTTCTGTACTTCTGTGAGCTGTCAGGAAATTTTGGACATTCTATGGTCCTCTTGATTTGTGGTCCCACAAAGATGCCAGGTTTTACCTTGCCGTCAGTCAGCTTTGGGAAGAAGTTTAGTGGATGTTTCATTGCTGTAGATTCTTTATCTAGAGCTGTGACAAACTTTTTCATAAGCCTGAGTTTTATGTGAAGAGGTCACATCAGAATCATGTTAGGATCTACTAGGGGTTCCCACTTGATATTGCTTCATCCGACAGTGAAGTCAATACATTCAGGCCAGTCTCGTCAATGATAGTGTTCAGTTTTGGCTGTGCTATCCCAAAGACAAAGATAGCAAGGAAACTCTGTGAAACCACCTTAAAGACCCATTAGGAAAGCAACCATCTTGAAGTCTCCAATTATCTCCCAACCATACTGATCATACTTCAGAACTTGCAACAGGCCTTTCACAGACTAGACTCTTTAAAATTAGAATTCTTTATTAGAAAGTATCTAAAAACATACACACAAGAGCTAGACCAAACCCCATGACAAACACACATGAAACTGGACTCAGACACACACAAAAACTAGGAGAGACACCGCTCTCAAGTGGAGTCCCGTACAGGACTAGATATGATTAATACAAGAAAGAACCCAATGTACACCTGTATCCCTGATGTACGGGTCGGGTATAGTGGACAAGGAGCAATAATTCTCAATAAAAGAAGTGCATTGGGGTTAATTGTTGTCGACACATGAGCATCCCTACAGGCTCTATGCATTTTACAGCCTGTGTGATGGATGTTCAGGAGGTATGGGTGCGTAGATCATAGCCGACTAAGCTGATCTAAGATTGTGATCTGAGTCACCAGACAGTATAATATTATGGGTGCAGCAACAATGATGCAGTCACCCCTAAAGAAGATGGTAGGCCAGAGGCACTGCTGCTTTTTTGTTTTCTTTAGAATGGTCTTTTATGAAGGGGTGGGGAGCAACCTCTCCTTATGATACACAGAGGGGTGTATTTTTGGCGTGGCAACAATATTTATTGTTGCAAACTTGGCTATATCGGTCAACTCTTTAATTCCCTAACACCACAGTGATCCAACCAGTTACCTATATGACGACACTGACAGTGGATCGCTGTTATGTGTTGGTTCCTGACCTACCTTCCTTAGGGGTGACCGCATCATTGTCACCCCTATTATCGATGTCCTGACCACTGTAGAGGTGCACTACAGAGAATGGCCTGTAGGGGGCAACAGACAGGCATTCTGGTGCATGAGAAAAGGGAAAACGCCCAGAGGTGTGGTCAGGAAGTTGGATATAATGGTACATTCCTGATACACCCAGAGAGATGTTGGCTGAGAGAGCCAGAGAGGACTTGTGCAGCAGAGCTAAGCTGCTGCTGGCCGGTGGCCTAGGAAAGGCCAGAGTCCGACAGGGGTGACCACACTAACCTTGACACCCAGGTAAGGTGTGTATGTAGACTTTTATGTTTTGTTAAAGAACTAACTTTATATGTACTCTGTTTACGTTGGTTGTACTCTGAATAAAGACTGGCAGGAGCCAGGTTTAAAGGAAATCCACGTCTCCAGAGAGTAATTCTACGTGGTCGGTGCCGATTCCGGTCTGAGAGTTGGCGATCCGCAAGCAAGTGCACCCCATTTGCTACACCACAAAAGCAAACTTTTTTTGAAATGAAAGTTATTTTCCTTTATATTTTACAATAAGCTAACAGGAACAAATAAACTTTTCCTAGACACAAAAATCGGGTTTTTTTTTGTTGCCTAGTGTAATGCACCTGGGGTCGGAATATCTAAGATATCTAATAATATCTGTTGCTTAAGCCAGGTCAAAACAATTCAAAAGATATGCCTCCAATTTGGGGCTATCTTAGATGGTTTGGCCCGTGGCAAATGTTTGACGCAGAACTTTTTGAGGACAAAAATGTTCACAGAAACGAAAATTAGGCCGAATTGTTTAAAGAAAAACTTTAAAGCCTTGCTTGCTAATAACAATAAAGACTTCACATTGGTGGATCAAAAAGGGAGACCTCTGCATTTAAAAAAACAAAAAAGAGCTAATGTGGAATAGTGACAAGGTCTGCTGTTGATGTTGTGGCCTGACTAGACCAACACATGCTTCGGTGGAGGAAGGAGTTAGAGGCTTCTCAAATGAGCCTATTGGTCAAAGGCCTGGCAACACAAATAAGAGGAATATAGGCCCTTAATGCTAATGGAAAACCTACCTTAGCCCTCAATCCTTAAACCATGTTGATCCAAAGCAACCCATATACCTTGCTGGCTTCAACAACTGTATCATGCTTGGGAGAAAAAGAGCTTTGAACCATTGATAAGTCAAATGATAAACATATTTTGGTACTTTATCTTGATCATACAAACAGAATACAAACTCAAATAAAAATGGTCTTGGCCACAGAAAGCAAAAGAACACTTTTTAAACTTTAACAACATAAAAAAACAGCATGTCTGCTTTATTAAAACAAACTCCGGCGCCTGCCCGACGTTCATGGCTGTTTCTGCGATACTTGTCCTGGCCTAGGCGGCCGGCCATGTCGCTTCACTGTGGAGCCTAAGGGCGGTGGAGAGGGGGACAGTCACAGCGGCTGGGGGACAAACCCTTGCAGCGAAGAATCAGAGTTTTAAATGCCCTGTTGCTCAGCAGCTGATGGGGATCTGCAAAAGGGGCGTGAAGACCCAACATGCTCCCTTTGCGGGTAGGGTTGGCCAACAGGGGACTGCAAAACTAAACAATGCACTACAGGAGACATAGGAGGGACAGGGCATCTTCTGCTGCTGAGACTGGTGAAACATCTAGGGTGGGGACAGAGTCCTGTGTTTGAGAAGCTGCCCCAGTGGGAGAGCTCTTTGATGGGGATGGCTGCCTAGGCCTAACTCCCCTCAACACCTGGCCCTGATCTCCAGAGCTGCTCTCAGAACTTAAGTGTAATGGGGGGCGGGAAACATCCCACACAGAGGTTTCCTCTGCATAGAGGTCAGGTGTTAATTCCCCCGCCCCGCCCATCAGATCTCAGAACCAACACTCATAGCCCTGCCTCTGGTGGTGCCTTCCCCTGCTGTGGAGATGCCAGTGGTTTAGAAACCCAAGCACCTCCAACGCAGGTTCTGGCTGGAGGGTGGCCTCTAAAACCGTCTCCACAGCCATCCTCACTGCACTGTCCAGGTTCCTGGGGAGCTGGCGGAAGCGTGGTGCAAGCGCCTGGCAGAAAATGTCAGCCCGATCATCTTCTGTCCAGACTTACAAGTAGTGCAACATAGCATGCTGGATTATATCTCCGGACAAATGATGATTGGGCTGGTCTGCTGGGGAAGCCTAGGAGGAGCATTGGACCCGAAATCCAAGGGACACCGCTGAGGTGGCCTCTGAAACACAGGGCGCTGCTGATCTTGGCTGGATGGTGGCATAACACCAGATGTGGAGGATGCCAGTTCCGGGCCCTCATCCTCCTCCACATCACACTCGTCCCAAACATTGGTTAATCTCGTAAGGACAGGAAGGGGAAGGCAAAATTTAAAAAAAAATGTTTCAGCATGCCAGCAAAATTTGGAAGTCAAAATTACACATGGCTCAGCAAGTGTCACTAATTAGCTATGTCCAGTTTGTCGCCTCCATTGTGCAAAGGCTGAAAATGACATTACTTGGCCTAGGACTATTTTGGCTATGTTTGGCATGTGGCATGTGCAGCATACATACTGGATAGCTTTACAACTAGTGTGTACTACATAGGCTATTTCAAGACCAGCACCAACAGTTTCAGCCAAATGCGCAATTCTTTAATGTACTTACAGGGGAAGCTCCATTATGGGCTTCAGAAAATAAAACAAGTACGCAAATTTATACATATGCCTGCCTGAAGAGCCATGCTGCCTTGGTTCTTGCAACTTCTTTCAGTAGTTGTCCCAAATCAAACGCCACGCTGTCCTTGCTTTTTTAACTTATCACAGGACCAAAAAAAAACAATGAAAAACAATTTACTCAATTCTATTGACAAGTAAAGCTACATACAAGAATGTGTACAAGTACCAGGACCCATATAAGAAATTCATACAAAGGGGGGCAATGTATAATGAAATAGCATGCAGGTGTTTGAGGTCAATAGGTCCAAACAACTAAGGGTCCCAAAAATATAGCTACATACAAGGCTACCCGAGTGCACATACAAAGGGTTCAAAATGCAGCCACAAAAAATACATTGAAAAGCCATTTGGGTGCAACAGAGCTAATTGGGAGATCTAATGATTTTGCAAAGGCACAAACATAGTGTGAATAGGGCAAAACACCTTTCCCCAAAAATACTCACTATTGACACACCATGTACTAGGGCTGAAAGTTTGCCACCGCCACCTGTGGGCAATTCTAGCGACCTCCTCCTACAACTCTGCTGAGGTTCTTGTAGGAACCGCTGTGCGTGTCCCACAAGGCTGGCTGGGTCTACACAGCATAGATCAGGACTCTTTTGTCCATTCTTCCAAACTCCAATTATAAATGTCTGCCGTACTTGAACCACACAGCAATGAATCCTTTTATAGTGGACACCCATAGAGGCAAAGCTGCACCCATAATAAATTAAAAACACTTGTGAAACAATCATGCATCGGAGGGTTTGGCGTGGGGAAGTACTCAGATTTACATATGCTAACAAAGAGGAGCGTGTTAAGCAGGTGAGGAAACACATGATGAATATAGCTCCTAAATACTGTTTGGAGGATTCAAAAAGTGAGGTGACGGCATGGACAATTACATCTAGCGGAACAAGTATGTACAATGTGTAATAGTCTTTTTTTTAACTCGTAAAAAGGCCAAATAAGAATTACGGGTGAAAACAACACTCAGAAACGGCAGTTCGCCTTCCTAGCGAGGAGAACCGCTGTTCAAATGCACATATCTATGAGCCTTCGGCAAGAGTAGTGCTGGCAATTAGAGATGAGCGAACGTACTCGTGATGCTCGTGCGAATATTAGGGTGTTCGGGATGCTCGTTACTCGTAACGAGTACCACGCGATGTTCGGGTTACTTTCACTTTCCTCTCTGAGACGTTAGCGCGCTTTTCTGGCCAATTGAAAGGCAGGGAAGGCATTACAACTTCCCCCTGCGTCGTTCAACCCTATACCACCCCCCTGCTGTGAGTGGCTGGGGAGATCAGATGTCACCTGAGTATAAAAATCGGCCCCTCCCGCGGCTCGCCTCAGATGCGTTGTGACAGAGATCAGGGACAGTGCTGCTGGTGCCGGAGCTGCTATAGGGAGAGCGTTAGGAGTTAGTGTAGGCTTCAAGAACCCCAATGGTCCTTCTTAGGGCCACATCTAACAGTGTGCAGTACTGTGGAGGCTGCCTTTTGCAGTGGTGCACATTTTTTTTTTTTTTTTGCTATATCGGCCGTGCAGAGCATTGCGCCCTGCAGTAATACTACAGGGACAGAAGTGGTGGTTAGGCAGGGAGAGTGTTAGGAGTTAGTGTAGGCTTCAAGAACCCCAACAGTCCTTCTTAGGGCCACATCGAACCGTGTGCAGTAGTGTGGAGGCTGCTGTTAGCAGTGTTGCACATTTTTTTTTTTCCAAATCGGCCGTGCAGAGCATTGTGCCCTGCAGTAATACTCCAGGGACAGAATTGTGTAGGCAGGGCCAGAAGACATATTATATTGATTGAATATAGTCAGTGGGCCTTTCCTTTAAAAAAAAAAGGGAAAAAATTCTATTTGGCCTGCCTCTGACAGTCCTCAGCGTTCTGGGTACGTGTGTGCTGGGTGGAGAACTTAAAAAAAATCATACGCAGCCAGCTAAGTTTAACAACAGGCTTGCGCCAATTTATTTCCTGGCTGGGAAATCACCGCTCTGCTGCAGTTCATAACAGTGCAAGACTGCAGTTCTGTAACACACAGCAGGGCCACAACACATTTATTATTGATTGAATATAGTCAGTGGGCCTTTCCTTTAAAAAAAAAGGGAAAAAATTCTATTTGGCCTGCAGGCTTGCGCCAATTTATTTCCTGGCTGGGAAATCACCGCTCTGCTGCAGTTCATAACAGTGCAAGACTGCAGTTCTGTGACACACTGCAGGGCCACAACACATTTATTATTGATTGAATATAGTCAGTGGGCCTTTCCTTTAAAAAAAAAAAGGGAAAAAATTCTATTTGGCCTGCAGGCTTGCGCCAATTTATTTCCTGGCTAGGAAATCACCGCTCTGCTGCAGTTCATAACAGTGCAAGACTGCAGTTCTGTGACACACTGCAGGGCCACAACACATTTATTATTGATTGAATATAGTCAGTGGGCCTTTCCTTTAAAAAAAAGGGAAAAAATTCTATTTGGCCTGCAGGCTTGCGCCAATTTATTTCCTGGCTGGGAAATCATCGCTCTGCTGCAGTTCATAACAGTGCAAGACTGCAGTTCTGTGACACACTGCAGGGCCACAACACATTTATTATTGATTGAATATAGTCAGTGGGCATAGTCAGTGGGCCTTTCCTTTAAAAAAAAAAGGGAAAAAATTCTATTTGGCCTGCAGGCTTGCGCCAATTTATTTCCTGGCTGGGAAATCACCGCTCTGCTGCAGTTCATAACAGTGCAAGACTGCAGTTCTGTGACACACTGCAGGGCCACACAACACATTTATTATTGATTTAATATAGTCAGTGGGCCTTTCCTTTAAAAAAAAAGGGAAAAAATTCTATTTGGCCTGCAGGCTTGCGCTAATTTATTTCCTGGCTGGGAAATCACCGCTCTGCTGCAGTTCATAACAGTGCAAGACTGCAGTTCTGTGACACACTGCAGGGCCACAACACATTTATTATTGATTAAATATAGTCAGTGGGCATAGTCAGTGGGCCTTTACTTTAAAAAAAAAGGGAAAAAATTCTATTTGGCCTGCAGGCTTGCGCCAATTTATTTCCTGGCTGGGAAATCAAATCACTGGTAATACAGCATGCTGAGGGGTAGGGGTAGGCCTAGAGGACGTGGACGCGGCCGAGGATGCAGAGGGCCAAGTGAGGGTGTGGGCACAGGCCGAACTCCTGATCCAGGTGTATCGCAGCCGACTGCTGCGCGATTAGGAGAGAGGCACGTTTCTGGCGTCCCCACATTCATCGCACAATTAATGGGTCCACGCGGGAGACCTTTATTAGAAAATGAGCAGTGTGAGCAGGTCCTGTCGTGGATGGCAGAAAGTGCTTCGAGCAACCTATCGTCCACCCACAGTTCTGCGCCGTCCACTGCTGCAAATCCGAATCCTCTGTCTGCTGCTCCTCCTTCCTCCCAGCCTCCTCACTCCACTACAATGACACATGCTCAGGAGCGGGAAGACTCCCAGGGACTGTTCTCGGGCCCCTGCTCAGATTGGGCAGCAGTGGTTCCTTTCCCACCAGAGGAGTTTATCGTCACTGATGCACAACCATTGCAAAGTTCCCGGGGTCCGGGGGATGAGGCTGGGGACTTCCGCCAACTGTCTCAAGACCTTTCTGTGGGTGAGGAGGACGATGACGATGAGACACAGTTGTCTTGCAGTCAGGTAGTAGTGAGGGAAGTAAGTCCGAGGGAGGAGCGCACAGAGGATTCGGAGGAAGAGCAGCAGGACGATGAGGTGACTGACCCCACCTGGTTTGCAACGCCTACTCAGGACAGGTCTTCAGAGGGGAAGGCAAGGGCAGTAGCAGGGCAGGTTGCAAGAGGCAGTGCGGTGGCCAGGGGTAGAGGCAGGGCCAGACCAAATAATCCACCAACTGTTTCCCAAAGCGCACCCTCGCGCCATGCCACCCTGCAGAGGCCAAGGTGCTCTAAGGTCTGGCAGTTTTTCACAGAGACGCCTGACGACCGATGAACAATGGTGTGCAACCTTTGTCGCGCCAAGATCAGCCGGGGAGCCACCACCAACAGCCTCACCACCACCAGCATGCGCAGACATATGATGGCCAAGCACCCCACAAGGTGGGACGAAGGCCGTTCACCGCCTCCGGTTTGCACCGCTGCCTCTCCCCCTGTGCCCCAACCTGCCACTGAGATCCAACCCCCCTCTCAGGACACAGGCACTACCGTCTCCCGGCCTGCACCCAAACCTCACCTCCGCTGTCCTCGGCCCCATCCACCAATGTCTCGCACCGCACCGTCCAGCCGTCGCTAGCGCAAGTGTTTGAGCGCAAGCGCAAATACGCCGCCACGCACCCGCACACTCAAGCGTTACCGTCCACATAGCCAAATTTATCAGCCTTGAGATGCTGCCATATAGGATTGTGGAAACGGAGTCCTTCAAAAGTATGATGGCGGCGGCGGCCCCGCGCTATTCAGTTCCCAGTCGCCACTACTTTTCCCGATGTGCCGTCCCAGCCCTGCACGACCACGTCTCCCGCAACATTGTACGCGCCCTCACCAACGCGGTTACTGCCAAGGTCCACTTAACAACGGACACGTGGACAAGCACAGGCGGGCAGGGCCACTACATCTCCCTGACGGCACATTGGGTGAATTTAGTGGAGGCTGGGACAGAGTCAGAGCCTGGGACCGCTCACGTCCTACCCACCCCCAGAATTGCGGGCCCCAGCTCGGTGGTGGTATCTTCGGCGGTGTATGCTTCCTCCACTAAACCACCCTCCTCCTCCGCAACCTCCGTCTCGCAATCTAGATGTGTCAGCAGCAGCAGGACGTCGCCAGCAGTCGGTGTCGCGCGGCGTGGCAGCACAGCGGTGGGCAAGCGTCAGCAGGCAGTGCTGCAACTACTCAGCTTAGGAGATAAGAGGCACATGGCCCACGAACTACTGCGGGGTCTAACAGAGCAGACCGACCGCTGGCTTGCGCCGCTGAGCCTCCAACCGGGCATGGTCGTGTGTGACAACGGCCGTAACCTGGTGGCGGCTCTGCAGCTCGGCAGCCTCACGCACGTGCCATGCCTGGCCCACGTCTTTAATTTGGTGGTTCAGCGCTTTCTGAAAAGCTACCCACGCTTGTCAGACCTGCTCGGAAAGGTGCGCCGGCTCTGCGCACATTTCCGCAAGTCCCACACGGACGCTGCCACCCTGCGCACCCTGCAACATCGGTTTAATCTGCCAGTGCACCGACTGCTGTGCGACGTGCCCACACGGTGGAACTCTACGCTCCACATGTTAGCCAGGCTCTATGAGCAGTGTAGAGCTATAGTGGAATACCAACTCCAACATGGGCGGCGCAGTGGGAGTCAGCCTCCTCAATTATTTTCAGAAGAGTGGGCCTGGTTGGCAGACATCTGCCAGGTCCTTGGAAAGTTTGAGGAGTCTACCCAGGTGGTGAGTGGCGATGCTGCAATCATTAGCGTCACCATTCCTCTGCTATGCCTCTTGAGAAGTTCCCTGCAAAGCATAAAGGCAGATGCTTTGCGCTCAGAAACGGAGGCGGGGGAAGACAGTATGTCGCTGGATAGTCAGAGCACCCCCCTGTCTATATCTTAGCGCGTTGAGGAGGAGGAGGAGGAGCATGAGGAGGAGGAGGAGGAGGAGGGGGAAGAGACAGCTTGGCCCACTGCTGACGGTACCCATGCTGCTTGCCTGTCATCCTTTCAGCGTGTATGGCCTGAGGAGGAGGAGGAGGAGGAGGAGGATCCTGAAAGTGATCTTCCTAGTGAAGACAGCCATGTGTTGCGTACAGGGACCCTGGCACACATGGCTGACTTCATGTTAGGATGCCTTTCTCGTGACCCTCGCGTTGCACGCATTCTGGCCACTACGGATTACTGGGTGTACACACTGCTCGACCCACGGTATAAGGAGAACCTTTCCACTCTCATTCCCGAAGAGGAAAGGGGTTCGAGAGTGTTGCTATACCACAGGACCCTGGCGGACAAGCTGATGGTAAAATTCCCATCCGACAGCGCTAGTGGCAGAAGGCGCAGTTCCGAGGGCCAGGTAGCAGGGGAGGTGCGGAGATCGAGCAGTATGTACAGCACAGGCAGTGCAACACTCTTTAAGGCCCTGGACAGCTTTATGGCTCCCCACCAAGACTGTGTCACCACTCCCCAGTCAAGGCTGAGTCGGCGGGAGCACTGTAAAAGGATGGTGAGGGAGTACGTAGCCGATCGCACGACCGTCCTCCGTGACGCCTCTGCCACCTACAACTACTGGATGTCGAAGCTGGACACATGGCCTGAACTCGCGCTGTATGCCCTGGAGGTGCTTGCTTGTCCTGCGGCTAGCGTCCTGTCAGAGAGGGTGTTTAGTGCGGCTGGGGGAATCATCACAGATAAGCGTACCCGCCTGTCAACCAGCAGCGATACCTAAGCAATACGTAGGCTGCACCCACGGATGGAAGCATCGTTCTCTCTCACCATCCAAAACGGGGACATTTCTGCTTCATCAATCTGTGTATAATATTCCTCCTCCTCCTCCTGAAACCTCACGTAATCACGCCGAACGGGCAATTTTTCTTAGGGCCACAAGGCTCACTCATATAATTTTTCTAAACAATTTTTATACGTTTCAATGCTCTTATAAGCGTTAAAACTTTAACTTGAACCAATTTTTCGTTAAACTGGGCTGCCTCCAGGCCTAGTTACCACTTAAGCCACATTAACTAAAGCGATTAAAGGGTTTCACCTGCCATCTTGGTTGGGCATGGACAATTTTTTCTGAGGTATATTAGTACTGTTGGTACACCAATTTTTGGGGGCCCTCACCTACAGTGTAATCATAGTAATTTCTATGTTCTTCGCCTGCACTCATGGTAGAGAAAGGTGTGTGGGATTGGCCTACACTTTAGCTACATAAATGTAACTGGGGCCTTGTCTATACTGCAGCTACTGAAATGTGAAAGAGACTGTTATCTCCCTAAACTGCTGCAATGGGAATGTTACTGGGGCCTGTCTTGAGTGCTACTATTACTGAAATGGAACTAAGACTGCGCTCCCCCTATACTGCTGCTAGTGATATGTTAGTGGGGCCTGTCCCTAATGCTACCGCTGAAATGTTAATAATTCTGGGCTCTGCCTATACCGCTGCTAATGGTATGTCACTGGGGTGTGGAAACAGAGGCTTCACAAAGACATGATGGAGGCGAGGCCATTTCCCACCAACGCTGTTACTGTTAAGGTGCATATAACCACGGACACGTGTAGAGGACACATAGTGCCTCCAAAACATCCCCCTCCTCCTCCAACAATGAAAACATTCTTGGCAAATACCTTTACATTGGTCCGTCTGGTGGCAGTCCAAGAATTTCACCTTTAACGACACAACAAGAGAGCACCACCACCATCCCCCCGCCACGGCCCACTTAATCCTGGCCACATTCCGAAAACCAACTACATAAAACCGCGCTACCAGGTCCGCAGTCACCACCACATTACCACCAACGAGGTTACTGTTAAGGTACATATTACCAGTCTGACTGGGGCATGCAGTGTGGGCCAAAGCCCATCTGTATTGTATCTGACGTTAGCTCTGCTGAGTAGGGCACTGCAATGGGATATATTTATGTACCACCGGTGGGTTCCAGGGAGCCACCCATGCTTTAGGTGCACACGGAGTTGTAACTGCATCTGTCCACTTGTAAAGAACCCCAGTCTGACTGGGGCATGCAGTGTGGGCCGAAGCCCACCTGCATTAACCACGACATTACCTCAGCTGTGATGGGCAATGCAATGGGATTTATTTATGTACCGCCGGTGGCTTCCTGGCACCCACCCATGCTGTGGGTCCACAGGGAGTTGTTACTACATCTGTCCACTTGTAAAGAACCCCAGTCTGACTGGGGCATGCAGTGTGGGCCGAAGCCCACCTGCATTAAGCATGACATTAGTACCTCAGCTGTGTTGGGCAATGCAATGGGATATTTTTATGTACCGCCGGTGGGTTCCAGGGAGCCACCCATGCTGTTGGTGCACAGGGAGTTGTAAATGCATCTGTTTCCCCTTCTAAAGAACCCCAGTCTGACTGGGGCATGCAGTGTGGCCCGAAGCCCACCTGCATTAAGCACGACATTACTACCTCAGCTGTGTTGGGCAATGCAATGGGATATTTTTATGTACCGCCGGTGGCTTCCTGGCACCCACCCATGCTGTGGGTGCACAGGGAGTTGTAAATGCATCTGTTTCCCCTTCTAAAGAACCCCAGTCTGACTGGGGCATGCAGTGTGGGCCGAAGCCCACCTGCATTAAGCACGACATTACTACCTCAGCTGTGTTGGGCAATGCAATGGGATATATTTATGTACAGCTGGTGGGTTCCAGGGAGCCACCCATGCTGTGGGTGCACACAGAATTCCCATTGCGGAGTTGTACCTGCCTGTGACTATTTATAAAAAAACGCGGTCTGACTGGGGCATGCAGACACCTTGACAGAATGAATAGTGTGTGGCACATAGGTTCCCCATTTCTATGCCCACGTGTGCAGCTCCTGATGGCGGTGGCACAGGATTATATTTCTCATTGCTTCTGTACAGCATTGTGGGCTATCGTCCCGCCCCTTTTAAAGAGGGTCGCTGCCTAGCCGTGCCAACCCTCTGCAGTGCGTGCCTGCGGTTCCTCTGGCAGACGCACTTATAAATAGACATGAGTGTGCCGTGGCATGAGGGCAGCTGAAGGCTGCGCAGGGACAGTTTGGTGTGCGCTGTGGACACTGGGTCGTGGGGGGGGGGGTTGGGCAGCATGTAACCCAGGAGAAGTGGCAGCAGAGTGTCATGCAGGCAGTGATTGTGCTTTGTTGGAGGTAGTGTGGTGCTTAGCTAAGGTATGCCATGCTAATGAGGGCTTTTCAGAAGTAAAAGTTGTTGGGAGGGGGGGGGGGGGCCCACTCTTGCCGGTATTGTGGCTTAATAGTGGGACCTGTGAACTTGAGATGCAGCCCAACATGTAGCCCCTCGCCTGCCCTATCCGTTGCTGTGTCGTTCCCATCACTTTCTTGAATTGCCCAGATTTTCACACATGAAAACCTTAGCGAGCATCGGCGAAATACAAAAATGCTCGGGTCGCCCATTGACTTCAATGGGGTTCGTTACTCGAAACGAACCCTCGAGCATCGCGATAATTTCGTCCCGAGTAACGAGCACCCGAGCATTTTGGTGCTCGCTCATCTCTACTGGCAATGCAATGCTTAATTACGGCTCCATTCACATGGTCCCTTTGGCCACAAAAAAAACCATCAGAAACATCTTGTGTGTATTTGCAAGAGCTTGAGAACACATAGGAGTCTATGCACTCGTTCACATGATCGGAGTTGCGTGCTGTGTGTTCTAAAGCTCATAGGAGTCAATGGGAACTTCTGCGCTTTTGAGAAAAAAACATTGTTCAGGTCCGATTCGCACAACGGACTATAGTCATGCTTTTTTAAATGCTGTCCTATCTTTTGCAGGTGCAAGTTTTTTGCGCTTGTAAAGAACGGACATGTGACCGCTTTCATTGGAAAGCATTGGTTCTAATAGAGCACTTTTTAAAACGCGCCTATACATGCGCAAAAAAATGCCCGTCTGACCACGGCCTAAATGATAGACACAGTAAACAAACCAAGAACAAGACACAATGAGAAATGACTTTGTTTATAAAAGGTCACTGTCCAAAAGCAATGAGGACTATGATACTGGTATGCTTGATTTGTATAGTGAATCATCCACATGTAAAGACCAAGGTAAGGTAAAGTTCCCTGGTGCAAGCACCGAGTCTTGACTGACCCCTAAGTTGACGTCACATCATGACGTTTTCTTGGCAGACTGTTTATCGGTGTGGTTTGGCATTGCCTTCCCCAGTCATTTTTACCCCCAGCAAGCTGGGTACTCACTAAAGCTTGCTGGGTGTAAACACCATAGGGATTGCAAATAGAGCTGAAAGAGCCAGCCACTCTGCTGTGATCTGCATACTAATACTGAACATCATACAGTCAGCCGGAGAATATGGAATACAGCAAGTGGGTGACTGTAGTAGAAAAATAATTGCCTTTAGCCATGGTATACAACAGAGGTAATATTTAGAAAGTGCGTGAAATGAAGGATGGCAAAATGTACTCAAATATACAGAAGCAAATGTAATCGTTTCACAAAGTACTTGCAAGAAATGCCATAGATTTAACAGAATTTTTTAATTAAAAAAAACTATTTGTATTCTTAAAATGTGATTAGCAAATACAGTTCAAAGTAATATAAGAACATGCATTGGGCGAAATCCAATGTGTCAGTCATTGTGTTTTAGTGCTGATCCTTTGCCAGTAAGCTGCAGACAAATTGTATGTTTAGACGTTGGCACTTTTATTCCCCATTGTTTCCTTACACCTCTATGCCCCTTGAAGTAGCCATTAAACTACAAAACTGGCACACTCCGCAGTTCAATAATCTGGAATGATGGGGAGTCTTCCACTATACTATTCAACCCTTTAATTACTAGCAATTGTTTTTTATTTTGCTTTTCAGTTTTTCATCCCCACATTTAAAGAGCAATAACTTTTTTATTTTTCTGTCAACATATCTGTATGGGGTTTTTATTTTTGTAGGATGAACTGTATTTTTTTTAATAGTACCATCTATTATATTGTAAAATTGAAAAAAAAAATTAAGTGGAGTAAAATAGAAAAATATTCACAATTGCAAATATGTTAACTTTATTCTGGGGGTCAGAACAAATACTGTAATACCAAATTTGTATGGTTTTTAAAATGTATTATTACTAGGGATGAGCGAGTATAGTCGCTAAAGCACTACTCATTCGAGTAATGTGCCTTAGACGAGTATCTCCCTGCTCGTCCCTGAAGATTCGGGGGCCGCCGCGGAGTGGGGAGCGGCGGGGGAGAGCGGGGAGGAACGGAGGGGAGATCTCTCTCTCCCGCCCGCTCTCCCCTGCTCCCTGCCGCAACTCACCTGTCAGCTGCGGCGGCTCCCGGATCTTCAGGGACGAGCAGGGAGATACTCGTCTAAGGCACATTACTCGAGCGAGTAGTGCCTTAGCGAGTATACTCGCTCATCCCTAATTATTACTGTAAAAAAAATAATAAAAAACCATTTTATAAAAATGTTTTCTCTTGCTATATTCAGACCCCATTAATTTTTTTATTTTTCCATAAATGAGGTGAAGGTGACCTGTAGTTTTTATTGGTACCATTTTGGGGTACATATGACTTTTTGGTCACATTTTATTCAATTCTTTTAAGAGATGGGGTTCCCAAAAAAACACAATTCTGGCATTATGTATTTTTGTTTTCTTTCATCTTGTAGGATAAGTAATCATATATTTTAATAGCTCTGACTTTTGGAGATGTGGAGATTTCAATTATTTTTTATTTATCTTTTATATGAGAAATGGAAAAAGGGGTTGTTTGAAATGTTAATGTTTATTATTTATTAACACTTTATTTAACTTCTTTTTAATATTTTTTAGCCCCTATGGACTTCAACTTGTTATAGTTTGATCACTTCAACAATATACTGCAATACTTCAGTATTGCAATTGATTGTTTTTTCAATGACTGAGATGTTCCTCTAAAACTTAACTTCTATTTCATAAAATGAAAAGTGCCAAATATTAAATGGACAATATCGACAACATACGAACACCATATAATCTAAACAACCAAAATTGAATATAAGGTGGCCCTCCCAAAGGAGAAAGAGTATAAAGGTAAGATATTACACCTCTAACAGACACAAAGAGATGGGACAACTCATCTAGTAAAGATAGAGGAATAATAATCACTCCCCAGCATACTAGTCAAATCCCAACATAAGGAGATGGGAAAAAACTAAAGAGCAAACAACAAATAAAAATAATGAACTGCTGTTCCAAAGTAAAACATCTAATCCCCCCAGAACAGCTAGTCAAAGCTGTAGAAATGGGAACAATGCGGAGTCTGAATTATTACATACCAGGGGATGTTGATAAAGCTCACATCCACCCAAGTGACCAATTCAGATCTTCATATCTCCTAAAACAGGAATACCAAGACCTAGTCCCACCTCATTCTACCTATAATGAGGAAGGAGTTTAAAAAGTTAAGCATGGAATCTTAATACCTGATAATATAACATGACCATCTATGCATAAATCTGTAGATGATATTAACTGGTCAGTCAGACATACGTTCTTACTACCTGATGATAAGGCATATCTGATAGACTGACTGTCTATGAATAAATATATAGATGACAATAACTATCCCTAAAGTCTATAGATACATATAGTACTACCCTGTTTCCCCGAAAATAAGAACTACCCTGTAAATAAGCCCTGCCATGATTTTTCAGGATTTTCAGGGAGGCTTGAAATATAAGCCCTCGCCAATAAGCCCTAGCTGCATTACATAAAAAAAGAAGGAATACATTACCTAGCCGGCTCAGTCCCTCCCGCTGCTCTCCAGAGCTCCGACGTGCTTCTTGCAGTCCCCGGCTGTCCACAGAAGATCACTTCCTGCTAATGGGATTCATAAATCCCTCCTCCAGGAAGCGATGGCTCTGACTGGTTCTCAAGTGGTGCTCAGCCAATCAATGCAGTGCTCAATTAACCAATTTGATGGCTTTGATTAGTTAATTGAGCGCTGCATTAATTGGCTGAGTAGCGCTTCAGAACCAATCAGTCTCATCACTTCTGGAGGCAGGATTTAGGAATCCTGTAACCAGGAAGTGATCTTCTGTGCGTGGCCGGGGACTGCAAGACGTGCGTTGGAGCTCCAGAGAGCAGCGGGGGGAACCTGGACCGAGCCTACTAGGTAAACATAATAAGACATCCCCCGAAAATAAGACCTAACGCCTCTTTTTGGGCAAAAATGAATATAAGCAGGGTCTTATTATCAGGGAAACACGGTAATATACTTGCATAAAATTATGTCATCAATAGCTCATTAATGCACATCTAGATGAAAATCTACTTCTAATGTTGTGTGCTTTTTACTGCCTGTCTTCTGTTAAACCATCTTTCTACTTTTTTAATCCATAAACTATAAATTTGTGGTTATGTCCTATGTCTTTAGAAACATGTATCTCTTGGGTACCTTCTGTACCGGTTGAATATATTCTAAAGCCTTTTCTTCCCAACATTCATGTCACATTTGTATAGCTAGCTCATCTCCTAACCCTGTCTTATATCTATTCCCATATTCTGTGTGATGCCTGCAGTCTGACACAATAATAATGATTCTGGCACAGTACATATGTGTCCAGAATTCATAAATCAGCTTAAGGCAACAGTTCACAGGCCCATTTATTGCAGGTAAGGATGTGATCCATTAAATGTGAAATATTTCCACCTTGAGATAGCTTTATGAGCTGTATTTTATTTTACCATCTTTTATTTATATCTAATCCCACCCAATGCACAGAGGCATAAATAATTGAACATTATTCTCACGGTTACACCTTCACCAAGAACACTGTAAAATAATGTTCAAAGAGATTTGTAATGTTGCATCAATCACTTTATCATCAACGTGTAAATGCAATGTTTAAGTACATGACTTCAAACTGCTGATAACATTTCAGAAATTACAAAACTGTAAAAGACACTAGAATTTGTACGCCCCTAGAATTGTAAGGGATTTTGCCTATAGTTGTTCTGGCATGAAAACCAATTTACTAAACATTAACCCTTCATTATTTTCAGTCCTACGGACGTTTGCCATGCAAAACTTTAAACAAGGCTTCTTTAATAGGGATGAGTGAGTATACTCGCTAAGGCAGTACTCGCTCGAGTAATGTGCCTTAGCCGAGTATCTCCCCGCTCATCCCTAAAGATTCGGGGGCCGGCGCGGGGCGGGGAGCACCGGGGGAAAGCGGGGAGGAACGAAGGGGAGATCTCTCTCTCCCTTTCTCCCGCTGGCTCTCCCCTGCTCCCCGCCGCAACTCACCTGTCAGCTGCGGCGGCCCCCGAATCTTTAGGGACAAGCAGGGAGATACTCGGCTAAGGCACATTACTCGAGTGAGTAGTGCCTTAGTGAGTATACTCGCTCATCCCTATTCTTTAACTTACAGAGGTATTGGCACATTTTTATTATATTTCAACAGGCAGAGAAATAATATTGGTTGTTACATTTTGAATAACTCACTGATGATAAACTTCCATCTTCTTAGCATGATTAATCAATAAAAAGAATTGTTTTACTAACAATTTATAAAAAGCTAATTTCAAAGTTCCATCCAACGGGACTGCATTTGTCATTCTTGCAAATATGTCCACCGCAGCAAAACAGAAAAAGTGCAATATCTCTGTAAGTAACAAAACAATTAGCAAAGTTTGGCTGACTTACTTATTGATTTACTATTTTATCAAATAGATGGATATTAACTGCATTAGTAAGTGGCAATTTTTTAAACCTTCAGAACACTGTGATTTTTCTTATCAGTTTAGCAGCTGAGGTTCAACAGGAGGGTTTCACAAAGTGGTAAAATCGTGATTTAACAGATTCCAAACGTAAGTCCTGTGAAATCAAGGTACGTCCTCAAACATATGTGATGAGTAGAGATGAGCGAGCACCAAAATGCTCGGGTGCTCCTTACTCGAGACGAACTTTTCGCGATGCTCGAGGGTTCGTTTCGAATAACGAACCCCATTAAAGTCAATGGGCGACCCGAGCATTTTTGTATATCGCCGATGCTCGCTAAGGTTTTCATTTGTGAAAATCGGGGCAATTCAAGAAAGTGATGGGAACGACACAGCAACGGATAGGGCAGGCGAGGGGCTACATGTTGGGCTGCATCTCAAGTTCACAGGTCCCACTATTAAGCCACAATAGCGGCAAGAGTGGGCCCCCCCCCCCAACAACTTTTACTTCTAAAAAAAAAAGCCCTCATTAGCAATGCATACCTTAGCTAAGCACCACACTACCTCCAACAAAGCACAATCACTGCCTGCATGACACTCCGCTGCCACTTCTCCTGGGTTACATGCTGCCCAACCCCCCCCCCCCACGACCCAGTGTCCACAGCGCACACCAAAGTGTCCCTGCGCAGCCTTCAGCTGCCCTCATGCCACGCCACCCTCATGTCTATTTATAAGTGCGTCTGCCAGAGGAACCACAGGCACACACTGCAGAGGGTTGGCACGGCTAGGCAGCGACCCTCTTTAAAAGGGGCGGGGCGATAGCCCACAATGCTGTACAGAAGCAATGAGAAATATAATCCTGTGCCACCGCCATCAGGAGCTGCACACGTGGGCATAGCAATGGGGAACCCATGTGCCACACACTATTCATTCTGTCAAGGTGTCTGCATGCCCCAGTCAGACCGGGGTTTTTTATAAATAGTCACAGGCAGGTACAACTCCGCAATGGGAATTCCGTGTGCACCCACAGCATGGGTGGCTCCCTGGAACCCACCCGCTGTACATAAATGTATCCCATTGCAGTGCCCTGGACAGCAGAGCTAACGTCAGATGAAATGCAGGTGGGCTTCGGCCCACACTGCATGCCCCAGTCAGACTGGGGTTCTTTAGAAGTGGACACAGATGCATTTACAACTCCCTGTGGACCGACAGCATGCGTGGCTCCCTGGAACCCACCGGCAGTACATAAAAATATCCCATTGCATTGCCCATCACAGCTGAGGTAATAATGTCATGTTTAATGCAGGTGGGCTTCGGCCCACACTGCATGCCCCAGTCAGACTGGGGTTCTTTAGAAGTGGACACATGTAGTTACAACTCCCTGTGGACCCACAGCATGGGTGGGTGCCAGGAAGCCACCGGCGGTACATAAATATATCCCATTGCATTGCCCATCACAGCTGAGGTAATAATGTCATGTTTAATGCAGGTGGGCTTCGGCCCACACTGCTTGCCCCAGTCAGACTGGGGTTCTTTAAAAGTGGACACAGATGCATTTACAACTCCCTGTGGACCCACAGCATGGGTGGCTCCCTGGAACCCACCGGCGGTACATAAAAATATCCCATTGCATTGCCCATCACAGCTGAGGTAATAATGTCATGTTTAATGCAGGTGGGCTTCGGCCCACACTGCATGCCCCAGTCAGACTGGGGTTCTTTTGAAGTGGACACATGTAGTTACAACTCCCTGTGGACCCACAGCATGGGTGGGTGCCAGGAAGCCACAAAAAGTGGTGTACCAACAGTACTAATGTACCGGAGAAAAATTGCCTATGCCCAACCGAGAGGGCAGGTGAAACCCATTAATGGCTTTGGTTAATGTAGCTTAATTGGTAACTAGGCCTGGAGGCAGCCCAGTTAAAATAAAAATTGGTTGAGGTGAAAGTTTCAACGCTTTAATGAGCATTGAAACGTATAAAAATTGTTTAGAAAAATTATATGACTGAGCCTTGTGGGCCTAAGAAAAATTGCACGTTCGGCGTGATTACGTCAGGTTTCAGGAGGAGGAGCAGGAGGAGGAGGATGAATATTATACACAGATTGCTGAAGCAAAAAGGTCCCCGTTTTGGATGGTGAGAGAGAACGATGCTTCCATCCGCGGGTGCAGCCTACGTATTGCTTAGGTATCGCTGCTGTCCGCTGGTGGAGAAGAGAAGTCTGGGGAAATCCAGGCTTTGTTCATCTTGATGAGTGTAAGCCTGTCGGCACTGTCGGTTGACAGGTGGGTACGCTTATCCGTGATGATTCCCCCAGCCACACTAAACACACTCTCTGACAAGACGCTAGCCGCAGGACAAGCAAGCACCTCCAGGGCATACAGCGCTAGTTCAGGCCACGTGTCCAGCTTCAACACCCAGTAGTTGTAGGGGGCAGAGGCGTCAACGAGGACAGTCGTGCAATCGGCTACGTACTCCCTCACCATCCTTTTACAGTGCTCCCGCCAACTCAGCCTTGACTGGGGACCGGTGACACAGTCTTGCTGGCGAGCCATAAAGCTGTCAAAGGCCTTAGAGAGTGTTCCCCTGCCTGCGCTGTACATGCTGCCTGATCTCTGCGCCTCCCCTGCTACCTGGGCCGCGGAAATGCGCCTTCGGCCACTAGCGCTGTCGGATGGGAAGTTTACCATCAGTTTGTCCACCAGCGCCCTGTGGTATAGCATTATTCTCGAACCCCTTTCCTCTTCGGGAATGAGAGTGGAAAGGCTCTCCTTATACCGTGGATCGAGCAGTGTGTACACCCAGTAATCCGTAGAGGCCAGAATGCGTGTAACGCAAGGGTCACGAGAAAGGCATCCTAACATGAAGTCAGCCATGTGTGCCAGGGTACCTGTACGCAACACATGGCTGTCCTCACTCGGAAGATCACTTTCAGGATCCTCCTCCTCCTCCTCTGGCCATACACACTGAAAGGATGACAGGGAAGCAGCATCTGTCCCCTCAGCAGTGGGCCAAGCTGTCTCTTCCCCCTCCTCCTCATGCTCCTCCCCCTCCTCCTCAACGCGCTGAGATATAGACATGAGGGTGCTCTGACTATCCAGCGACATACTGTCTTCCCCCACCTCCGTTTCTGATTCCAAAGCGTCTGCCTTTATGCTTTGCAGGGAACTTCTCAAGAGGCATAGCAGAGGAATGGTGACGCTAATGATTGCAGCATCCCCGCTCACCATCTGGGTAGACTCCTCAAATTTTCCAAGGACCTGGTAGATGGCTGCCAACCAGGCCCACTCTTCTGTAAATAATTGAGGAGGCTGACTCCCACTGCGCCGCGCAAGTTGGAGTTGGTATTCCACTATAGCTCTACGCTGCTCATAGAGTCTGGCCAACATGTGGAGCGTAGAGTTCCACTGTGTGGGCACGTCGCACAGCAGTCGGTGCACTGGCAGATTAAACCGATGTTGCAGTGTCCGCAGGGTGGCAGCGTGCGTGTGGGATTTGCGGAAATGTGCGCAGAGCTGGCGCACCTTTCCGAGCAGGTATGACAAGTGGGGGTAGCTTTTCAGAAAGCGCTGAACCACCAAATTAAAGACATGGGCCAGGCATGGCACGTGCGTGAGGCTGCCGAGCTGCAGAGCCGCCACCAGGTTACGGCCGTTGTCACACACGACCATGCCCGGTTGGAGGCTCAGCGGCGCAAGCCAGCGGTCGGTCTGCTCTGTCAGACCCTGCAGCAGTTCGTGGGCCGTGTGGCTCTTATCTCCTAAGCTGAGTAGTTTCAGCACGGCCTGCTGACGCTTGCCTACCGCTGTGCTGCCACGCCGCGTGACACCGACTGCTGGCGACGTGCTGCTGCTGCTGACACATCTTGATTGCGAGACAGAGGTTGCGTAGGAGGAGGAGGAGGGTGGTTTAGTGGAGGAAGCATACACCCCCGCAGATACCACCACCGAGCTGGGGCACGCAATTCGGGGGGTGGGTAGGACGTGAGCGGTCCCAGGCTCTGACTCTGTCCCAACCTCCACTAAATTCACCCAATGTGCCGTCAGGGAGATATAGTGGCCCTGCCCGCCTGTGCTTGTCCACGTGTCTGTTGTTAAGTGGACCTTGGCAGTAACCGCGTTGGTAAGTGCGCGTACAATGTTGCGGGAGACGTGGTCGTGCAGGCCTGGGACGGCACATCGGGAAAAGTAGTGGCGACTGGGAACTGAGTAGCGCGGGGCCGCCGCCGCCATCATGCTTTTGAAAGCCTCCGTTTCCACAAGCCTATACGGCAGCATCTCTAGGCTGATCAATTTTGCAATGTGCACGTTTAACGCTTGAGCGTGCGGGTGCGTCGTACTTGCGCTTGCGCTCAAACAGTGGCGCTAGCGACGTCTGGACGCTACGCTGAGAGACATTGCTGGATGGGGCCGAGGACAGCGGAGGAAAGGGTGTGGGTGCAGGCCAGGAGACGGTACTGCCTGCGTCCTCAGAGGGGGGTTGGATCTCAGTGGCAGGTTGGGGCACAGGGGGAGAGGCAGTGGTGCAAACCGGAGGCGGTGAACGGGCATCGTCCCACCTTGTGGGGTGCTTGGCCATCATATGCCTGCGCATGCTGGTGGTGGTGCCTCCCCAGCTAATCTTGGCGCGACAAAGGTTGCACACCACTGTTCGTCGGTCGTCAGGCGTCTCTGTGAAAAACTGCCACACTGTAGAGCACCTTGACCTCTGCAGGGTGGCATGGCGCGAGGGGGCGCTTTGGGAACCAGTTGGTGGATTATTTGGTCTGGCCCTGCCTCTACCCCTGGCCACCGCAGTGGCTCGGCCTGTGCCCACACCCTGACTTGGGCCTCCGCATCCTCGCCCGCGTCCACGTCCTATAGGCCTACCCCTACCCCTCAGCATGGTGTATTAGCAGTAGTGCAGAAACAGAACGCTGTAATTAAATGTGCCGCTTATTGGCCTGTGGTTGGAGGCTGACTTCGTTTACGGAACCCCAGGAAATAATTTGGCGCACGCCTGCTGTAACACTTAGCTGGCTGCGTATTTATTTGGAGAACTACTACCCCCAGCAGACACGGACCCAGAACACTGAGCACAGTGACAGGCAGGCCAAATAAATTTTTTCCAATATTTTTTTGAAAAGGACCACTGCGTATATTCAATCTATAATATATGTCTTCTGGCCCTGCCTACACAATTCTGTCCCTGATGTGTGTGTCACGGAACTGCAGTGTTGCACTGTTATTAACTGCAACAGAGCGGTGATTTCAGAGCCAGGAAATAATTTGGTGCAAGCCTGCTGTAACACTTAGCTGGCTGCGTATTTATTTGGAGAACTAATACCCCCAGCAGACACGGACCCAGAACACTGAGCACAGTGACAGGCAGGCCAAATAGATTTTTTTCCAATATTTTTTTGAAAAGGACCACTGCGTATATTCAATCAATAATATATGTCTTCTGGCCCTGCCTACACACTTCTGTCCCTGTAGTATTACTGCAGGGCGCAATGCTCTGCACGGCCGATATACCAAAAAAAAAAAAAGTGCAACACTGCTAAAAGCAGCCTCCACACTACTGCACACGGTTAGATGTGGCCCTAAGAAGGACCGTTGGGGTTCTTGAAGCCTACAATAACTCCTAACGCTCTCCCTGCCTCCACACTTCTGTCCCTGGACTATTACTGCAGGGCGCAATGCTCTGCACGGCCGATATACCAAAAAAAAAAAAAATGTGCAACACTGCTAAAAGCAGCCTCCACACTACTGCACACGGTTAGATGTGGCCCTAAGAAGGACCGTTGGGGTTCTTGAAGCCTACACTAACTCCTAACACTCTCCCTACAGCAGCTCCAGCACGATAGCACTGTCCCTCAGCTATGTCACAACGCATCTGAGGCGAGCCACGGGAGGGGCCGATTTTTATACTCGGGTGACACCTGATCTCCCCAGCCACTCACTGCAGGGTGGTGGTATAGGGCTTGAACGTCGCAGGGGGAAGTTGTAATGCCTTCCCTGTCTTTCTATTGGCCAGAAAAGCGCGCTAACGTCTCAGACATGAAAGTGAAAGTAACCCGAACATAGCGTGGTACTCGTTACGAGTAACGAGCATCCCGAACACGCTAATACTCGAACGAGTATCAAGCTCGGACGAGTACGTTCGCTCATCTCTAGTGATGAGGAGTGCCGAGCTCTGCAAGCAGAGAGAATGAGAACAGTTGCTATCCTGGGACAGGCTTCCTATGATTGCCTGTTTTTGTAATACAAGTTGCATTGCTAATGTCACCATTTTGGGGTTTATAGGATGTAGTGAAAGAACTTTTGAATTTTTTTTGTGATGATTAGTTGTTAACCCTCAATAAATGTATCAGCATTGTTTGCTACATTAAACCTTATCTTTATGTATCACTTTAAGAAGTAGTTTGCAAATAAGGGAGATGGAATAATACCTCCACAGTGTCACCTATTGGAAGGCAGCATTCCTTCAAGCCAAAGTTAGACTCTTTATACAAGCCTTGTAACTGGGAAGTAGTAATACAAAATTTAAGAAGTAGTAATACAAAGTTACACTAAAAAGATCTTAAAATGCATTCCCATTTATAGAGGAAGCAGTGCAGCATGTTGTGGTGCTATGTCACAAACATAAAGATTACCACTATAGTGTGCACATGCCTAATACTGTTATATCACATTCATAGTGCTGCTATCCTGTACACATATATAGTACTGCTATATGAGATATATACATAGCTTAGACACATTACAGACATTTTGATGAGGTGGGCCATAGTTCCTCAGAGGTGAATGGTCAAGAGGGAGCAACTTGAACAGTTGGTGATATATTACAGTCGGTAGTTTTATGCTCACAAGGAACTCTTTATTTTTTTAGATCCCTCCAACTTTTCAGAGAGCCTCTCATTTTTACGCAGTTAATAAAGGGAGGTATAGAAGTCAAAGGATTGTTCATCATTATCTGTAGAGACACAGTTTAATTCCCGGGTTGTTTAGTGGCAGGAGTACGGATAGAGTATTTGCTCTACTTTTTTTTAATCAATGACATATAGATTTTGGTAGGCTTGTCACTATGTACATAGATGAAATGTTTTACAGGCATATGTTGAGAATATCTCATCCAGGGAATGATGAAATATGTTGTATTTCTTTACTAATTGAGAACAGGAACCTTTTTCTATTTTTCTACTCTGTTTTTATTTTCTGATTGTAGATATTTGTTCTATTGTCTGCACATGACTATGGGGTCTGTCATCTTGCCTGAGGCGCTTTTATCAGCATTTAGAGTTGCTTTATAGCAGCCTCATGGGCCGTTCACAGCATGGACAGGAGCGGACCCATTGACTTCTATGAGAGTCTGCTTTAGGCATGTTCTGTAACCTGTGCAGAGGTGACCCTGAGTGCCCAGTTGCATCAATAAAAGGAGAACTGATACTGAAGTCTACATTATCTGCATGCCTGCCTCCAGACTGGCTGGAATGAAATTCAAGATACAGCTATTCTTTTTTTTTTTTTTTATAACGTTTCACCTAATTCTCTATAAAACCCTCATTTACCTCATATCAGATGCACTCCATATATGCTATTGACACAAAATTTGTCACTGTATTGTAACCTTTTAATTACACAATATAATCTAATAATATTAATTTAAAACAATTTTTCTATTCTCAATTTCAGCATAAAGGATGCTACTTCGGTCATCTCTTTTTTCATATGAAATAACCTACAGAGATTAATTCTACACATATAACTGATTTATGAGCCAGGAATACAGTTGATGAGTTCTTATGTTTAGAACAGAAATCCAGAACAATAAGAAGATGATTCTTGATTTCTGGTATTGTGAGCAGTTTCATTTAGTTTCCAGGGGTATAATCATGGACCTTGCAGTATTAATTTGATCTTCATTGGAGAGCGATCTGAATTCATGTACAGTATGTGAATGAATATATGCATCAAATGCGTTACAAATATATCATCCAATCTGTGATACTCTCACTATACTCTACGTGGAGAATGGACTGGACATAGACTGAAGACATAGTCTTTATTGGGAACATATAGGAAATGATTCTCTAATAATAGTAGAATATTTGAACAGTTTTTCTTAAGACATCTGAGCATTTAATTATATTTCATTGCAGGATTAAGACCATGGAGGTGTGAGAAGTAAAAGCAATGTACTGACTGGTGATTCTGGATGGTAGTTGTAGAATGAAAATATGCCTCATGAAATCAATGCTGTATATATCTTGTGAGCTAATAAGTAGACAGGTATGTAGGGAAAAGGATGCAGTTTGTCAGCCTGTTGGAGGAGTGGAGTGGCAACTTGAAGGGCAGAGTAACAATATAAAAAACGAGGTAGAAACTTCAAGATTTTGGTCCAAATGAGTTTAAATTGGGAGTAAAAACAGTACCATAATATACTGTATATTATGGTACTGTTTTGCAGATTATCTTTAGAAGCACTTAGGGTGAAGGTATATAGAAAGTAATGGCTTTAGGATCATCAACATATACAGTTTAGATCAAAATTATTCAATCACCATATTTGACAAATTTACAAACTTTCAGCTGTTTGCAAAAAACAAACAAGAATAATTTAAATAGCTCAAAACACATAATATAACAAGTGGTTTCTCCAAATTCCACACAAAATTCCACATATAATGACTACCTCCGTCTCAGAATTAGTTAATCGCCTGAATAGAATCTCTCATAAATGCACACATTTGCAAATCAGGTGTTGTCTCTGGTACACCTGATGCTACTAATCAGGGGCTTCATTAGTTGCATCAGGTGTATTTGAGATAAAACACATCAAATACTTGGACTAGGTAGGGTTTTGTTGACTGGGATATTTCATTGCATGTTAGATATAACGCTAAGTCAAAACAGTAGTTCAAAAGGTTAAGAGAAAAGAGTTTCCCTGCACAAACAAGGAAAAAGATACAAAAAGCAAAGGCACTGATTGTTCCTAGAGATACAGTTAAAAGCATAGTTTGCAAGTTCAAAGTTAAAGGAACACTTGCTACACTACCTAGACATGGCGGAAAGGGAAAGCTATCACTCGTTGCCACTGGATTGCTGAAGACGCAGGTGGTCAAAAACCTGCCTATAGCAGCTTTCATTTTGTATGCTGCTCTAGTTGAAGATTAGCTGCAATTGATTGCAAGGGCAACTATAATGGATTTTCTTTTAGACAGTTTCATAAAACTTCCCCTAAATGTGTGTGTTTGTGCATATGTAATAAAGAAAAGCTGCAGATCTTGACAGTAGGAATAACAGGGTAGTCTTTCTGCACTTGGACCCCCTTGCGCTCTCCATAAAAATTTTTGGCTTTTGAGCATTTTGCTGTGGTGACTTGTTCAGAAGCATACAGAAAGAGGGGATGATATTTTCCAATCAGGTAGCATGCCCAGATGGTGTTCAAGTTCCTTACAGGCAGTGACGATTTCTGCTAATGATCAGACAGAAGTATTTACCTTGTACTAAATAAACAGTAGTGATTGGAAAGAGCCATTTAAGATGGACTTGGCTTTTTCAAAGCTTGCCTATATGGTTGCAGCAGTCAATATTAGTACAAGGTAGAATAGTTACAAAAATGAATAGTCACTCCCTCATATTGAAGTTGTTCAGTCTTCCAAGCTCTTCTCTTGAGCTGCTCTTTCTGAAGCTCGTGAGATTTGATCTGAAAGTGTAGAAGCTTACAAATGTCTTGAAAGGTCAAATGGCTTTGGTTTATGGCACAGGGATCTATGAGTGTGTTCAACTGTGACATCAGGCAGATACTGCAAAAGACTTCCAGAGATCTGTTTTAGAACTTTGAGAGGATGTGAAGCCCCTTGGGGCCATTTTCATTTTCTAATATATTTTTCAAGTTCTGTTGTAGATAGTATATTCGAGAGTGCAATATCGTTTATCTACAAGGGTATCTTCACACATAACAAAATCTCTGCAGGTATTCCAAAAAGGAATGCTTGCAGTAATTCAGCTGGAAATCCACAATGGCCAAATCTGCACCTAAATGTTGTGGATTTAGCCATGTTTCTAATTGCGGAGTAGCTGCGGAATTTAACCCTTGTATTTCAGGGGTTTAATTTCACAGCATAAATAGACATGTTGCAGATTTAGAACCCGCAGCATTCTTCAAAAACGCTGCGGATTTGTTGCAGAAAATTCCTGCACCACGTGAAGCAGATTTCTTAAAATCCCCTCCAATTGGCTTATATTGTAAATAGTGCAGAATTTCCACAGTGATTCCGGTAGCGAAAATTCTGCAATATTTCCAGCCGATGTGAAGAAACACTTTCAGAAATCAAACAAAGAGTAGCTGGCACCTCCTGTCAATAGCATGGAGGTCAAATTTCTGCACATATAGAGTAAATATATATATACAAAAGGGAAGTTGTGCATTGAGACAAAAAAGATTATAATTAGTATATCAAAAAATATCATAAAAGTTATTGAAAATTCATAGGTTGTGACAGGTAAAAAGAAGATTTCAAAACATTTAACCCCTTGAGTGGCATGCCCGGAAATTTTCCGGGACGAGCTCCACTGCCGATAGTGATATAGCCCGGAAGATTTCCGGGCTATGTATCACTATGGGAGCTGCAGAGCACAATGCCACAAGCTGTGGCAGTGTGCTCTGCCTGCACAGACCCACAGAGAACAAAGCAAGGGCTTTAAAAACCAGCAGAAGATATTGCCGATCTGCCGGCAATCTCCTGCTTCTAAGTCTCCTGCTTTGTTTACAGGTTGCCATAGAGACCATCGGCTTGTCAGAAGCAAGCCGATGGTCTCTGTTGCAGGGAGAGCTGGTGCTTGGCTGTCAGAGGACAGCTACCAGTAGGTACCAGCTCTTACAGCAGAGATCAGAGAAAACCTCTGATCTCTGCTGTGTTAACTCTTTACATGCTGCAGTCTATGTGACTGCAGCATGTAAAGGGCTGTCACTGCAGCATGTAAAGGGCTGTCACCATCGGACCCCCGGAATGTGATCAGGGGGTCCTGATGGGTCCTTGTAGAAGTCCCCAAAAGGGACAAAAAGAAAAGTAAAAAAATTATGAAAAAAAAATTATAGAAACACTTGTCTCCCTTTACTTTGTAAAAAATCAAAAATACAATCACACATGTGGTATCCGTGTGCGTCGTAATGACCCAGAGAAGGAAGTTAATACATTATTTAACCCCTTAATGACATGGCCCATTTTCTTCTTTTTTCCCCATTTTTTTTTTCCTCCCCCCCCCCTGTTTAAAAAAATCACAACTTGTCCCGCAAAAGCAAGCCCTTATATGGCCATGTCAATGGAAAAATGAAAAAGTTATGGCTCTTGAGACGCAACTGCTAAATTAGTTGAAATTCAATGATTAGACCATTTTAAAAAACCTGCCCTGGTGGGTCTGACAGGGTGGTAGGAAACCCACCACTCAAGGGGTTAAAGCATACCTAAATTTTCATATGACTTTTTATAATAGGTTGTTATGTCTGTATACTTGAGGTATAACACTATTTATGGCCATTATATGACATGCAGCCTGCATTTTCTCCCATTTTCCCCCTTTGCAGGCTGTGGGCTCAGTCACACAAGTGTTTTTAACGTGCGTTTTTTCGCACGTCAAAATATTCGCACTAGATAGAACCAATGCTTTTCAATAGTAGCGGTCACATATGCAAATTTTACATGTGGAAAAATGCCTGCGGCGAAAATTATAGGGTCCCAGTTCGCAGAACGCATGTAACTGCGGCAAACCAGTGTTCTATATATGTGAAACCCCATTGAGAGCATACACTAAAGATCGCTCTCCTCTGCCACAGCAGTGACAGCTGTGGCAGAGGAGCGCGATGTTCTCCCATTGAATTCAATGGAGTCAGCAATACAGCCGGCTAATAATAGAAGTGTTAATAGGAAAGTGAATGAACAAAAGAGAATTTTAAATCAAATTAGCATCAATTCTTCTAGGCCATGTGATATCCTAGCCCCATGGGTAATGGACAATGCATATACGTTTCTTCTGTCATATAGACTGGAATAGGAAATTATGCCATTTTTTTCACAAGGGCCATCGGTCTGTGTGAAAAAACATTTGTGTGAACAGCCTAATTGGCTATAATAGGTCTGTGTGCTATCCTTGAAATACACGGACGGGTAATACGCCCATGTGAATAGACCTTTATAATGAGTCTTTTCCCACAAAGCTGTATATCAATCTGCTCAGCACCGTCTGCTCTATAACACACTACTGGAGTTTGAACAGTAAGGAAAACAAGGTAAGCAGTTTCCACATGTTCTAATTTCCTCTGAGCTCCTTACAATAAACCCATTTATGTATGCAAGACTTGACATTAATTATGATTAAATAATTGTATGTACCTGTGAAAATGCAGGTAGGGGAGAATGAGACTACAAGAGTTACTTCACCATAGTCCAAATCACTTCTCAGCATTCAAGATGTATAGCGTATATGGTGAAAAGTATATACAACGCAAGTACAAGGTACATAATATTGCAAGCACAGTTTGGCAATTAATTCAACATTAGAGATGAGCGAGCATGCTCATTTAAGGCTACTACTCGATCGAGTAGCAGTCTTATTGAGTAACTGTGTACTCTCCCGAGCAGCATGCAGGGGGGGCGGCGGGGGGAGCGGGAGTGGGCGGGAGAAGAATAAGAGAGATCTCTCTCTTCGACATATGAAAATGCTAAAAAAAATGGTGGCATTGCAATTTTTTATCATCATATCTCCCAAAAATCTAATAATAAAAGTTATATAAACTACATGTACCTCAAAATCATGTCACTAAAAACTAATCTTACAAAAAAACAAACCTTCAGCTTTATTGATGGAAAATAAAAAAGGTAAAGCTCTCGAAAATTAAATGCGTTGATGAAAAACTATAAGAAAAAGCTCGATCCTGAAGGCAAAGTAGTTTGTGTTCTGCTTCCTTCAATCCGTCATTTTACTACTCGTTATATTTCTGTTTCGCTTGAATTACTGGAACAAACAGGTGTGAGGGTGACTTTATCTGGCACATAAAGGCGCCTTCTATCAAAACAGCTTGAGGCATACCTAGATTTTAATTTAGTGGTATGAAAGCTTATTAAACGCGTATAAACACAAGGGAGAGTGGTTTGGTTTTTAATAAATATAATAAACTGCAAAACACAAAAAATATTGCTTGGAATATTATTTTTATAGTAGGAAGAATTAGGATGTATTCCTGCCGTGTCATTTTGTTGCAGTTTCTGCTCCCAATGGCTAAGTGTGGCTGCTAGGCAACTGGATGCACCTTCTCGAGTTTCTTTCTTCCACCATAGCCCTGCTGGTTCAGGGTGTGGCACTACTGATCACAGCATGAAGTGGCATCAAATTGCCACAACAACCAGCACCAGAACATGGCATCCTGGCTTCTGTTCTTTTGTGAAAAGGATGTGAAAAAAACTGGTATGGAGGCGCAACCCTCTAAGCTACTAGAAGATGAAGATCAAGGTCAAATGTGATGGTGACACAATTCCAAAGTTGTATTGGATGTGTCGGAGGTCCTGTGTGCTAAAGCACTTCTTTCTCCCCTGTCCTCCTGCACACAGGACCTCCGACATATCCAATACACCTTTGGAATTGTGTCACCCCCAGGCATCCTGTTGTCCTATCCAGCCGAACTGACGAATATTGCTTTCTCCATTTCTGAAAATGATCATGACCTCGGCTTTGTTTCTGACCTCATTCCTACTTAAGCCCCTGGATTGACTGCTTGGTGCTTGAAGTCCCACTATTGACTCTTTGTTTTGCCTGTTTTCCTGATTACCCAACCACCTCAGCCTCTAGCTTGTTGCATTCTAACCGGTCTTTCAGTAATGACCATTGGCTCCATTCCTGACCACGCCACAGCTCCATAAGTGCTACTGCCATCAAACTGTCATTTTGCTGTGGACCATGACTTGGGAAACTCTGTGCTGCAAAGTTCAAAGTGCCTTGTGGGCCTTAAGTCCAGTGGATTCTTTAAACTTTGCATCCTAGTCTAGACTGTATCAAATGGTTTGCAACTTAGATAATTCACTTTCTGGTATATGATCATAACTAGTGTTGAGTAAACCAAGCCAGCAGAACCCTGTTTTGGGTCAAGCTTTGCTAAAAGTTTAGTTTGGCATCAACCCAAACTAAGGTTTTTAGAAAGTTCAACCTGAAACAGGTTCAGTTCGCTTAAGACTAGCCCTGAACACTGATGTATGACACTGTCTGAGAGCCATTAAAGCCCTGTATAACACTTTTAGTAACAATGCATTGCATATGGATAGCATTTGCATACGTTGCCTATATCAAAGTATAGGGCTTGCGCTACGTGGTATGCCGAGAAATAGAGCATGCTGCGCTCTATTTCTGACGTGTATCTACACGCAGTGTTTACATGCTCATGTGCATGGATCAATGAAATTCCATTCACTTTTATTGACTCCATTCACCCCATATCATGTGGCCATGCAATACACAAGTAATATGCTGTGAAAGAACACCCATGGACATGAGCCCTATAACTGTATAATTATGTTAAGGTCTTTAAAGAGGTTGTCTAGCTTTAAATATTGACTGCTTATTAGAGATGAGCGAACGTACTCGTCCGAGCTTGATACTCGTTCGAGTATTAGCGTGTTCGAGATGCTCGTTACTCGTAACGACTACCACGCGATGTTCGGGTTACTTTCACTTTCATCTCTGAGACGTTAGCGTGCTTTTCTGGCCAATTGAAAGACAGGGAAGGCATTACAACTTCCCCCTGCGACGTTCAAGCCCTATACCACCCCCCTGCAGTGAGTGGCTGGCGAGATCAGGTGTCACCCGAGTATAAAAATCGGCCACTCCCGCGGCTCGCCACAGATGCGTTCTGACATAGCTGAGGGAAAGTGCTATCGTGTTGGAGCTGCTATAGGGAGAGTGTTAGGAGTTATTGTAGGCTTCAAGAACCCCAACGGTTCTTCTTAGGGCCACATCTAACCGTGTGCAGTACTGTGGAGGCTGCTTTTTGTAGTGTTGCACTTTTTTTTTTTTTTGGTATATCGGCCGTGCAGAGCATTGCGCCCTGCAGTAATACTCCAGGGACAGAAGTGCTTAGGCAGGGAGAGCGTTAGGAGTATTTTAGGCTTCAAGAACCCCAACGCTCCTTCTTAGGGCCACATCTAACTGTGTGCAGTACTGTGGAGGCTGCTTTTTACAGTGTTGCACTTTTTTTTTTTTTTGGTATATCGGCCGTGCAGAGCATTGCGCCCTGCAGTAATACTCCAGGGACAGAAGTGCGTAGGCAGGGACAGAAGACATATTAATATTATTGATTGAATATAGGCAGTGGGCCTTTTCTAAAAAAATTTGGGCAAAAAATCTATTTGGCCTGCCTGTCACTGTGCTCAGTGTTCTGGGTCTGTGTGTGCTGGGTGTAGTAGTTCTACAAAATCATACGCAGCCAGCTAAGTGTTACAGCAGGCTTGCGCCAAATTATTTCCTGGCTCTGTCTGGGCTCTGAAATCACCGCTCTGTTGCAGATGACAGTGCAACACTCTGCAGTTCTGTGACATACTCCAGGGACAGAAGTGCGTAGGCAGGGACACAAGACAAATTATTGATTGAATATAGGCAGTGGGCCTTTGCTAAAAAAATTTGGGCAAAAAATCTATTTGGCCTGCCTGTCACTGTGCTCAGTGTTCTGGGTCTGTGTGTGCTGTGTATAGTAGTTCTACAAAATCATACGCAGCCAGCTAAGTGTTACAGCAGGCTTGCGCCAAATTATTTCCTGGCGTTCCATAAACGAAGTCAGCCTCCAACCACAGGCCAATAAGCGGCACATTTAATTACAGCGTTCTGTTTCTGCACTACTGGTAATACACCATGCTGAGGGGTAGGGGTAGGCCTAGAGGACGTGGACGCGGGCGAGGACGCGGAGGCCCAAGTCAGGGTGTGGGCACAGGCCGAGCCAGTGCGGTGGCCAGGGGTAGAGGCAGGGCCAGACCGAATAATCCACCAACTGTTTCCCAAAGCGCCCCCTCGCGCCATGCCACCCTGCAGAGGTCAAGGTGCTCTACGGTGTGGCAGTTTTTCACAGAGACGCCTGACAACCGACGAACAGTGGTGTGCAACCTTTGTCGCGCCAAGATCAGCTGGGGAGGCACCACCACCAGCATACGCAGGCATATGATGGCCAAGCACCCCACAAGGTGGGACGATGCCCGTTCACCGCCTCCGGTTTGCACCACTGCCTCTCCCCCTATGCCCCAACCTGCCAGTGAGATCCAACCCCCCTCTGAGGACACAGGCACTACCGTCTCCTGGCCTGCACCCACACCCTCACCTCTGCTGTCCTCGGCCCCATCCAGCAATGTCTCTCAGCGCAGCGTCCAGACATCGCTAGCGCCACTGTTTGAGCGCAAGCGCAAGTACGCCGCCACGCGCCCGCACGCTCAAGCGTTAAACGTGCACATTGCCAAATTGATCAGCCTGGAGATGCTGCCGTATAGGCTTGTGGAAACGGAGGCTTTCAAAAGCATGATGGCGGCGGCGGCCCCGCGCTACTCGGTTCCCAGTCGCCACTACTTTTCCCGATGTGCCGTCCCAGGCCTGCACGACCACGTCTCCCGCAACATTGTACGCGCTCTCACCAACGCGGTTACTGCCAAGGTCCACTTAACAACAGACACGTGGACAAGCACAGGCGGGCAGGGCCACTATATCTCCCTGATGGCACATTGGGTGAATTTAGTGGAGGCTGGGACAGAGTCAGAGCCTGGGACCGCTCACGTCCTACCCACCCCCCGAATTGCGTGCCCCAGGTCGGTGGTGGTATCTGCGGCGGTGTATGCTTCCTCCACTAAACCACCCTCCTCCTCCTCCTCCTATGCAACCTCTGTCTCGCAATCAAGATGTGTCAGCAGCAGCACGTCGCCAGCAGTCGGTGTCACGCGGCGTGGCAGCACAGCGGTGGGCAAGCGTCAGCAGGCCGTGCTGAAACTACTCAGCTTAGGAGAGAAGAGGCACACGGCCCACGAACTGCTGCAGGGTCTGACAGAGCAGACCGACCGCTGGCTTGCGCCACTGAGCCTCCAACCGGGCATGGTCGTGTGTGACAACGGCCGTAACCTGGTGGCGGCTCTGCAGCTCGGCAGCCTCACGCACGTGCCATGCCTGGCCCACGTCTTTAATTTGGTGGTTCAGCGCTTTCTGAAAAGCTACCCACACTTGTCATACCTGCTCGGAAAAGTGCGCCAGCTCTGCGCACATTTCCGCAAGTCCCACACGCACGCTGCCACCCTGCGGACACTGCAACATCGGTTTAATCTGCCAGTGCACCGACTGCTGTGCGACGTGCCCACACAGTGGAACTCTACGCTCCACATGTTGGCCAGGCTCTATGAGCAGCGTAGAGCTATTGCGGAATACCAACTCCAACATGGGCGGCATAGTGGGAGTCAGCCTCCTCAATTATTTACAGAAGAGTGGGCCTGGTTGGCAGCCATCTGCCAGGTCCTTGGAAACTTTGAGGAGTCTGCCCAGATGCTGAACGGGGATGCTGCAATCATTAGCGTCACCATTCCTCTGCTATGCCTCTTGAGAAGTTCCCTGCAAAGCATAAAGGCAGACGCTTTGGAATCGGAAACGGAGGCGGGGGAAGACAGTATGTCGCTGGATAGTCAGAGAATCTCATGTCTATATCTCAGCGCGTTGAGGAGGAGGGGGAGGAGCATGAGGAGGAGGGGGAAGAGACAGCTTGGCCCACTGCTGAGGGGACAGATGCTGCTTGCCTGTCATCCTTTCAGCATGTATGGCCAGAGGAGGAGGAGGAGGAGGAGGGGGAAGAGACAGCTTGGCCCACTGCTGAGGGTACAGATGCAGCTTGCCTGTCATCCTTTCAGCGTGTATGGCCTGAGGAGGAGGAGGATCCTGAAAGTGATCTTCCGAGTGAGGACAGCCATGTGTTGCGTACAGGTACCCTGGCACACATGGCTGACTTCATGTTAGGATGCCTTTCTCGTGACCCTTGCGTTACACGCTTTCTGGCCACTACGGATTACTGGGTGTACACACTGCTCGACCCAGGATATAAGGAGAGCCTTTCCACTCTCATTCCCGAAGAGGAAAGGGGATTCGAGAATGATGCTATACCACAGGGCGCTGGTGGACAAACTGATGGTAAACTTCCCATCCGACAGCGCTAGTGGCCGAAGGCGCATTTCCGCGGCCCAGGTAGCAGGGGAGGCGCAGAGATCAGGCAGCATGTACAGCGCAGGCAGGGGAACATTATCCAAGGCCTTTGCCAGCTTTATGGCTCCCCAGCAAGACTGTGTCACCGCTCCCCAGTCAAGGCTGAGTTGGCGGGAGCACTGTAAAAGGATGGTGAGGGAGTACGTAGCCGATCGCACGACCATCCTCGGTGACGCCTCTGCCCCCTACAACTACTGGGTGTCGAAGCTGGACACGTGGCCTGAACTCGCGCTGTATGCCCTGGAGGTGCTTGCTTGTCCTGCGGCTAGCGTCTTGTCAGAGAGTGTGTTTAGTGTGGCTGGGGGAATCATCACGGATAAGCGTACCCACCTGTCAACAAACAGTGCCGACAGGCTTACACTCATCAAGATGAACAAAGCCTGGATTTCCCCAGACTTCTCTTCTCCACCAGCGGACAGCAGCGATACCTAAACAATACGTAGGCTGCACCCGCGGATGGAAGCATCGTTCTCTATCACCATCCAAAACGGGGACCTTTTTGCTTCATCTATCTGTGTATAATATTCCTCCTCCTTCGCCTGCTCCTCCTCCTGAAACCTCACATAATCACGCCGAACGGGCAATTTTTCTTAGGCCCACAAGGCTCAGTCATACAATTTTTGTAAACAATTTTTATACGTTTCAATGCTCATTAAAGCGTTGAAACTTTCACCTCAACCAAATTTTATTTTAACTGGGCTGCCTCCAGGCCTAGTTACCAATTAAGCCACATTAACCAAAGCGATTAATGGGTTTCACCTGCCCTCTTGGTTGGGCATGGGCAATTTTTCTCAGGTACATTAGTACTGTTGGTACACCAATTTTGGGGGGCCCTCGCCTACAGTGTAATCCAATTAATTTTTTGCCCACCTGCATTACAGCTGACGTAACATCAGCTGTGTTGGGCACTGCAATGGGATATATTTATGTACCGCCGGTGGGTTCCAGGGAGCCACCCATGCTGTGGGTCCACAGGGAGTTGTAACTGCATGTGTCCACTTCTAAAGAACCCCGGTCTGACTGGAGCATGCAGTGTGGGCCGAAGCCCACCTGCATTAAACATGACATTATTACCTCAGCTGTGATGGGCAATGCAATGGGATATATTTATGTACCGCCGGTGGCTTCCTGGCACCCACCCATGCTGTGGGTCCACAGGGAGTTGTAACTACATGTGTCCACTTCTAAAGAACCCCAGTCTGACTGGGGCATGCAGTGTGGGCCGAAGCCCACCTGCATTAAACATGACATTATTACCTCAGCTGTGATGGGCAATGCAATGGGATATATTTATGTACAGCCGGTGGGTTCCAGGGAGCCACCCATGCTGTGGGTGCACATGGAATTCCCATTGCGGAGTTGTACCTGCCTGTGACTATTTATAAAAAAACGCGGTCTGACTGGGGCATGCAGACACCTTGACAGAATGAATAGTGTGTGGCACATAGGTTCCCCATTGCTATGCCCACGTGTGCAGCTCCAGATGGAGGTGGCACAGGATTGCATTTCTCATTGCTTCTGTACAGCATTGTGGACTATCGCCCCACCCCTTTTAAAGAGGGTCGCTGCGTAGCCGTGCCAACCCTCTGCAGTGTGTGCCTGCTTTTCCTCTGGCAGACGCACTTATAAATAGACATGAGGGTGGCGTGGCATGAGGGCAGCTGAAGGCTGGGCAGGGACAGTTTGGTGTGCGCTGTGGACACTGGGTCGTGGGGGGGGGTTTGGGCAGCATGTAACCCAGGAGAAGTGGCAGCGGAGTGTCATGCAGGCAGTGATTGTGCTTTGTTGGAGGTAGTGTGGTGCTTAGCTAAGGTATGCATTGCTAATGAGGGCTTTTCAGAAGTAAAAGTTGTTGGGGGGAGGGGCCCACTCTTGCCGCTATTGTGGCTTAATAGTGGGACCTGTGAACTTGAGATGCAGCCCAACATGTAGTCCCTCGCCTGCCCTATCCGTTGCTGTGTCGTTCCCATCACTTTCTTGAATTGCCCAGATTTTCACAAATGGAAACCTTAGCGAGCATCAGCGATATACAAAAATGCTCGGGTCGCCCATTGACTTCAATGGGGTTCATTATTCGAAACGAACCCTCGAGCATCGCGAAAAGTTCGTCTCGAGTAACGAGCACCCGAGCATTTTGGTGCTCGCTCATCCCTACTGCTTATCCTCAAGATTGCCATCAATAATATATTAGCTAGGATCTGTTGCCTGGCACCAGCCTGCTGAACAGCTGATCAGTGAGAATCGGCCATCCATAGTTTAAAGCTGGACAATTCCTATACAGTGGTCAGAAGCTGCTGTAATTCTGGACTGAAGATTTCCAACGTCTGCTGCTTTTTGTCAGTCTCCAAATGTATATTTAATGCGCAAGCAACTGATTCCAAAATCATGCATATTGATATAAACTTGGTCCCTACTGCACTGTTATACAGGCATCCACTCATCTAGGAAACCTTTCCACTAAAAGTGGAACATGGCTATGAAGATTCACACCCACTTCGGCCAAAAATATGTTGGTAGTTCACAATAAATTTCAGCAGTTAGGTATGAATAACAGTTAGTTTTCAATCTATCCAGGATTAAGGTTAGACTTCTAAGCAGACTAGCCATGTTCTCCCACTCTACTTTCTGGAAACTGTGTTTATGGGCCTCATTTTGTGCACAGGGCTTTACCATGCTGAAGCAGTCATTCAACTAATCCCTTACAAATGGGGAAAATACTGGGACTTAGGGTGGCTTTACACGAGTGTGTTTTTGTGCTTACATAAGTGCGCACCCATGTACATGCAAAAACACGCGTGAACACAGAGAGTTGTGAGATAGATAATCAAGTTGTAACCCCTTTACTTTCCCTATTTACGTACCGAATTTCCAAGATTCGCGTTTTGATCATGAATCATTGCGGTTGGACAATAAATTTCTAAAAAAAAGTCTGCTTAGTACATTTCCACAATCGGAATGTAGTGTGTGTGCAAAAAATAATTTCCCTAGGCTTTATGGTTTCTGAGAAAAGAACTATCTCATGTATCGTGGTTTTTCACAGATTTTCGTGCTTAGAATTGAATTGAGTTGTGATCCCTTTACTTTTTCTATTTAGGACATAAAGAATGGTCATGACAGATTTCAATATTGTACGATACCAGAAAGTTAGAGAATTAGTGGCGAGTCAGTGAGTGAGTGAGTCATTGAGTGAGAGCTTTCATTTTTATATGTATAAATTGACAAGTGGGTGTAAGCAATTCGATGTACAGTATGTCCTTTTACACTGTGACACTGTCAAATTCTTCTGAATAGTTTCTAACATTATATGAAGCAAGTGGAGAAACAATACTGGTAGCTCGGCGCCGCTCTCCAATGAATTTCAGCAGGCAGTGGGATAAGATTTATCCAACTTCTCTTTTTACTGTGTCACTTCAAACCAGCAGATACACATTTCGGGGTAGGCCCCTTCATCAGTCAACCTGGGTTAGACTGGGTTACAGAAGATAAAAAAAGAAATTCAGAAAAATAAGAGAGTAAGAAATAAGAAGAGAACACAAGTAAGATAAAAACTAACTGTATATGGACACACACCTATGAAAAGGGGAATGGTGACACTCAGTTGTCAATTTAGTCATAAAGATTCAGGAGGAATAACAGAGGAAAGGCACAATGCAATGTAATGATGATCATGGAAATAGGCTTCAGAATTATTATCTCTTGAAGGTCACAACTATTTACGAACATAGTAATGGCAGGAGAAATAGAACATACGAGATATATATATATATATATATATATATATATATATATATATATATATGCCTAGAAATCTTATTTAGTGCACATATTTTATATTGAAACTGAAGGTACGCTAAATAACTCTTCAAATTCATATTGATATCTGTCACCTAAAAGGAATATAATTTATTTATGAATCCTTAGTAGAGCCTCAACATTTAACTAGCACAGCTAAAACAATATGAATTATTGATATACATACATATGCAAACACAGTATATGAAGCATGCCATAGGTGACAAAAACATTTATTAGTTTACATTACCTTAGGGTATTTCAATAAAGATTTCTCCTAACATATCCATGTGTCTAGGAAATGCAGCAACTCTGACAGACACAAGGTCTCATAATAGTAGTCACAGGGGACATTGAGCTACAGCACTGAGGAAAGTGGGACATAATCACAGTCATTAGGCTTCCCTGTACATCCGTCTAAGAATAGATCAGCTCATGCACTTCTGTTACTCTGTTACTTTCTGGCTGTCCGTGCTTGAAATTTTGAAATCACGTAAGATATTATATATACACTACCGTTCAAAAGTTTGGGGTCACCCAAACAATTTTGTGTTTTCCATGAAAAGTCACACTTATTCACCACCATGCGTTGTAAAATGAATAGAAAATAGAGTCAAGACATTGACAAGGTTAGAAATAATGATTTGTATTTGAAATAACATTGTTTTTACATCAAACTTTGCTTTCGTCAAAGAATCCTCCTTTTGCAGCAATTACAGCATTGCACACCTTTGACATTCTAGCTGTTAATTTGTTGAGGTAAGCTTGTGAAATTGCACCCCACGCTTCTAGAAGCATCTCCCACAAGTTGGATTGGTTGGATGGGCACTTCTGGCGTACCATACGGTCAAGCTGCTCCCACAACAGCTCAATGGGGTTCAGATCTGGTGACTGCGCTGGCCACTCCATTACCGATAGAATACCAGCTGCCTGCTTCTGCTGTAAATAGTTCTTGCACAATTTGGAGGTGTGTTTAGGGTCATTGTCCTGTTGTAGGATGAAATTGGTTCCAATCAAGCGCTGTCCACTGGGTATGGCATGGCGTTGCAAAATGGAGTGATAGCCTTCCTTATTCAGAATCCCTTTTACCCTGTACAAATCTCCCACCTTACCAGCACCAAAGCAACCCCAGACCATCACATTACCTCCACCATGCTTAACAGATGGCGTCAGGCATTCTTCCAGCATCTTTTCATTTGTTCTGCGTCTCACAAACGTTCTTCTTTGTGATCCAAACACCTCAAACTTGGATTCATCCGTCCACAACACTTTTTTCCAGTCTTCCTCTGTCCAATGTCTGTGTTCTTTTGCCCATCTTAATCTTTTTCTTTTATTGGCCAGTCTCAGATATGGCTTTTTCTTTGCCACTCTGCCCTGAAGCCCAAAATCCCGCAGCCGCCTCTTCACTGTAGATGTTGACATTGGTGTTTTGAGGGTACTATTTAATGAAGATGGCAGTTGGGTACCTGTGAGGCGTCTGTTTCTCAAACTAGAGACTCTAATGTGCTTATCTTCTTGCTAAGTTGTGCAACGCGGCCTCCCACTTCTTTTTCTACTCTGGTTAGAGCCTGTTTGTGCTGTCCTCTGAAGGGAGTAGTACACACCGTTGTAGGAAATCTTCAATTTCTTAGCAATTTCTCGCATGGAATAGCCTTCTTTTCTAAGAACAAGAATAGACTGTCGAGTTTCAGATGAAAGTTTTTTTTTTTCTGGCCATTTTGAGCGTTTAATTGACCCCACAAATGTGATGCTCCAGAAACTCAATCTGCTCACAGGAAGGTCAGTTTTGTAGCTTCTGTAACGAGCTAGACTGTTTTCAGATGTGTGAACATGATTGCACAAGGGTTTTCTAATCATCAATTAGCCTTCTGAGCCAATGAGCAAACACATTGTACCATTAGAACACTGGAGTGATAGTTGCTGGAAATGGGCCTCTATACACCTTTGTAGATATTGCACAAAAAACCAGACATTTGCAGCTAGAATAGTCATTTACCACATTAGCAATGTATAGAGTGCATTTGTTTAAAGTTAGGACTAGTTTAAAGTTATCTTCATTGAAAAGTACAGTGCTTTTCCTTCAAAAATAAGGACATTTCAATGTGACCCCAAACTTTTGAACGGTAGTGTATATATATATATATATATATATATATATATATATGTGTGTGTGTGTGAAAGTTTTAGGCAGGTGTGTAAAAAATGCTAATTTTTTCAAAAATAGAAGGCGTCTGATTGGCTCCAAATTTATTCTGCAACAGGACAACAACCCCAAACATACAGTCAATGTCATTAACAACCATCTTCAGTGCAAATAAGAAAAGAGAGTCCTAGAAGTGATGATATGGTCCCTACAGAGCCCTGATCTCAACATCATTGAGTCTGTCTGGGATTATATGAAAAGACAAAGGGATCTGAGCAAGTCTACATTCACAGAAGATCTGTAGTTAGTTATCCAAGGTTTTACGCCATGCAGAGTTCCTTCAAAAACTGTGTGCAAGTGTACCTACAAGAATTGATTCTGTTTTGAAGGCAAAGGGTGGTCACCCACGGCATGGGTTGAATGTAACATTTTACAACCATAGTCTACAATGTGTTGTTGTTATTATCATTTGTAGCATGACCTAGAGCATGTTTAGGGTATGTTCACATGGGGCGGAATTTCTGCAGAAAATTTTGTGGCAAATTCTGCATCATTTCCATATAAAAACTGCATTGTAAGTGTATATTTTGACCAGAAATCAGCTGTGTATCCGCAGCTGATTTTAGTAGCTATATCGCTTCCTCTCACCTCGGAATACATGCCGCTGTCAGCGTACCCTGGGACAGGCCCTTGGGAGCGATGTAGCTACTAAAATCGGACACACACCTGATTCTTGGTCAAAATATGCAGCTATGATGTGAATTTTGCCACAGGCTTTTATGCCGAATTAGTTACGGACTTTTCTGCAGCGTGCATTCTGCAGCGTTTACGCCCCGTGTAAACATACCCTTGGAGTAAATCTAAAGATACATTCATTTATAGCACACCAGTCACTGAAAGTGTTGTAAGTGCTTGGATACAAAATAGCTTTGTTTTCATTCTCTACTTTGTGTGTCCTTGGCAGATGATTACTATGCGAACAAGGAACGTCAGCTATAAGTAAAGAAAATGAAAAACATTTGTCAATGTGATAAGGTGCCTCGTCTGCAAGTGAGCAACTGTACAAAGCCAATTTATTAAACAGGTAATAGAGCAGCATAACTGTTGTACGTAAATTACGATTAACCTCAATCTTATGCTCAATGCTTACCTGTACACAATTCACATTTTTGATCTGCTCAAACATAATGCAAAAATTATTAGACATTTTTTCTTGATATTTTAAGCTATACATGAGTAACACGCATGCTCAAACCCATTCTGACACACATATGGCTATATACCCTATGCAGTAAGGACATGTATAGATGTCCATAGCATATGATTATATAAGCGGGCTTGGGAGGTGAGCCCACACCATACATGGCAGCGGGGATGTTAGTATAGGGGATGCAGACGGTGGGGTCACACATGGGCCCATGAGCCCTAGGCGGCCCATAAAGTCTCTCTCCCCCATATTGCAAACCAAGACTATCAATGAAGCTTTCTAGTTAGGGGCCCAGTTCCAGATTTTGCGCTGGGGCCCAGCAGCTTCAAGTTATGCCTCTGCTTGGCAGGTATTGGCTGTCTTTGAGTGCCAACACAGCCCCGCCATGATAAGATACAGGTGTTATGGAAGCCTGGGACCTTCTGATTGTTTGGCTAATAAAACACACCTGTGGCATGTCTTTGATAGCCTGTATTAAGATATAATGCATTACATTCTATTGAATTATACTGTATAAGCAGTCAATGGCTTATAAAGTATGATGCATAACCCTATAGGGAGTATGCAGTATACTGTATATAGTCCTATGGAGACCAAAAAAAGTAAAAATAACTTAATTAAAAACTTTTTAATTATTACAAAAAATAAAAATATATCTATAAAGAAAACTTTTCCCAAAGTGTGTAAACGCTCGTCTGACCTTGGCCTAAGAATGTGCTCTGTTGAACTCTCACACTGATAGCTGATTTGACTATTTCTGCTTCTGAATAATTGACTTTAAGGGAACAAGACAGTCAACAGTCAATATAATGTTATAGCTATCAAAAAATCTACAAAAACATTCTAAAAATGTTTGGGTACCCAAAGTGAGTCCAGCTTATGATGCTATATGTGTTTTGAAAACCTTATAATTTCTGGTGTACCTGCTTTAGTATTGTGTGATTGTCCTTGGTGAAAGAAACCAAGTAATCTTGTAGGTATGATACCTTTTAATGGCTAACAAAAATACATGATGTTACAGCAAGCTTTCGGGTCCTCTGTTGATCCTTCATCAGGCTACAATGAAACTGGTTTGGATGGGGCACATATATCTTTTTTTTTTTTCGTTTTTGCTTTAGTATTTTGACATAACGACACAAGGCCAAACATCTCTTGATACCTATTGATTTTACTTATAAAATGTTTGGAGGATGATTCAGAAATCATGGCTGGCTCTGTTTCCAAAATATATGTTATCATCTGACAGGGAAGGCTGAAGTGGATTTTAAAGCCTATTTACACTGGGAATATAAACCCATATATTACAAAATCAGGAGACTCAAATTCTTCTTCTTGCTTTTTCCATTTATAGAATCAATTCTTTAAAGGTGGTCAAGCAATGAAACTTCTCCAGAATTTATCATTTATACTATCTGTGTTTTTCAACTGTCAGAAGAAAGGATTGCCGTGCCTTAAATCTGGAAGACAGAGCAAGAAAATGTAAGCTGTATTTTACTCGTGATGCTTTTGAGCTATTATACTTATGGTGGAATGCCAAGAATACACTAAGGAGTAATTAAGGTTAATTTTTGCTTCATGTTACTGTTATTATTATCGTCATCATTTCAAGTACCATAAACTGTGTGTTTTTTATGTCTTAGCTCAAATTAAACAATAGTAATCTTTATGGGAAAGTGTATTAGTCGTGGTCAATGAAAGGTTTACTAGCATCTCTTGCAGTGCAGCATGGGACAGATTTATCATTAAAATGCAGAGATTAAGTAAATAGTTATGTCCATTATGTCCACTTCAAATTTAGCAATTCTCACATACAGTATGTATTGAGGAAAATAAGTATATTGACATTATATCTAGATAGAGAGCCCAAACATGTATTATGTAATGTTTTCAATCTTTGATCTGAATACCTATAAAGCGCTTATTACTTCATTAACTGCACGCATTTTGGAATGTTTACATAGTAAACTGGCGAAAAGCTGGTCCCGAGACAGCAACTGCAATCTATGTATATATAAAACTCGATACTTAGGAAAATTATTCAGTGGAATTAGGAATAATAGTTATAATGCAAAGGCGTCAGAAACACTCAGGGCAAACCAACACGGGGGTCCCTTTGCATGTTGCCCCACAGGCTTACTTTTGTAGACATTGGCAACATTTTTCATAAGGTTCTGCAGGCTTTTATTTTATTCTTAGTGCATCTAATTAAAATATTTCCTGGCAAGCAACATTCCAATAAAGTTTGTTATACAAATTACCGTAGACCATGGAAATGTACCCCAGCACCACACTCCTATCAAAACTGTCTAAGAGAAAATCTTTGTTTCCCGTAGCAACCCATCAGAGCATAGCTTTCATTTTACCTCAGCAGTATAAGAAATGAAAGCTGTGCTGTGATTGGTTGTTATGGACAACAGCAACAGATTTTCTATTAGACAGCTTTCATAAGAGTGTGGTACCGGGCTACTTTTCCAAGCCCCACCCTGTAGATGCTATGGTGATGATGAGTGACTGTGAGGCATGGTGTGCAGTTGCGTAATGCATACACATGAGAGCACAGTTGTTCTGATAAGAAATCGCACCACACACAGGCTAAGATGTGTATATATATATTAGATCATATATTGCAAAATTTTCATTATGAAATTTATTAATACAATCAAAGATGATGTTATAAAGTCAAAGACATTGCTGTTTTATGTGACATATACCCATATTAAGATGTGGAAGTACACAGTAAGTAATAGTAAAAGACTAGTAATTATTAGGAAATTATAGTACCAGTGTTTCTGGTGGTACAATGCGTCACTGACTGATATAGTTAAAGGCATGGGAGTTGTCAGCACACGACTGCTGTTTTAGGATCTGCTGGTTTAGGACCTGTGATGACATCACCATCATTGCACCTCTAGTGTGTTTGACAGATAATAGATAGCTCTGCTACATCCACATCAAATAAACACAACTCTGCAACATGCATGTCACACACAGCTCTGCTACATGCACGTCACACACACACACAGCTCTGCTATATGCATGTCACACACACAGCTCTGCTACATATGTGTGTCACACACACAGCTTTGCTACATGCGCGTGTCACACACAGCTCTGCTACATGCACATCAAACACATAGTTCTGCTCCATGCGCGTCACACACACATAGGTTTTCTTTGCTAGATGCACATCACACACACAGCTCTGCTACATGCGCGTGTCACACAAACACAGATCTGCTACATGCACGTCACACACACATTGGTTTTGTTTTTGGTAGATGGACGTCATACATACAGCTCTGCTACATGCACATGTCATACACACACAGCTCTGCACAAAAGAGGCCTCTCAATTTTGATAAAAGTGGTATATAAATAAAGCCATATCTGCCATGACAAAATGATGTGGATAGCCTTAAAGGGAATCTGGCAGCTACTTCGAGCCCATAAGCTAAGCGAAGCTTGTGGTGTCAAAGTAGCTGACAGGCTGAGTCCAGAGATGTAAATTATACTTACCTTCCCAGTCATTTCCTCTCCATCAGCTGTCAAACCTGGTGCTGAACACTTCCGGCAGATTACATAGCTGCGCACATAGAATGACAGGACTACATAGCGCACAGCCGATAGCAGGGGAACCAAAGGGAAGGTAAGCATAAAACTTATATCCCTATACTCAGTATGTCAGCCACTTTGAGTCATAAGCTTAACTTATAGAGCTCATAGTAGCAAAACATTTAAAGGATCTATCTTGTAAATCCTGATCCTTTAGGGGTTAACAGAGTAAATCATCGAATGAAAATAGTCAGAGGTCACTGTTTATTTTAAGCAGTATATATGCTTTTGACAGTCTGTTAGAATAATTGGATAAAAAAGAACCATGTCAACATGCAATATCTGCATAAATATAACCAAAGTCATCAATATTTAATTGCCATCATCAATCTGAATGTCATTTAACAATGAAAAAGGAAAACAGTTAACATATTAGACTCTGGCGGTGTAAAATATTGAAAATAAAACCATGGTAAATTAACTAGTTCTGTATGCAGTTATTTAGTTATAGATGGAAAGTTTGACACATTTACTAGAAATTGTCTTGTTATTACTTTCCTTAGGCTATAAATAAGATACTTTCACTGTGCTACATCTTCCCTGACTTTCAGCTCTCCTCTGAATACTGTACGCTCTGAAATGTTTAGACAGCCCTTTCATGTGACTCATATATTCTGTATTTATGCATTGCACACTTGGCATTTTACAAGGGATATAAAATAGTTCAGTGCATTTACATATAGCTCTTTAACAGAAGGAAAAAAAAAACTTTACTACCAATGAAACATGCACTTACATCAGAAACATAAGTGCATTGTGAATATTTCACAAGTGGTCACATAATAATAGGACAACATATTTTGAAACAGAATTTGCCAGCCGCTCCTACTACTATGTATGTTTTCTTGGCCCTCTAATTTGTAGCCTTTCAACTGTTATATTATTCTGATCTGTACTAATTGATATCAACCCAAATCCGGGATATTCAAAGACAAGTATATTACCTTTTAAAAGTTGTGTCTACCAAAGGAAAACTATAGAACCTGGAACATATTCAAAACAATGTTCATGTGTTGGAAATGAACAACAGGATTTAAAGTGAACCTATCAGCTATTTCATGCTATTTTCTTTGAGAGAAGCAAGCAGTAGCAACAAACACATTGTCTTACAGCTTAGTCACATGCCCTATAAGGTTATGCACATGAGCAGTTTTGCAAACAGACCAATGGTCTGTATGAAAAAAAATGCTGTGTATCCTATTCTCGTCCGTTTTTATGGATGAGAAAAGGATATGCAATGTGTACTGTATTTCAGTAGGGGTCTGATGCTCAAGATCCCTGCAGATCAACTGTTTGCTAGACTGGTGCACTCATGTACTGAGCTCATTTCTGCAAGAGGTAGACAACTCTATTCCAACTGCAGGGGCTAGATTTGGTATTGCAAGCCAAGTTCCAGTTGAAATTAATGGGAACGTGGCCTGCAATACCAAATCTAGCCACTGCAGTAAGAACGGAGCTGTCTGCTTCTTGTAGAAATCAGCTCAGTACACAAGCGCACCAGCTTGGGGTCCCCGGCAATGAGCCTCCACTGCTCTACTTTTGATCACCTTTCCTAAGAATAGATCATACATAGTTTGCAGCTGGACAATCCCTTTAATAACAATGTTTTTCTTGCAGGCAAGCAGTACTATCTTCAAAAAAGAGGTGCAGCTATGAGTTCCAATGTGGTCCACACAGAAGCAAATATGTACATGTGTAGTGGCCCAGAGTTAGAGTACCTCTAGGTTGGTGTTTGTTTACCCAAGGAGGATTGTCTTTGTGCCCTGGTGTGTGTAGTTGTGTTAGTCTATGTCTTCTGTTCATTTTTGTGTCACCATTCTTAGTGGTGTCAGTGTGTTTGTCTCCCTAACCTGCTCTGTGTGGTGTGATTTGTTTTTAGAGAGGTTGGATTGGAGTTAGTAGTGTGTAGAGAGAGTAGAGATGTAGTTGGTGAAGGAGGTCGTGTGAGCAGGATGCGGAGGCTCTGAGGCTCCTGCCGGGCAGAGTACCGAGCCTAACTCATCTTTCATGGGATGTATTTCCCTGGGAAATAAAGCTCAGAGGTTGGATCCTGTTGATGGAGTTGGCAGTTATTGTCACACAGTCCCCTGCTTAACTACATGATCGAGACTAACTCCGCTAATGCAGGTCAGAGGAAAAGTCTGGCGTAAGCAACTACTCCGCAAAATGCTGTTAGAGAAGCGAGTTACGGGATATAGCAAGTGATGATAGAACGGTATGTGTTTACCCTCTGGGTCAGGAGTGTTCTTCCAAGAGTGCTTCCATCAGATAACTGGGACTGATAACATTTGTACTTCGGGGGAAGAGTAACTTCTATTTGCATGTGTGTCGGAGGTTGTATACAAAAGAAAATGTGCCAAGAGTCTTGTATCTAAGACTGTGTATTTTGTTCTTGGAAAATCAGAGTTGGAAAAGTGTGAGTAAAAGAAAACCCTGTGCCTTTGCTTTGAAACTTCTTTTCAATTTATTTGGCTCGGGTGATTTGTCACTCGAAAGAGGCACTGGCGACACAAGGACAGATATGGGCTGAAAGTCCATAGCACTGTTGCTAGCTTTATTCCCTACGAGCAGTTGGGCCAGGTCACATTTTGGATGTACCAGGTGGAGATGGTGGAGCCATCGTGACCCCCATCATTCTTGTACCTTACTGTCTCCTCGGCCAAATGCCAGTCCCCGGCCGCTGCAAGACAGACCTTGGCATCACAAACAGGATGAAACCTCCGTGCCATGTATGTTGAAAAAGTGGATTTCTTGTTGTGTTATTGCCCTTGATGGATTTAAAAAAAAAAAAGAACTAAACTATATCCTGAAGCTGGACTTTTATTGAAAAAAATGTATGAAAAGAACATGCCCTACAGGTTGAAAGAGGACTGTGTGATGTTGTTGGGAAAGGTAACGCTGCTGGACATCCACATCAGGCTGGAAAATTCTGGTAGCAAAATTGACTCCCAGGATGGCACTCAGACGACCCCCTCCTCGTACGCAGAAAAGCCCACCAATCTTTCCTAGCACAAAAAGCCCGCCGGTGGTGAGCGAAAAGTAGGAGTGTGGGATACCCCTACTGCAGAGCTGGGTGAAGGAGGTGTCAGGAACCACCCGGAGACAGTGTCAACAACAAGCACTACAGTTCTGAAACAGTGTGCTCGAGAGTGGGGGGAAGAGCCTGACAGTGAGTGCAGTAGAGATTCTGACTTGGTGTTTGCTACAATGGCATTGCAGTGCGTGCCCGCTGGATATCCCCCTGCCTGATCCCAATGGTATTTTGGGGATAAGCGAGAAATACAGAAACTATTGCCATTCATGAGACAGTCATCTGGCCTGATTTCCACTGGTGAGGGAGACAGGACTGATATGGAGTCTGCTCTAGTTGAGGCTACCATCCACAGCAGAGACAAGAGGTTGAGCTGTCTGGCCTTCAAGCATCCTCTGGGACTCAACCCATCCTTGGCCAGGAGGATGGAATTGCCCTCTCAACCAGAACCATTTCCCACCCTGGTTGCTATTGTCGAGACCGAGGACGAGTTGACAGAGGCGGCTGCCCAAGCGGGTGTGGTGGATGAGGCACCCGGAACCAGAGACATCTTCCCTATGCCACTGCTATGGTAGCGGTACTATCTTATTATTCTCCCAGGATTCTGCTGCCCCGGGACAATTTGGAAGCCTGACAGGCCGTGCTGGAGCACCGACACCAGTTTATCATGGAATATGGGCACAATAATTTCTCTTTAGTTTTCCAGGATGACTGAGGCATGGGAAAAAGGGGTCCGCCCTATTTTACCGCCCCAGCTGAGCGGTCAGGCCAGAGTGTTGCCTTATTTCCGTTACCTTCTTTGGGTCAGTAAGAGATCTACCCGAGGTTTGCACCTGGATTGACTGTGGAGAGGAAGAAGTGTCCCCAGAAGGAGCGGGAGGTGAGAGAACTAATGTGTCCTAGCCCTTCCCTGTGTTCTTCCATTGAAATTCAGTCATGGGGAAGCAGTCCAACAACCACCGGTTTCTCCACCAAGTTGGAGACCAAGGAACCCACGTGTCCAAAGGACCCCATGTGATGAGGAACAATTAGAAAGGAACTTTGAAAATTTGGACTCCCTGCTGTAAAGTGGAGATGAGACTTGTAGAATTTTGTTATAGTAGGACTCATTGGCATTGTTATTTTTTTCCCCGTCAAAACAAATTAGCAATAGACTCTATTATTCTAAGGTTAAGTGGGACTCTAAACATAGTTCTACGTAAATGATTTGCACTGTTGTAATGTGTTTTTCCTGTTTTATGCACAGCAAACTGTTTGAATAATATGCATAATATTATCTACAATGACCTGAATGCAATAATGTGTTGATGCCTTAATAATTATTTATAATAACAGTAGGTGAGAAAATATTCCATAATGTTAAAAGCAAGAGTACAGGAGTTGAGATAGTGGTATATTATAGTCTGCACGGGAGGTAATGTCGAAATGTGTTCAAGTGTCCAGACTAGGGAAAGTGAGCTCTTCAAAAAAATAAAAACTTTCAGCAGAAGTTCTAGTTAGAAATCCTGCTTAAGGGGTTAGCCATTAGAGATTCAGTGTCTGCTTGTGTCTTCCCTGAAGATTCTCCTCTTTAGAGCACATCCCCATTTCAGTCTACAGTGTAGTAATTTCAGTCTCAACTGCGGGCGATAGTGATTGTTTCTGTCACCCAGACCAAGCAAGGGAGGAGTGAAGGTCTTTCCACTTCCACCTATATGTGGTTACCTAACCAGGCATCCTTTTCCATCTCAGTGTCAGCAGTGGTGTGTTATTTAGTCTCAGACTTTGGGGAGAAGAATTATGTAAGGACCCCATAGTGTATGCTGATGCATCCCTGGTTCTGCCTGACTCAGCAGTGTTTGTAGAAAAACGTACTGGCCAGTCCTCATGTTAGTACACACTGTTGTTGGTTTAGGACTGACACTAGAAGTAAGATTCCAGAGAGTTATGCTTGGATGGGTTATATGTTATAGCATAAACCAAAGGGGAGGAAGTGCTGTGGTTCTGCCACACCTTCACTGGTCTGGGTTAGTGATGTTCATAGTCTCCAGTCTACTCTTTATTGCAGTTAGTGAAAGGCCCTCTTTACTTGGAGGTTAGGAGTCTTGTTAATGGGTTAAAAAAATGAGGAATCCCTGTCTTGGACTTTTGCCTCTGGATTCGAAGGTTGGCTTTCTTTAAGTAGGGGGAACTGTAGTGGCCCAGAGTTAGGGTACCTCTAGGTTGGTGTTTGTTTGTTTTTTTGAATAACATCTTTTCTGAACTGAAATTTATTCTAACCTATTCAACCTATTCCGATGTTTATTTGCAGCTTTTAGATATGATTGCCCAACTTATGGATGGTATGATATTATATTTGTTGCAGTATTATTAGGAACAATCTTACAATTTGACAGTAACCATCCCAGGACTATGCTGGAATCCCTTCCCTATAGCCAGTTTTTAGGAGTTAGATGGATCATAAGTAATGGGGACAATGTGAAAAGAGGCATGATCAAATGTGTGCTAAATTCTTAGAATGTGGTTATCCGGTTAAACTGGAAAATAAGTAGAATAAATTGGTGGTTTCTACTGAAAAAATTATTGAGTTCTGAAAAAGTTAGAAATGACCTAGTAACAGATTCCATTGATCTCTACCTACAATGGTTATAGTACAAGAATTAGGGACAAGCTATGTAAAGACTGACATTTATTGTCTGGGACATTTGAAAAAATGAGTTTCAATAAGAATCAATTCTGGGATATCTACTTGGAAGAAATATTAGGGAACAATCAGAGGCGTAACTTGAAGCTTCTGGGCCCCAATGCAAAACCTGTAACGGGGCCCCCAACTATAATGCTTTATTCATAGTACTGGGCTCCCTATATGGAGAACAGAGGCCTTATGGGCCCCCTAAGGTTCCTGGGCCCGGGTGCAACTGCATTCCCTGCATCCTCTATAGTTACACCCCTGGGAACAATTAGTGAAGTGTGATATTGGCCCAAGGACAGTAATACAACAAACATTTCTCACTACTGCTAAGTCAGGTTGCTATTCCTGCATGAGTTGTAAAAATTGCAATACTATGATAAAGGGGGATTCCTGCTATTATCATAGGAAGAGATTTCAAATGTGTAACTTTTATATATGTCAATTATTTTGTGTAATTTACTGTATTTGTTCCCATGCCCTTGTGGTTTATGCTACATTGGTGAGACAGCAATGACATGTTGCCAGTGTATGAACATACATTAATCCACCATTAGGACTAAAATTGGTTTTAATTGTATCAAGACATTTTGTAGAGATGCAACATTATGTACTGTATCTCAATCATTGATCATGAGCCTAGTTTGAGGAGAGCGGGTAATAAGGAATGTATTTTAAAATGCAAGGGATTGCAAGGGAAGTTTAGATAGGGTAAACTAACACCCAGTGGACTTAAAGGGGTTCTTTTCTAAGAAAAAAAAATCTATACTTACCTATTCCTCCCCTGTTAGTCATCTTACCGCATATTCTCCTCGCCAATTTCTCCTGGCTCCTCCAGTCCCCCGGATAACGTCACTGCAAGCCAGCTGAATCTCCTATTTCCTATTATGTAGCATTCCTGCACTACATTCTGCTTCCTGCAGGGCAGTGTACGCTACATCACTAGTGACGTAGCGTTCACTGCCTAGCAGGAAATGCTGAATCCTTCGCAGCCTATTTTAGAGTGCAGGCGCGGTATATCGCCGTGACTGTGCATGCACAGTGTCTCACCACTGCGCCTGGATGCTAAGATAGGCTGGCATGCATTTCTTGAACAATTTACATCCGTAACTGGCGTAATTTATACATAAGCGTGTTGGCCCAGGTGGCCAGATGCCGTTTGGACAAGCCAGCCCCTTTTTGGGAAAGTGGTGTAGAGTTGTGTACGTATCAAAAAGCCACAAACCTTTTGTACAAGTAGGGTCTCCCTAAATATCAACTTTTTTATGACAAAAAAGAGAACTCTCCCCCTATCTGTTAAGCTTGAGGTCTTTAGGGATTTCTTTTACTAAGATTATGCAATTTGAGGACTTTTTCTATGCCACTATTTGTGATAGTGAAAAAAAAAAACTAGATTTTTTTCCACCATTTAGTCTAGGTATTAAGGTCTACAAAACACAGACCAAATATGAAGCTCCTTTTGTAGTAGTGTTACTAATATGGCCGAGGAGAGTGTGGTTTACCTTGCACCTGAGAATAAGTCAGGGAACCTATCTACGACTGCAGGATCAGCTGACATATAGGTCTGCATAAGAGGTGTCAACATAAAACAGTGCAATATTTTAGATTCTGATTTAAATGAGAATTTATTTTGTTGCTATGAAAACATTCTTTCATTACAAGACATTGCAAAGCTACAGTAAATTCCCAAAGCAATGCAGTGCTATACACTGATAAATAGGTTACACTCATGCGGGTAGAATATATTGCTTGTAAGACAATGCTTTCTATATTAGATTAATCAGTCTCCCTGTCAGTGATGTTTTCTAACAGAAATGTTTTTGGTAGGCAAAGTTACTTTTAATAGTGTATTAGTCGTGCAATAATTCTTACTGGTTTCATATAGGAAGAAGCAGTATGACACATCAATTAAATGGCTAAACACGAGTAATTAAAGAGCACTTTGTTGCTTTGAAACAGATAGAAAAAGAATCAAGACACTGGAGCGTTCTGTGGTTTCGTGCAGATGGTACCTGATCACATTGTACTCCGGCACACTACAAAGTGTCATGGTTCTTTCATTCCAACACTCTAGGGGATCAAGCAATTAGAAAAATCAATACTGGAGAAAAAAAGACGTGTGCTCTTACTCATTTTGTAAACTTTTTCAATATTTAATCACTCCAGTGAGTGTGGAGTGTAAAATGTTCTGTAATAGGAAAATATTAAAAAAGAATTAATATTCATGACAGATTAGGCTGCATATCCTTTCAACTCTTTTTACCATTCATTTCACTATAGTATCATGCTGAGAGGCGTAGATACAACCATAGATACAAATGATGCTTATGATTGACGAACCTGCTCTTCATAAAGACAACATGAAAAATAAGCATTTATAGCACTGTCTGTGTCATTACAGAGACAGTTTTTTCTAAGGTCGCATGCACACCAATGGGTCGGATTCCGCATGTGGGAACCCACAACGGGTGCCCGGGCGGTGACTGTGTGTACCTGTCTTCTTTCGTCTTCATCTGGACCCGGCTGCTTGCCTTTAGACATGCACTGTACAGATTTTTTTTTAAAATCTTTTTTTCCTGTGCTGTCGCAGAATCCGCGACCTGTCTGCAATGTCAAATTGACTTCAGCCTGGAAACAGGCTAAACTGCAAGGACATTTATAATTTTCAGCCTTGCATACTATGTTACTATTACTTCAATGGAGGCTATCTGTTCGGACACTGTACAAAAAATAGAGCATGCTGCGATTTTTCCTCTGCTCGTGGAAATTGCGATTCATTTCCATGAGTGTGCAGGAAGACAAGATTTTCTATAGTAGGCTATGAATGGTATTTGCTGTGGAACCACGGTGTGAACGCTAATCGTGGATTCCACAATGCAAATCCATTTGTGTCCAGGCGTCCTTAGGCTACTTTTACATAGCAGTGCTTTTGTCAGGATTTTGTATTAAAATTTGTAAATCCAAATATAAATGTTTTCATTATACTTTTTTCTGTGTCCCATTTTTAGTTTTGGCTTCACTTTCCCATGTGAAAGTGACCTTAGAAGTAGAGTGGTAGCAGTGCAGCTTGGGTCATCATTGTCAAATTCCCTAATGATTTTGCGATTATCCCTTTTTTGCTTAGGGAGGTTTTCTGCAATGAAAATGGATAATAGTGGAAAAGCTGTTCCTATGGTGTTGCACATAGAAAGAGAAAATTATCCTACTGGTTCAAAATTGCAGGGAACCTGAGCTGTAAGAAAATGTAATGTCTTGGTCAGAGATGAGCAAACTTTTCAAAAATTTGGTTCGAGCCAAATTAGTTTGAACCTAAACCACAACTTCATAAAACCCCCTAAAACAAGTACTAAACCTGTGGTGGGGTGGTAGTAGTAGCAGCTGTGGCTCTAAAGTGGTTGTAGCTCAGTGGTTAGCACTGTTGCCTTGTAGCCTGGAGTCCCAGGTTCAAATCTGAACAAGAAGTTTTTGAATTACATGCAGATGTTGTCCTTGATCAGAATTACAGCAACAGTGTTAACTACTGAACAACTACTACCGCCATCCCCTTCTTAGACAATGTTTAGTACTTATTTTAGTGGGATTTATGAACTACCAGTTCGGCAGAAACAAACCGTCTGAGGTTTGGGCTCTCGCTGAACCGAATGTGTAGCAAAGTTCAACCCAAATTCGGGTTCTACCGATGCAGTTCATTCATCTCTAATCCTGGTGATACGTGTTGGGATAGGGATGATATGAATGCCAATATTGTATCACTTTATTGTATATTCCTGTTATGCTAAGGACTTACATATTTACATATTTGATGACATATTATCACTATATTAGCCTTTTTTATATATTTGTTTGATGCACTGGCAGCTTTATCTTTATTGAATCACTGTAGGTGGCACCTTGCTTAAGCTTTGCACTACTGTTGGTGATCCTATCCTATCCATGGTTGCGTTTGTGTAAGGATTTTAAAGTTCTAATTGTTATTTTATTTGTTATTCTAAATGATTATTACTTTTCAGGGGCACTTTAGTTTATTCCCTTTCTTTTTTTACACTATTGTGTATTTTTAAAGCATATTAATTTCGCTCTTATCTAATTTTGCAAGTACTTGAAAACTCCATAATTATAGATCTTGAAACTAAGGAAACATATATTCTGGCTGATATCTCATGCATTACACAATCATCCCAATTCACCCATCAAGGTTCAATTGTGTTCAGTGGTCAATCAAGGGCTAGGATGCTTATCTGGGTTTCTGGAAAGTAGTGTTGAGCAAAATGAAACAGTTGAACTCTGGTTTAGATAGATCAAACTTTGTTAAAACCTTTGGTGGTTCGTCTTGGCCAAACCCACTAAAATGGCTGGAGAAGGAGGAAGGCTCACATGACTTCAGGGTAGCCCATAATGCCTTGCAAGCAACTCTCTCAGCCAATCAGGAGGCAGTATAGGGGTGACGGCAGAGCTATTATAATAGAATATGCACCATAGCTTCAGTAGTAGAGATGAGCGAGCATACTCATCCGAGCTTGATACTCGTTCGAGTATTAGGGTGTTCGAGATGCTCGTTACTCGTAACGAGTACCACGCGGTGTTCGGGTTACTTTCATTTTCTTCCCTGAGAAATTTGCGCGCTTTTCTGGCCAATAGAAAGACAGGGAAGGCATTACAACTTCCCCCTGCAACATTCAAGCCCTATACCACCCCCCTGCAGTGAGTGGCTGGCGAGATTAGGTGTCACCCGAGTATTAAAATCTGCCCCTCCCGCGGCTCGCCACAGATGCATTCTGACATTAGTTCAGGGAAAGTAGTATCTTGGTGGAGCTGCTATAGGGAGAGTGTTAGGAGTATTTTATGCTTCAAGAACCCCAACGGTCCTTCTTAAGGCCATAAATCTTCTCTATATGCGCTCAATGGGGCCGGCGGCAGCAGCGCTGACCCCATTGAGAACATATAGAAGACAAATCCTTCTTCTCTGCCACAGCTGTAACAGCTGTGGCAGAGAAGAACGATGTTTGCCCATTGAATTCAATGGAACCAGCAATACAGCAGGTTCCACTGAAAGCAATGGGCTGCCGGCGAGCGCGGGGATGAATTGTCGGGAAGAGGTTAAATATATAAGCCCTTCCCTGCAATTCATCCAGAAATGTGTTACAATAAAAATATATATCGGCGTATAAGATGACGGGGCGTATAAGACGACCCCCCAACTGTCACCTTATACGCCGGCAATACAGTGGAGCAAAGAATAAAAATCATTACTTTGTGTTCCCCTGCCTGCGCTGTACATGCTGCCTGATCTCTGCGCCTCCCCTGCTACCTGGGCCGCGGAAATGCGCCTTCGGCCACTAGCGCTGTCGGATGGGAAGTTTACCATCAGTTTGTCCACCAGCGCCCTGTGGTATAGCATTATTCTCGAACCCCTTTCCTCTTCGGGAATGAGAGTGGAAAGGCTCTCCTTATACCGTGGATCGAGCAGTGTGTACACCCAATAATCCGTAGTGGCCAGAATGCGTGTAATGCGAGGGTCACGAGAAAGGCATCCTAACATGAAGTCAGCCATGTGTGCCAGGGTACCTGTACGCAACACATGGCTGTCCTCACTTGGAAGATCACTTTCAGGATCCTCCTCCTCCTCCTCCTCTGGCCATACACGCTGAAAGGATGACAGGCAAGCTGCATCTGTACCCTCAGCAGTGGGCCAAGCTGTCTCTTCCCCCTCCTCCTCATGCTCCTCCCCCTCCTCCTCCTCCTCCTCCTCCTCCTCTGGCCATACACGCTGAAAGGATGACAGGCAAGCAGCATCTGTCCCCTCAGCAGTGGGCCAAGCTGTCTCTTCCCCCTCCTCCTCATGCTCCTCCCCCTCCTCCTCAACGCGCTGAGATATAGACATGAGGTTGCTCTGACTATCCAGCGACATACTGTCTTCCCCCGCCTCCGTTTCTGATTCCAAAGCGTCTGCCTTTATGCTTTGCAGGGAACTTCTCAAGAGGCATAGCAGAGGAATGGTGACGCTAATGATTGCAGCATCCCCGCTCACCATCTGGGTAGACTCCTCAAATTTTCCAAGGACCTGGCAGATGGCTGCCAACCAGGCCCACTCTTCTGTAACTAATTGAGGAGGCTGACTCCCACTGCGCCGCGCAAGTTGGAGTTGGTATTCCACTATAGCTCTACGCTGCTCATAGAGTCTGGCCAACATGTGGAGCGTAGAGTTCCACTGTGTGGGCACGTCGCACAGCAGTCGCTGCACTGGCAGATTAAACCGATGTTGCAGTGTCCGCAGGGTGGCAGCGTGCGTGTGGGATTTGCGGAAATGTGCGCAGAGCTGGCGCACCTTTCCGAGCAGGTATGACAAGTGGGGGTAGCTTTTCAGAAAGCGCTGAACCACCAAATTAAAGACATGGGCCAGGCATGGCACGTGCGTGAGGCTGCCGAGCTGCAGAGCCGCCACCAGGTTACGGCCGTTGTCACACACTGTGAGGGTATATATATATATTGCCATATATGTTCTTTATACTTTTATACCTATATGCAAGTTTTATTCAATTCCAAATAAGAAAAAAAAACTTATATGTTGCCTTACATCAGATATTCCAAGAGGCCTTGCCAGGCGAAGACAAAAACGTATCTTGAACAAAATGTATCTTAAACACAGCAAAGAAGAACCAGACATGAAGGACGCATGTACTTGGCCGTTTTCCCAGAAACAAGATATCAAGATGTTCAACCATGTACATAATTTTCACTGTCCCAGGCCGGAAATCCGGACTTCTTAGAATTGAGTGGGTGATTCTTTGCACTGGAGTTAATTGAATACGTGATTTTCTGTACTAAGCCAGAGGCGCCAGTATCAAGATAATGACTGTTATATGATTTTCACTGTCTCAGTCCGCAAATCCGGACTTCCCATATATGGTTATGAGCCCATCACCCCCTTGGGGATGGGACAAAGGGTATAAGATCTCATGTAATCTGTAATAAAGCACGTTGGCACAGCCGAGAGCCATGTCCCGTGTGAGGAATGATACCAGATCCCTGTGTGGTGTCTCTTCTTACCGCCGGCAACGGGGCAAGTGGGGTGGGCCCGATTGGTGCTATACTTAGAATTTTAACCCTGATAACACGACCATGCCCGGTTGGAGGCTCAGCGGCGCAAGCCAGCGGTCGGTCTGCTCTTTCATACCCTGCAGCAGTTCGTGGGCCGTGTGGCTCTTCTCTCCTAAGCTGCGTAGTTTCAGCACGGCCTGCTGACGCTTGCCCACCGCTGTGCTGCCATGCCGCGTGACACCGACTGCTGGCGACGCGCTGCTGCTGACACATCTTGATTGCGAGACAGAGGTTGCGTAGGAGGAGGAGGAGGGTGGTTTAGTGGAGGAAGCATACACCCCCGCAGATACCACCACCGAGCTGGGGCACGCAATTCGGGGGGTGGGTAGGACGTGAGCGGTCCCAGGCTCTGACTCTGTCCCAGCCTCCACTAAATTCACCGAATGTGCCGTCAGGGAGATATAGTGGTCCTGCCCGCCTGTGCTTGTCCACGTGTCTGTTGTTAAGTGGACCTTGGCAGTAACCGCGTTGGTGAGGGCGCGTACAATGTTGCGGGAGATGTGGTCGTGCAGGGCTGGGACGGCACATCGGGAAAAGTAGTGGCGACTGGGAACCGAGTAGTGCGGGGCCGCCGCCGCCATCATGCTTTTGAAAGCCTCCGTTTCCACAAGCCTATACGGCAGCATCTCTAGGCTGATCAATTTTGCAATGTGCACGTTTAACGATTGAGCGTGCGGGCGCGTGGCGGCGTACTTGCGCTTGCGCTCCAACAGTTGTGCTAACGACGGCTGGACGGTGCGGTGCGAGACATTGCTGGATGGGGCCGAGGACAGCGGAGGTGAGGGTGTGGGTGCAGGCCAAGAGACGGTACTGCCTGTGTCCTCAGAGGGGGGTTGGATCTCAGTGGCAGGTTGGGGCACAGGGGGAGAGGCAGTGGTGCAAACCGGAGGCGGTGAACGGGCATCGTCCCACCTTGTGGGGTGCTTGGCCATCATATGCCTGCGCATGCTGGTGGTGGTGCCTCCCCAGCTGATCTTGGCGCGACAAAGGTTGCACACCACTGTTCGCCGGTCGTCAGGCGTCTCTGTGAAAAACTGCCACACCGTAGAGCACCTTGACCTCTGCAGGGTGGCAAGGCGCGAGGGGGCGCTTTGGGAACCAGTTGGTGGATTATTCGGTCTGGCCCTGCCTCTACCCCTGGCCACCGCACTGGCTCGGCCTGTGCCCACACCCTGACTTGGGCCTCCGCATCCTCGCCCGCATCCACGTCCTATAGGCCTACCCCTACCCCTCAGGATGGTGTATTAGCAGTAGTGCAGAAACAGAACGCTGTAATTAAATGTGCCGCTTATTGGCCTGTGGTGGGAGGCTGACTTCGTTTACGGAACCCCAGGAAATAATTTGGCGCAAGCCTGCTGTAACACTTAGCTGGCTGCGTATTTATTTGGAGAACTAATACCCCCAGCAGACACGGACCCAGAACACTGAGCACAGTGACAGGCAGGCCAAATAGATTTTTTTCCAATATTTTTTGGAAAAGGACCACTGCGTATATTCAATCTATAATATATGTCTTCTGGCCCTGCCTACACAATTCTGTCCCTGATGTGTGTGTCATGGAACTGCAGTGTTGCACTGTTATTAACTGCAACAGAGCGGTAATTTCAGAGCCAGGAAATAATTTGGCGCAAGCCTGCTGTAACACTTAGCTGGCTGCGTATTTATTTGGAGAACTAATACCCCCAGCAGACACGGACCCAGAACACTGAGCACAGTGACAGGCAGGCCAAATAGATTTTTTTCCAATATTTTTTGGAAAAGGACCACTGCGTATATTCAATCTATAATATATGTCTTCTGGCCCTGCCTACACAATTCTGTCCCTGCAGTGTGTCACGGAACTGCAGTGTTGCACTGTTATTAACTGCAACAGAGCGGTAATTTCAGAGCCAGGAAATAATTTGGCGCAAGCCTGCTGTAACACTTAGCTGGCTGCGTATTTATTTGGAGAACTAATACCCCCAGCAGACACGGACCCAGAACACTGAGCACAGTGACAGGCAGGCCAAATAGATTTTTTTCCAATATTTTTTGGAAAAGGACCACTGCGTATATTCAATCTATAATATATGTCTTCTGGCCCTGCCTACACAATTCTGTCCCTGCAGTGTGTCACGGAACTGCAGTGTTGCACTGTTATTAACTGCAACAGACCGGTGATTTTAGAGCCAGGAAATAATTTGGCACAAGCCTGCTGTAACACTTAGCTGGCTGCATATGATTTTGGAGAACTACTACCCCCAGCAGACACGGACCCAGAACACTGAGCACAGTGACAGGCAGGCCAAATAGATTTTTTTCCAATATTTTTTTGAAAAGGACCACTGCGTATATTCAATCAATAATATATGTCTTCTGGCCCTGCCTACACACTTCTGTCCCTGTAGTATTACTGCAGGGCGCAATGCTCTGCACGGCCGATATACCAAAAAGAAAAAATGTGCAACACTGCTAAAAGCAGCCTGCACACTACTGCACACGGTTAGATGTGGCCCTAAGAAGGACCGTTGGGGTTCTTGAAGCCTACAATAACTCCTAACGCTCTCCCTGCCTCCACACTTCTGTCCCTGGACTATTACTGCAGGGCGCAATGCTCTGCACGGCCGATATACCAAAAAAAAAATGTGCAACACTGCTAAAAGCAGCCTCCACACTACTGCACACGGTTAGATGTGGCCCTAAGAAGGAGCGTTGGGGTTCTTGAAGCCTACACTAACTCCTAGCACTCTCCCTACAGCAGCTCCAACACGATACCACTGTCCCTCAGCTATGTCACAACGCATCTGAGGCGAGCCACGGGAGGGGCCGATTTTTATACTCGGGTGACACCTGATCTCCCCAGCCACTCACAGCAGGGGGGTGGTATAGGGCTTGAACGTCACAGGGGGAAGTTGTAATGCCTTCCCTGTCTTTCAATTGGCCAGAAAAGCGCGCTAACGTCTCAGACATGAAAGTGAAAGTAACCCGAACATCGCGTGGTACTCGTTACGAGTAACGAGCATCCCGAACACGCTAATACTTGAACGAGTATCAAGCTCGGACGAGTACGTTCGCTCATCTCTAGTAGCTATCTCACACAGGGATAGAAGTGTAACAAATCTCTTTAAGAGATAGTGTGAACTGTAGTACTTTTGCAGTACACAAAAATGATAGATCAGAGTGGACCAGTACTGAGCAGTGAGAAGGAAAACACAGTGGGGAGCAGCAGGGAGACAAGCTATACATTGTAGGGAGAGATAGCTGCTAGGGTTACTGTGTGATACAGAACTGTGCCTGCTGAGTCACCTGGTCACTTCTGGAGTGATATTGCAGTAATTCTTATTGCGGATCAGCAATAGTCTATGTTTGCACAGCTTTTTCATCACAATTTAAAGTGAGAAAGTGTTATTTTTATTTCCAATTTAAGTGTACAGTAACTGCAGTTACAAGCACTGCACAGAGCATTGTGCACCCTTTTTGCATGCAATCTATCACAATTTAAAGTATGCTAATGTCTTTTTAAAAATCCAGAATAGTGTATAGTAACTGCAGTTAAAAGCAATGCACAGAGCATTGTATGTCTGTTCTACGCAAAATCTATTTCATCGCAATTTAAAGTCTTTTTTTCAAATTTTTTTCCTCTAAAAGTAGTGGACAGAAATTGCTGTTAAAATCTCTGCACTGAGCTGTTTTCAAAATTAGAAATAAAAATGTCTGATAAAAGTGAAGGTAAGAAAGGAGGGGGTACACGGAAAACACCCGTTCCGCATCCTCTTCCAGTAAGAATAGCACCAGCACTAGCCATGTGCCCCGTCCCAGTACAAGTAGCAACAGCAGTGTGCCTGGTAGTACCAGCAGCACGCCAGGGCTGTCCATCTTCTCTAGTAGGTCTGGTATTTTGGAGCATACGGCCATTGTGGACTGGTTGGTTGGCTCTTCTTTATCTCAGGAAGAAGCCTCTAATGCTACTTTGAGCCAGAATTTAGTAAATCCTTAATCCTCCACAGTTACTTACAGAGGCATTAGCCTTTCCCTTCTGTCATCTCTATCTTCAGTGCCCCCTCCTAGTGGGGCACTACCTTTTCTCCTAAGGTTGGGTTCACACTGGTCGGAGATCTCATGGTTTTGCCGTGGCAAAAAAATGCAAGATTTCCGCTGGGAAAGCGCAGCTTCAAAACCCGCGGCACTTAACTGCGGGTTTTGGATCGGCTTGGCCACATGCTTTCCTGTTGCAGCCGGCGCTCACATAGAGAGGAGCGCGGCTGCAACGGAAAGAAAAAGTAGACATGCTGCGGCTGGGGAATCCGCGCCGCAGCGCCGGCTTCTGCTGGCTTTGCCGTGACAGATTGGCCATCCCATGTAGATGAGATTTTTGACAAATCTCGTCCACGTAGCTGGCTAATCCAGGGATTAGCGGCCACAGGCAAAATTTTGCACTGAATTTCCGCGGCAAATCCGCCATGTGTAAACCCAGCCAGGGACAGCACCCTGGGTGCTAAGGATAAGGAAGATACTCAACAACAACAGAGCTCAGGCATTAATATCTGATCAGAGATGCATGTCATGTGCTGAAGTCTTTTGAAGAGGTGGCAAGATTTTTCAACAGGGAAAACAGTGGAATGGAGAATGTTATGTATCGTATGTTATCATTAATTTGATTAAGCGTCTTGCCATGGCTCTGCCATATACACAGCATTTAAGATCTGAGTAATGTTATCTGATATATGACAATCACATTGAACTGCAACATGTTTATTATCTTTTTCACAGCTACAATCTTGAATGTTGCATTATTATGCTTTCTTTTCTGTAAAGTTCAAACTTTTCATGAAATATATTTTATAGAAAAAAGAATATATTAGATAAAATTGACCAATAAAGGCATTAATTTGAGGATGAAAAACAAACTGTAACAACATTTGTACAACAGTGGAGCATTTTATTCCAATCTGAACTACAAAAACAAAACAAGCATATAACAGATCCCCAAAGCAAAGCGTCATTTGGCAACTGATGAGAGATTAAATGATGCTGAAAAACATTTTAAAGTTACAGTTGTTGCAATGTTTAGATGTAATAACATTTTACTTCTAAACAAGTTTAAGAGACTTGATCAGGTTCTTAGTCAATTTAAAACAATTCAGCCTGCAATGCTTTCATTTGCATGTGGTTGGGTGCTATTCAAAGCTGCAGGAAATTTATCAGGAAACTAGCAAAGAAAACAGTTAGAAAATGTCCTTTATTCACTGTGCCAAGTCGCAAAAGTACCCAAATGCCTACATATTTCTGACACTACTGGCATCCTTACTTATGGCAGAAGGGTAACAGGTGTTTCAAGGATTTAAGCCTAAGCTTGCCAATTAACAATCTTGAGGAGTATGTAAGGAGTGCTGTAAAAAAAGACACACAACAACAAGTTCAAAGATGAACTCCACAGTCAACATGGCACTATTGACCAGCAATATAAGAAGCCTTTATATTCATGGTAGAGTTGTATATGAGCAATTTGAACATAAACATTCAAAAAAGACAGTTAAAAGCTATAATGTCCTACTCAGTAACAGCAGGATCTGACTTTACAGCATGAGAATACATATTGGTACAAGTCCATTGTAAAACAGGACCCAAAGAAAACAGGAGAAGAACATAGATTAGGTTTCATTACTAGAGTATAGAAAGGAAGATAAAGCGAAGAGAGAAAAAAAGACAAGGATAAAAACAATAAAGAAGGGGGAGAGAGAGGACTGAATTAGAAAGATGGATGTTAGTGTAATCCAATTGTTCTGGACTAATCTGTAACTCAGGGGAGCCAATGTTCAGTGTCTGGAATGGATCAGAATTGCATCCAAGTTTAATAGAATTTAGTGTACTTGTCAGTATTTTCTGCCACCGATTGTTCTATTAACATCACATAGATACAATCTCATATACTTCCAATATCTTGGAATCACGGAGCAAATTGCTGATAAAAGCAGTTAAAGGGGTTACCCAACTTTGTAAAATTGATGGGTGTTCTGAGTACTATTGGCTTGTCCCAAAGAAGCAAAGACAAGTCTATAGTACTCAGAATGACCGCTAACAATAATTTGGCAATTTGAAGAACGAGCACAGTTGTGTTCAGATGTAGACATTGAAGAGGCTGCAGCGCGCTTGTATGAGTATAACGGCCACTTCAATCAGCTGAGCAGTGGGGGTCCTGAGTGACAGACCTCCACAGATCACATATTGATGGTCTACTCTGAGGATTAGCTATCAATTTTACGAGCTTGGATAAGCCCTTTAAGAAATGTCTCAAGAGGTCCCATAGCACAGTCAAAAGGGTTGAGAGAAGAGCTAGCTGAGGGGAAACCACTATTACAGTCCCAGTAATGTGCTTATAAATTTCAAAAACAGTATTCCAGAAGGGACTATCTACAATATTCTTAATTAAATTGGACAAATCAATGTTTTAAGATTGCATTCATATTTTCTAAAAATTTAGCCTGAAAGCAAAAAAAAGGGGGTGTGACTCAGCCTGAGCCAATCAGAGGCAGGTCTGACTCACCCCCTTCACACCCACTGCCGGCCGCGCTGAACTCCGTCTGCCGGGACAAGGTAAGTATATATTTTTTTTTTATTTTAACACATTTCTGGATGAATTGCAGGGAAGGGCTTCTATATTTAAGCCCTTCCCGACAATTCATCCCGCGCACGCCGGCAGCCCATTGCTTTCAGTGGAACCTGCTGTATTGCCGGCTCCATTGAATTCAATGGCAAACATCGTTCTTCTCTGCCACAGCTGTTACAGCTGTGGCAGAGAAGAATGATTTGTCTTCTATATGTTCTCAATGGGGTCGGCGCTGCTGCCGCCGGCCCCATTGAGCACATACAGAGAAGAGAACAGGAATCGCAGATCGTAGATAGGTGCGATCTGCGATTTCTGACTATGGCCTAAGAAGGACCGTTGGGGTTCTTGAAGCCTAAAATAACTCCTAACGCTCTTCCTATAGCAGCTCCGGCATCAGCAGCACTGTCCCTGATCTCTGTCAGAATGCATCTGTGGCGAGCCGCGGGCGGGCAGATTTTAATACTCGGGTGACACCTGATCTCGCCAGCCACTCACTGCAGGGGGGTGGTATAGGGCTGGAACATCACAGGAGGAAGTTGTAATGCCTTCCCTGTCTTTCTATTGTCCAGAAAAGCGTGCAAATTTCTCAGGGAAGAAAATGAAAGTAACTCGAACATCGTGTGGTACTCGTCTCGAGTAACGAGCATCTCGAACACCCTAATACTCGAACGAGTATCAAGCTCGGACGAGTACGCTCGCTCATCTCTACTATCTATACATCCAGAAAATGTAAATGTAAAGCAAGTGCAGTGTTATAGTATAGTGACCCTTGAGTAGAAGAAAACTTCACTTTCAAGCTGTATTAAGCTGTGCATGAACAAAAAACGTCACATTGTCTTATACTATCAGCAAAACACATATTAAAAACCTACAATGGTAAATATCAAAGAAATTGCAATACCAAAAAAATTATGTGCTACACAATGCAAATAAAGAGTATTTTGCTCTGTCACTAAAATTATAGCCTGAAGCATACGGCACTATTGTTATGGCCTCAACGTCCTTCTGGCCTCCACAGTTGTTTAATGTTAAATCTTTGCTTTCTTTGAAAACAATAATAGAATTTCCTATGTCTGTTGTACTCTGATTTTTCACAGCATGAAAACCGAGTAATACCAAGTATTTTCCCACTGGTTTCTCTTTTGTTCTGATCTCTAGCAACCAAAACATACCAGAAAATTAGGTTTAATGGGGTTGTTTGAGTTGTAGGTTCTCAGTGCAACCCATTCCCCATGCAGTAATATGATAAATCAAACAACTAACAACCACTTGTCAGTATGTATGTGTGTGAGTGATTCTTGTGCTCCACCCCTGGTAACATCATCGCTCCACCCCCTGGTGACGCCATTGAAGGTCCTACAACATATATAAAACACAGAGTCTGACCGACAGAAGAACAGCACAGTTAGGGCTCTTAGAGGGGGAGGACAAATTAACAAAATGAGAATACAACTAAGCCGTTATTATGTCAGACACAACTCAGCAGTCCTGACAGAACACACTGACCTACCTCCACCACAAAGTTCCAGTGGGCTAAAGGACCTGTGGTGATGTCACTGCTGTGGGAGGAGCAAAGCTGTGTGTGTGATATGTGGGAATCAAGCTGTTGTGTGTGCGATGTGTGGAGATCATAATGCATGCACCATGTAGCAGAGCTGTGTGGCGCATTGCGCCGCCTGAAACACTGGAACTATAATTTTCTACAACTCAGCAGTCCTAACAGAATACACTGACCTACTACCACCACAGAGATCCGGTTGGCTGAAGAAGCTGTGGTGATATCACTGCTGTGGGAGGAGCCAAGCTTTGTTTGGCTTGTGTGGTAATCAGGCTACTGTGAGTGTGATATGCCACCAGAAACACTGCTACTATAATGTCCTAATAATTACTAGTAGTAATATACTGACCTTTCCCCACTCCTGCTGTGTTGTGCACTGGTACTCAGTTCTCTGCGCCTGTGTTTGTTTACAGGACGTCACAGGCAATGTAGCCAATGGCAGAATTCAGTGATTGATCTTCAATAAATCTGCTGATCAATCATGCCAAAGAAGTATGGCAACTTGGCAGAGGCATTCCTGGGAAACCTTTGTTGTGTGTTTGCAAGTACTAACTTGTTGAAAAATGCCTTTTGGAAGTTGTGCCATGAGCGAAACACATGTGGCTACAGGATGTCCTGAGCATATCACTGAGCTATTAGTGTCCCTCATACCACTAATAGGGGTGACATACTGTCATATGTAATGGCTCTCCAGATCATTACATCAGCGGTTGGGGCAGTATGTTGCTCTACAACAAAGGCAGAATTGAAGGGCTCACCACGAGGCCTCCATATTCTAACACGACCGCTGTTAGCTCCCAAACGGAACCTGGATTTGTTGGTAAAGACAATACTGTTCCAGTCTGTAGCAGTCCAGATTTCTTGTTCACAACACCACTAAAAACTAAGGCAATGGTGTTGAGGTGTTAATGACAGGACACATAATGAGCATCATCACACCAAATTTCCTTCTGCTAAGCATGGTCTTGAGGAGATTCTGTAACGAAGGTGTCACCTGTCTCTGGATACTTGTGCTTTTCGGGAGATGAGAGGCTTCTATCTACTGGTGGTCTGTCTGGGCAATCCAGAGTAGTGATGAGCGATTAGTAGAACAATCGATTTTTGTAGGTATTGGGCCAATTTCACGAAAATCATCGTAAATTGGGACAGTTGATTCGAACTCCCATAAGAGTCAGTGGGAGGAAAAATCAGGTTGCCTAATTTGCCTTCCAGAAGGTCCCCAATGCAGATATAGCCCCCAAATTGCATGGGAATACAGCCACACATCTGGGGAACACTCCCAAAAATTGGTCAAAATAGTGTACAGTGGTGTAGGAGTAAATTGTAGGACCGGGGTGTCACTGAAAGCAAAAGAAGGCCCACATAAGATCTCCTAGATCAAAAATTGTGCCAAAGAAAACAGCAGGTGTCATGATTTTTTTAAGAAGAAATTCTGCCAGGTGAAAACAACACTGAAGCACAGGCCTACTCCAAGGAACAGCTGTAGAGCTACCAAAAATTTTGCTATGCAAGAGAGAAGATGTTCTGCTTATTTTAAAAGCAATGCCATAAATTTTACAAGGAGAAATTCTGCAAGGTAAACACAACACTCAAGCATGGGCCTTCTGCAAGGAACAGCTATAGAACCACAGTTGTTTCTTATGTTTTAGAAAATTTTTATTTTGGGAGAAAGAGAAGGAAACATGGCAGAGTCAGGAAAAGGGGAGCAGTAGCACTTCTACCACCCCAACATCAACAAAACCTTGAGGGAAGACTGTGCTCCTCCTGGAAACATGACAACTGTAGCTCAGCATTTCCATATTGACATATTTTTCATTTAGGTGGGAGTAGGAGGAGGAAACATGGTGGGAGCAGGAGACAGAGAGCAGAATAATAACCACCACCAACAGTACCTTGAGGACACATTGTTGTCTTTCATATAAATCTATGCTCAGTCACATGTAAATAAAAGTTGCCAGCATGATAACTAATCAGTGGAATCTGCCCTGGGGATACAGAAGTCAGGTGAAATTCACGCTTGATTCATTTTTATAAACACCAGGTAATCCATATTGTCTGTGAATAGGCAGATGTGTCTGTCAGTTATCAAACCCCCACCTGTGCTGAACACCCTTTCTGATACTACACTGGCAGCAGGGCAGTCAAGCACCTCTAAAGCATTTTTTTATGTGGGCTATGGAATGGTCCTTCTGCAAGCACTGCAGCATAAAAACACTCATATGCCTATCTGAGATAATATACTGCACTACTCAAGTAGTGTAGTGTACTATCTAAATGATCAAACGACTGCATATTCAAAACCACTTTTGAGACAAATCAATATGGTAAAAAAAATGTTTTTGTTAAAAAAAATTATGTAACAAAACAGGAATTTTAAAAAAAAGCATGCTTTACCATGGGAAGAATGAAAAAAAAACATACATGATGGTATCGCTGCATTCATAACAACCCAAACTATGAAGTCATTATATTACCCATCCTGTATGATGCACACAAAAAAAGAAGAAAAGCTGTGCATGAATTGCTGATTTTGATTATCCTGCTTCTAAAAACAAAACAGAATAAAAACAGATCAAATAGTAATATGCACCTTAGCATAGTACAAATCAACTCATCTTGCAAAAAACAAGTTCTCACATAGCTTCATAGGCAGAAAAATTAAAAAGTTATGCCTCTCTGAATATGATGAGATCAAAGAATAATTAGGGGGTAAACATTTAAGTTTTTGAAAAAAAATGTAGTTTTTCATTTTCATAGCCCAATGTTAACAACTACTACCAAACACCCGTGCAGTCAAAATATTCATGGCACTCCTTGAACATGGGAGTACAATCTGAGATTAGCTTGGGGAAAATCAGAAGCAATGTCAGATCACTGACATATCTTTCCCAGGGTGCAGGTCCTCCTCTGTACATGCAAAAAAAGACAATAGCAAAGATCAAAGGCCTTGCAGTAGCAGCAGAACCGTAAATAATATCATAACCATTTAACCAGGAAGAAGCTAGAGGGGGTCATATATTACTACAATTGTATGTGGGGATTTAGGCTTAATAAAATTAGAGTTTAACATGCCAGCTGCAAATTTGTGTGTTTGTGTATGTATCAGAGCTGTGTGTGCATGTATGTAGCAGAGCTGTATGTGTGCGTGCATGTACCAGAGCTGTATGTGTGTATGTCAATGGTGCAGAACTATGTGTATATGTTGCAGAGCTGTGTGTGTTGTGCGCATGTAAAATGTGCGTACAGCAGTGCTATGTGTGAGTATAATGTGAAATTATGTGCTTGCGCCATTGTTTGAATGGACACACTAGGTTTAATAGGACCTGACTGTTCACTGTTAGGGCTTCTTCACACTGGTGATCGCAAATGTGTCGCGAGAAAATCGCAGTTGTATCCAGTGGTAGTCTGAGCATCAGCGATGTTTTTCTTGCAAAATCATCGCTACCACTTGCGATGTTCTAGTGCATTTTTATTGTGATAGAAAATAGGATTTTCTAATGTTAAAAATGCGTGAACATCGCAAGTTCATGCTTAGCGATGCAATAAAAAGTAGGCTCCATAGGGAAACATGGGAGATTAAAAATCACAAAATGCATTCAGATAGGGCATGCTGCAATTTTTTTTCACTCCACATCGCATGAGTGAAAACATGGGAATGAAATCATTGAAAATCATTGCTTTCATAGTTCACTCACTCTCGCATTGCTCAAAAATTGCGCGATTTTCTCGCAAGTGTGAAGGCACCCATAACCTCTTTCCTATACTAGAACACCAAAGTTAAATGACGGTAGCCCCTCCACTTCCTTAGACCCCTAGAGATATTTAAATTAGTATGAAATATCGTTTCCTATTTTATAAATCTGGGGTACGTCTTATACTCAGGTGCATCTTATAGTCCAAAAAATACAGTAATACAGAGACTGGCCAAATAGACTGTGTGGTCTTTTTCTGTAGTCAATATGCCATGTTTCTGTGTGATGAATTCTTTTATGGGTCTAGTTTCCAAAATAGTGGTGGGGTGGTCCACTGTTTAGGGAAAATCAGGAGCTTGCAAATGCCAGGTGGTGTCCAAAATTATTCCAGAAAAATCCAAAGGGTGCTCCTAGCATTCTGAGTCTTGTCATGTGCCCAAACATCAGTTTACAGGTACATATGGAGCATTTCCGTACTTGGGAAATAGTGGGTAGAAATTATGGGGTCATTTTTCTTCTATTGCCCCTCATTAAAATTAAACATATGTGTTTTTGGAAAAAATATAATTATTCATTTTTAAAGTCCAATTCTTAAACACGTGTGGGGTTAAAGCACTCACTATACCGTTTTATGAATCCCTTAAATGGTGTAGTTTCCAAAATAGAGTAATTTGCTGGGTGTTTTTATCTCTTAGCACCTCAAGATCCCTGTAAACGTGAAACAGTGCTTGGAAAATGTCCCAATAAAGGCTCAAAAATCCATAAGATGTTCCTTTCTTTCTTAGACCTGTGTTTGAATCGCTTTGTACACTAGGCCCACATGGGATATATTTCTAAAAGTTGCAGGCTCAGCTTACTGAATATTGAGTTTTGCTTATGCAGATGGAACTTTTGCAAATATACCTTTGGCTTCAATGTTTAAATCTCCATGTGTGGATCTCTTTCTTACTCTCTGATACAATATGTATACAATGTAAAAAGAACATATGGAATTCAATCCATTTAGTGGATAGATACCTAAAACACTACAGGTATTGAGAAAAGTACTGCATACTATTAAAGACTGTTATGCAGTGACAATAAGGGCTCGTACACGAGCGCTGTGGGTGTGCAAAATAGGCACGCACAGAAAGTACTTCTATAGGATCCATTGGTTTCCTATAGAAGAGTTCACATGAAAGAATGTTAGACGAGCTAAATTTGTGCACCTAACGAAATAGGACATGCGACTGCAAGGTCGCACCTAAGATCCATGATGCGCACAAAGATAGGACCTGACCCATCTTTGGTGCCTGCTTTCCATAGACTCCTATGGGAGCTGGAAAACACATACCACGCACCTCGGATCGTGTGAACGGGCTAATTGAAGTAAATGTGATCTTCAAAGCTGCGATCTTTGCACTGTCTATTATCGCCAAATAAATAAAAATGTAAAAACATAATTCAACAAATAAACAAAATTTGACAAAAAAACTTAACTTTACTGGTTCCTAAAGCCAATTAAATAAGCTCAGGAGAAATCAAAAAGTTGTAGGAGAAATTATGGGAAAATAGGCACAATTGTTTATATGGGATGGGAGTGTCCGCTTATTCAAAAATGTTGGCAGATATGTATAAAGTAGTAACAACTATACAGTATGTGGAATGAAAATTTATGCGATACCAGAACTCGCATTGTTGAATATTGATGCTGACAAGTTCCTTATCCCAGTAAGATGAATACCTATATATTTTTTCTCTGCAGCTAGACACTGTGTTAAGAAACACTGAAAAGATCCAAACCCTTCTAGAATTGCAGAAGCTGTCCAACAAATGAATCAATATATGCAATACGAATCTGTAATGAGCTACAATAAAATACAAATCACTTCGAGATGGGATCTATGGCTTAAACTAACATTTCTGAGAGATAAAGAGATATATAGTACTAAGGCACTGCGGAGAAAGTTTCTTTCCCTTTTTAACTTTTCCTGCTTCAGTTTATTGTTCTTTCTTTTCTGTTCTTTTTTTGATTAACCCCTTAGTGATCAAGCCTGCTTGTGTCTTAATGACGAGCCCAAATTTAGGAAATCTACATATCAAAAAAAAGGTACTTGTTCACCTTCTACCAGCAACCCTTTGTTGTTTCTGAACATACAGTACATAAATGTGTTGATATGTCATCAACTGTAAACTGAACATAATGAAGCCTCCAGTTCTGTGCCAAAACATGCTATTGTAAATGTGATAAAATCAGAGGCAGCACTCACTCACCCATTCATGAATTCATGAATGGGTGTCAGTGAGAGCTGCCTCTGATTGGTCCCTGCGCTGAGCCGATCAGAGGCAGCACTCACTCACCCATTCATGAATTCATGAATGGGTGTGAGTGAGAGCTGCCTCTGATTGGTCAGGCTGTGACCAATCAGAGGCAGCTCAGTCAGCAGGTGGGGATTTTAAATCCCCGGATGCTGAATACTACTCTGAGCAGTTCAGGAGAACTGGACGCGGCTGAACTCCATCTGCCGGGACAAGGTGAGTATATATATTTTTTTTGTTTTTACACATTTCTGGATGAATTTCTTATATTTTTAAGCCCTTCCCGAAAATTCATCCCGCATTCAGCTGAAAGCTTCATTTGTACACTAATAAGCTATTAAGTAGTTGAGTAGCTACTTAATAGTTTATGCAAAATGATTGCTCAAAGCTGTCACTCAAACTGTCGTCTGAGGGATCTTTGAGCGATCAATGCTCTGTGTAAATGGGCCTTTAGGTCCTGGGTAAGTTATGAGGAAGAAAATGGAAATGGGTAAACATACTAGAGACTATGGAATAGCAACACTGGTTTCCCACCTTGCTGTTCAAACCATAGGAGATTACAGACCACTACCTAAGAAGTGGCAGTAGTCCTTCAGATGACCTTTATTTTGACCACCCTCACTAACATTCACTCTGCTTGCAAGGAGAAAATTTCCCAATAATATAATAAAACATTCTATGCCAGTGTCTTGGTATGGAATTTGTAAGAGTGTCACCATGAAGTAGTAATTGTGATCTAAGACTAAGGGTACATATACATGGGCTTTATTTCTACACAATCCTTTGACCAACAATCGGAGAGAAATAGCACCCATTCATTTGAAGTCAGGAAGTCAGAGTAAAAAAAATCACAGTATGGTCTATTCTTCTCTGATTTTTGGATGAGAATAGTATATATGAATTTCTTTGTACATTTCAATGTACTGTCTACCGCGCATCTGACAGCACACGAACGCGAAGTCCTTGTGCTGTCTGATCCAAGTTGCGCCTGAGAATCTCGGATGCAATTTGTTTAATGGCCATATACATATTCCCTAATACTAAAGAAATAGTAGTAAATGTATAACTGACTATCATATCTTGAAACGGATTAAATGAGTGTCTCACTTATACATGTTTTATTTAGTGTTGGAGAATAGTCAAAGTGTTTATGTAGGTTAAAGCTCTGCATGAGATTCTTACCAAACTGTTCATTCCAACATTTGTGAATTCCCTTTCGATACGTCACCTATCTAGTATTGATATAGTCAAACATGGAAAATAAAAAGGATTCAAGGACTGATGTGTTGTTCATGATGATGACTAGTAAGATATATTATGTAATACCTGGTAGTTTTAAGATATGCTGTCTCACTGATTGGTGTAAAACAAGTTATTATGTATATATTTTGTCTGAATCTTTGTGTACAATTCACAGTGACATTAAACAATATTATCTATTTCTGATACAACATTTATCATCATCACAGCTGGGTCCCAGGGGTTCAGATATGTACAAAATAACATGGAAAATAAAATAAACATATGGGATAAGAACAACAAACAGTAACTCACATCATGTTAGAAACCTGGCAGAATCTATTGGATTCCTCCTCACTAGTTTAGGGGTTGCGCTGACATTGTCAAGGGACAGAGTCTAGCAGGCCTTCCGGTAGTCACCAGGGAGCACCTCAAGGCGGTATGGATGTATCTGTTAGCGACATGAAGGTTAAAATCTTCTAACTGTCCCCTGGATGTAACTAGTTAAAGATAGACAGAAGATGGCATGAAGTGACAATGCCAAATGGAGATCCAAGAAAGAAGTCAAATGAAGTCTGAGTCAGGGTCATGAATTCAGGTTCTAAATCAGTAAATAGGCAAGGGTCAGGATCTCAGGCAATGGTTCAGAAAGAAAAGTCAGGAGGCAAGGTCAAGTACATGAATAGGCAATCTCAGTGTCCAACATGACAGCACTGGCAAAGGAAAAGGGCCCGAGGTGACATCACAGAGTTGGCCCTGGCCCTCATGATTTTCATCGACAAGAGCATATCTATGTCTAAATATGATAGATTGGTTGGCTGAGAGGTGTTTCAGCCTGGTCAGCCAATCAGTATTAGTTTTTGTACATTCATTCCGGCTCCTCCTCTTGAGAGGCCGCCAGTTATACTTTTGGTTTAGTCTTCCTTGACACTGGCCTGAAGGTAATCTTGATCTGCAAACTTCTAACTGAAGACTGCTGTCTGAAGGTTTTCTGGTCCAGTCTGTGACTCCCTACCTGACCTGAGTCTCCAGTCAAGCTCAATTTGCTGAACATTCACTTTAACACCTGTAGGCCTTGTTGTATAAGTCCTGCATGGATATAACACTCAAATGCAACAACAATAGTGTTGGAGTCAGGATAGGAGTTAATACTCTGGCACTTGGCGCTCAAAAATAGGTTTTATAGGCTATTAAATTAAATCATGTGCCATTGGGAGGAGGTTTGCTATTTAGAAGGTAGTACTTCACGCCAACCACTAGAAGGTGCTCCAGCATGTAATACTACATACTGATCACCAGAGGCAGCTCTGAAAGTTAATACAACTGAAAGATGACAGTGGGGAGAGGAGGAGAGTCTGTCCAGGAACTGCAACCATTGGATATGGTAAGTGAGCGCATGGTGCCATTTTGTTGCAGATCCTAAGATGGCCTTAGATAATTATCAGCCATAGCAACATATGACAATGAAATCTGCTAACTGTAGGTCAATTTTTGTCATGTTTCTTGCCTCTCATACTAATGGTATGAAGTAAAGGCAATGTTTTAACATAATAGTGGTGCAGCCACCAGCCATTCTTATCTCTGTTGACTGCTCAATCTTCACATAGTATGTAAGGCCGAAAAAAGACACATGTCCATCCAGTTCAGCCTATTTTCCCCCCCAATGTTGATCCAGAGGAAGGAAAAATAAAACCAATGTGGTAGAAACTAGAGATGAGCGAGCATACTCGCTAAAGATAATTGCTCGTGTCTCCCCGCTCAGAAGAAAAGGTTCGGCTGCCGGCGTGGGTGACAGGTGAGTTGCGGCCATGAGCAGGGGGGAGCGGGGGGGGGGAGAGAGGGAGAGAGAGATCTCCCCTCCGTTCCTCCCGGCTCTCCCCTGCCGCTCCCCGCCCGCCGCCGACAGCCGAATCTTTGCTCCCGAGCGGGCAGGTACTCGCTAAGGGCAATGCTCGATCAAGCAATTGCCCTTAGCGAGTATGCTCGCTCGTCTCTAGTAGAAACCAATTGTCACCATTTTAGGGAAAAAATTCCTTACTGACTCCAATCTGGCAATTGGAATAATCCCTGAATCAACAACCCTTCTGAAGTAATTATAACATGTTATATTGTATTGCCCAAGAAAGGCATCCAGACCCCATATGAGAGTGGAGAAACAGCAGTGCCACCAACAGCAGGCAGTGCCTATCGCTAGTTATTCTGTAATACAAAAATGTAAGGAAAACCAACAGCACAATCTTGTACCCAGTCCAAGTGGGGGAGCCGTAAAGTGCACGCTCCAAAATGGATTCAGACTTCACTAAATCCACAAAGTCCAAACAAAAATAGATGTGTGGAGCAGCACAAATAGGAATCCTTTCAGATGCTTTTTAACTACAAAGTGAACTTCTTTATTGAACAATCCACTGACAAAACATGCTGCGACGTTTCGACCACAACTGTGGTCTTTGTCAAAAATTCACTTTGCATTTAAGAAGCATCTGAAAGGATTCCTATTTATGCTGCTCCACAAATCTATTATTGCTGGTCATCCAACCAGACATATTTGGCTGGTGGTCTAGTAAACACAATGCTTGCTGAAATTATTAATTAGGGAATTGAAAATCCCCTATAATGAATGCAGAATTTATGCTGCTTTTGACACTAAGTTTGATACAAACTTTAAAGGGCTGGTCTCATGAAGACAGTTCCTTGCTATATGTCTTACAGTGGCATATAGATACCATAAAGTGGGTTCCACAGCTCAGGACACTCTCTTTTAGCCAGAACTGATAGCTGTTAGCAAAGAGGTGCTTCTGCTCTAGTGAAATATGTATAAAGGTCCATTTAGGCATAACAATTATCACTTACAATTCGCTAAAATGCCATTTTTTGAACGATAACCATTGCGTGCACTATTCATTCATCTGTGATTTCTAGCAAGCTAGAAATTAGCAATGAGTCTGATCAACGCTGCATGCTGATTTTCTCAGCAGGGCCGCTGATAGTATTCTTTCAGCTGGTATCCTGCTGACAGTTCTCAGCGGGACACCAGCTGAAAGCTCCCAGTACAATGCAGCTGTTTGCATATACAAAACAGCTGCTTTGTTCTCGGAGCTATTGCGGTTGTATCCTGTTCCGCCTGCATTAACTCTTAAGTAGCTAATTAGCTACTTAGAGTTATGCAAAGATGATCGCTCAAAGCTGTCACTCAAACTGTTGTTTGAGCGATTTTCGAGCAATTATCTCTCAGTGTAAATGGGCCTTTACAGAATCATCTATTTACTTGAATTCAAATGTGTGGCTGGTTTCCCCACCGATTTTAGCTGTTTGTCAGGGTATATAAAACCCGGACCTGTCACCATTGGATGATCACCAAGACAGCTTTATTGGAAAAATAATTATTGAAAGACAAGGCCTTTTTTACCTATGTGACAGAAAAGGCATAAACGTGTCTAGATCCGAAAGCCCCAGACAAAATCTTGCATTTTTAGTTGGGAACAAGAGCTCTTGAGTCACCGACGTACAAGATGCAAGATTACTGCAGCTTGTATCTCCATGACAGATTATCTCTAATTTTACAGAAACAGTAATGACACTTGACTTAATCTACGAAACTAAATCCAGTGCAGACTTATTACCAAAGTACAGTATATACCCATTAGCTTTTAGCCTGAAACTTCACTATCATCATCTTTCTAGTCACATGAAGGTTATAATGTTTGCCTCCAGCCTCCTAAAAATCTTTCTGTATAATACAAATATCTTTGATAGTCACTTCAGTTCCCCAGAGTCAAAGCGGCATAACATTTTGTCATTTTTACAAAGCATTGTTTTATTTTTCCTTGAAAGCTCAGTGATTTTAGCAGTGGTTGTTGATGTGTATGATGTTATCCTGGCGACAGGTTGGTAGCAGTCTTTGTTTGTAAGACTTATTTTTATTTATTTCCCACTTGCAGTCATTGCCATTACAGTCAGGCTTCTGCTGTGGAAAGTCACAGTCACACACTGCAATGTTACGAAGCATCAAGGACTGCATTAACCAACTGCTCAATGTAATTGTTCAACACTAAAAGCCACATAAATAAAAATGATCCCGTTCACTGGGCACCATCTAAATGCTATTAATACAAATTCATTAGATGGCTATTTTTTATTGTAGTAAAAACAAATAAAGTTGCCCAGAACATGGCAGTTTATTAAAGCACCCATTAAGTAGAACAAAACTTACATCTGTAATGTGTTTTTGTCAAGTGATATTATTCCCACCAACGCTGCATGCGAATCATGACTTTCAATACAACCAAGGGACTATTTATCCTGCAATTTTCCTGCTGCCAAGTAATATCATACTAGTCTAAAATTTACTTCTCATTACTTCTCCTTTCACATGGGATGGAATTACGCCACAAGATGCAGCCAAATCAGCAGCTATAGAATTCCACACCAAATCCTCAGGTCTAAGGCCTCATGTCCACGGGCAAAAGAAGAATTAATATCCGCAGCAGATTTTAACTCTTCTCCTGCCCACGGATCCGCATCCCATAGGGATGCATTGACCACCCGCGGGGTAGATAAATACCCGCGGATGGTCAATAAAAGTGATTTTTTTAAAAATGGAGCATGAAAAAATCTGGACCATGCTCCATTTTCGGGCGGGTCTCCCGCGGGCTTCTATTGAAGCCTATGGAAGCCGTCCGGATCCGCGGGAGACAAAAATCGGAATTTGCTCACCCGCTCCAGATCTTCCCTTCGCCGCGGCTTCATCTTCTCTCCGTCGTGGATGGATCTTTTTTCTTCGGGCCGGCGCATGCGTGGGGCACGCAACCGACGTGCCCTGCGCATCCGCCGGGCCGAAGAAAGAAGATCCGGCCGCGACGGAGAGAAGATGAAGCCGCAGCGAAGGGAAGATCTGGAGCGGGCGAGAGGTGAGTTAATTCTTATTTTTATGCCTCATGTCCGCGGGGCAGGAGGGACCCGCTACGGATTCTACATGGAGAATCCGGAGCGGGCCTGATTTTCCCCGTGAACATGAGGCCTAACTGCAGATTTTGATCTGGAATTGCAGGCAGGTTTAAAGCCATTTTCAATTCTGCATCAAGATCCGTAGTTAGCCTACTGATTTTGGCGCGGAATTTACCGCGGCTTGAGGTGAGTCATGCAGCCTATTCCGTCCATGTGAAAGGTCCCAAATGACCGTTCTGATTAAGCAGTCTGCTATGTTATACTGCAGACAGCTGACCATGCCATACTAGGATTTCATTTAAAATGCTGAACTATTGATTTTTTAAGCACTACAGAATAAAGCAATAGTAATACATTCTAGATAAAAATCATTTGAACTTTAAGTTAGCCTATTTTGTGTAAAATGTCTTTATAATTCTGCTCTTCTACCAGTACTGACAACAAGGAAATGGAATGTGTAACGAAAGTTCACACGTAGGCGCAGTCCGCCATTAACAGGAAGATTTATTCAAAGTTCTCCATAAAATCTTCTTAAAACTTTCTATAAAACAAGGCATTTCTAGAGCACAGACCCCTTTATCAGGTGTCACATAGATACACTGCTATGCTCTGTGATAATTGAAAAAGAGGTCTGTGCCCCAGAAATATATTATTTTATAGTGTTTTATAGTGAACTTTAAGGAGATTTTATGGTGTTATGGAGATACTTTGAATAACTATTCCTATTAATGGAGAACTGGGCCTATATTTGAACATGTGTAAGGGTGGTTTTACATCTGCATTGGAATCTCCGGTCATGGCTTTCGTTGCAGATCTGACACAAAATTCTGGAAGCAAAAGGCTAAAAGCTGTTCAGCTGAGCGGAAAGCGAACAGACCCTATTGTAGTCAATGGGGTCCATTTGGCACTGCTTGGTTCCATCCTAAGATTGAGCCATTTAGCCACGGGGATTCCCCATTCTTGCTCCTCGAACAAAGTAGGAAAGCAGAACCCCTGATGCAGGTGTGAAACCACCCTCACACAGTGGATTTCTTTATTGTTATCTGGACGAGGCTGGTACCAGAGTTTTTAGAGCACATCACACTGACAACAATCTCCTTATGGTGATATTATCACTCCATGCATTATAGTAATGTTCTATTTAATTGTACAATATTGAAGATAAACCTTCTTATACATGCATGTTGTGGTTCCCCCTTGATAAACTGGCTCTGTCCTTTTCTTTTTGAATTTGGGCCTCATGCTGTTACGAGGTCTCTGTAGCCCTTGATGTCCTGGCTCTTTCCTGCTCATTCTTAAGTCTTCGGTCACAATGTTCATTTGCCTTGATCATTCACAGTAATGTTTCTTTCTTTGCTTTCAGCTGGACTTGTTCAATGATTTTCCATTTCTTTGTAGGCATTCTGGATCCACACACATCTAAATTATTCACCATGCTGAATCACATGTTACTTTACAATAGATTATACAATAGGCCTTTTTTTTTGAAATTGTGTAAAAATCTGTGTTTGTTGCACATATCAACCAATCATCATTCCATAAGCTGCTCTAGTAAAACGAAAGCTGTGCTGTGATTGGTTGCAACGAGCAGCAAACAGTTGAACCCCCACTGGCATTTTACTATTTTACATTGGATCATGAAGAGTATGTGTACCAACTCTAGTTGAGATTAATCAAGGCACGTGGGAGTCTATGAAGGATAGACACATTTTTAGATAGATAGATAGATACCTTTCAGTGTAATCCTGCCTGTGATAATAATGAGATGACTTCTGCAAAGTTTTCTCTGCAGATCAGGAAGTATCAGAATATTGTTAGGCTCTGCAATCAGTGAGACAAATGCAGAATTTCAGGATTTTGTTAAAAATATGCAGTACTGTGTAACGGTTTTAGGCAGGTGTGGAAAATTTACTGCAAAGTTAGAACTGTTTTTCAAAAACAAAAGACGTTTCATTGAATCCAAGTTTTTCCTGCAGCTTGACAACGACCCCAAACATAAAGCCAATGTCACTTACAACTATTTTCAGCGTAAAAAAGAACTATGAGCCCTGGAAGAGATGACACAGGGTCCTCAACATCATTGAGTCTTCAAAAACTGTGTGCAAGTGTACTCAGCAGATAATGTTTTGAAGGCAAAGGGTGATCACACCAAATACTGATTTGATTATGATTTCTCTTTTGATCATTCACTTTGCATTTTGTTAAGTGACAAAAAGAGCTACTAACACTTCTATCTTTAAAGCATTCTTACTTTTGCAGCATGTTTTTCACATCCGCCTAAAACTTTTGCACAGTACTGTAGATTGTAAAAAAAAATAAAAATACCCCAAATTTCTTTAAAAATATGCTTAGCATAAAACCTTAATTTATACAACAGGTTATTTTCTGATGACACATCCATTTTAAAGACCAAATACTTATTTATACTACCATGCGATTCAAAATAAGTATCACTTTTCCATTTGGTACACAGCATGGCTTTACTGATCTCATAAAACATGTCATTTTTATCACTGGTGTTATAGAAAGTTATAAGACTGTAAATCTAATGTGTGTGGGAGAAAACCAATCCCTGTGTCACCTCTTCAGGTATGACCTGAAGAGTTAAACTGAAGGACATGTTTATCCTTAATGGGAATTTTTAAAGGTAAGCATGTTTTCTTAATGAATTATGCAAGGCCTTCTTACTTGTCTAGGTTAACTTTATCGACATCCTGCTCCTAATGAGCAAGAAAGGAATTGCTTCTAAGAGTTATTGAGGATATAATAAAAAAGGCCGGAAGATAAAATTTAAGGCAGAAATGTACTTACATTTTATGAATATCTGGATATGGTTATTAGCTAAGATTATGGCTATATTCACAGCAAACACTTCATTAAGCCAAATGATTATGCCTAACTATATGTTACGCTGAATTTACTATCATTAACTGCATCAATGCTGACAAGAAGCCATTTTCCTATTGAATATGTAACTAAAAAGTTTAGGGAGAAAGAATAACTTTAGGCAAGGATTTCCTCATTAACTCTTCAGTGATATAAGATATTCTATTGTAGCATCAAAGCCCATTGCAGCCCCCGGTTCATTGGGTCTTACCCATTTGATGGTGCAACGAGAGATCCATCTAGCTTACCCAACATTGTGATGGATCTATTTTCCAACAGTTTACAATAGACATGGACACACCCCTTTGATTTCAATGGGGTCTGTTAAACTGAACTATAGTTGCATCAAAAAGGATGATGTGAACAAAGCCTTATTGTTACTGAAATACTAAATTATAATCTTCATAAACTATTAATTATGAGTAGTGGAAATCTAATTAGTCAAGTATTAGTTATTCAAATGACAAAAAAATGTAAAAAAAAAAAACAACAGTAGAAGATTACCATTTTTTTTACAGCAGCAAATCAGACATTTGTAGAGCATGCTGACATCCTCAAACGTATAATCAGATAATGCAATGGCTTAAATAAACTATTAGCCATGATCTAATGAACAGCATTTTTCTAAAATCTCATTGGTATAGCAAACAGAGTGTATCATGCTCGTTGGGTGTCATATGAGAAGGATATGCTCCCCTAGAAGTAATATTTTGAAGGGAGAATAGCTTACTTACGCGTCATCCGATGGCAGAACTATTATATAGAATCTAATAGAAGAAATCTCTGCATGTGTCTGTATGTAATCTAGGGGAACCTTTTTCAGGCCAGCGCCCCCTTTAAGTATTCAAAGAAAGCAGGGGGAGAAAACTGCTTAAGCAGTAAAAGACATCCGCGCTCTTGCCTTCTTGTCGGTACAAGTGGTTTATTACCCCAGCAGGGGAATAGGATAAAATACAAAATCACATAAAGATAGCTAAAGTGAGGATACTCTCACCCACTAATCGGCTATAGGTACAGATGCAACGCGTTTCTACACTCAAACGGTGCCTTTCTCAAGCATAGCTGAACATAGTGTAGACATACACTACCGTTCAAAAGTTTGGGGTCACATTGAAATGTCCTTATTTTTGAAGGAAAAGCAGTGAACTTTTCAATGAAGATAACTTTAAACTAGTCCTAACTTTAAACAAATGCACTCTATACATTGCTAATGTGGTAAATGACTATTCTAGCTGCAAATGCCTGGTTTTTTGTGCAAAATCTACAAAGGTGAATAGAGGCCCATTTCCAGCAACTATCACTCCAGTGTTCTAATGGTACAATGTGTTTGCTCATTGGCTCAGAAGGCTAATTGATGATTAGAAAACCCTTGTGCAATCATGTTCACACATCTGAAAACAGTCTAGCTTGTTACAGAAGCTACAAAACTGACCTTCCTGTGAGCAGATTGAGTTTCTGGAGCATCACATTTGTGGGGTCAATTAAACGCTCAAAATGGCCAGAAAAAGAGAACTTTCATCTGAAACTCGACAGTCTATTCTTGTTCTTAGAAATGAAGGCTATTCCATGCGAGAAATTGCTAAGAAATTGAAGATTTCCTACAACGGTGTGTACTACTCCCTTCAGAGGACAGCACAAACAGGCTCTAACCAGAGTAGAAAAAGAAGTGGGAGGCCGCGTTGCACAACTAAGCAAGAAGATAAGCACATTAGAGTCTCTAGTTTGAGAAACAGACGCCTCACAGGTACCCAATTGGCATCTTCTTAAAATAGTACCCGCAAAACACCAGTGTCAACATCCACAGTGAAGAGGCGGCTGCGGGATTTTGGGCTTCAGGGCAGAGTGGCAAAGAAAAATCCATATCTGAGACTGGCCAATAAAAGAAAAAGATTAAGATGGGCAAAAGAACACAGACATTGGACAGAGGAAGACTGGAAAAAAGTGTTGTAGACGGATGAATCCAAGTTTGAGGTGTTTGGATCACAAAGAAGAACGTTTGTGAGACGCAGAACAAATGAAAAGATGCTGGAAGAATGCCTGACGCCATCTGTTAAGCATGGTGGAGGTAATGTGATGGTCTGGGGTTGCTTTGGTGCTGGTAAGGTGGGAGATTTGTACAGGGTAAAAGGGATTCTGAATAAGGAAGGCTATCACTCCATTTTGCAACGCCATGCCATACCCAGTGGACAGCGCTTGATTGGAACCAATTTCATCCTACAACAGGACAATGACCCTAAACACACCTCCAAATTGTGCAAGAACTATTTACAGCAGAAGCAGGCAGCTGGTATTCTATCGGTAATGGAGTGGCCAGCGCAGTCACCAGATCTGAACCCCATTGAGCTGTTGTGGGAGCAGCTTGACCGTATGGTACGCCAGAAGTGCCCATCCAACCAATCCAACTTGTGGGAGATGCTTCTAGAAGCGTGGGGTGCAATTTCACAAGCTTACCTCAACAAATTAACAGCTAGAATGTCAAAGGTGTGCAATGCTGTAATTGCTGCAAAAGGAGGATTCTTTGACGAAAGCAAAGTTTGATGTAAAAACAATGTTATTTCAAATACAAATCATTATTTCTAACCTTGTCAATGTCTTGACTCTATTTTCTATTCATTTCACAACGCATGGTGGTGAATAAGTGTGACTTTTCATGGAAAACACAAAATTGTTTGGGTGACCCCAAACTTTTGAACGGTAGTGTATATATATATATATATATATATATATATATATATATGTAAATCTTCAAATTATCTGGAAGCTGTTAGATCTTGCAAAGCGTGGCAGAACCGCCGGGACACCGGGCACAGAAAGTCAGCATCACAGAATGGCAATCCAGTGGAAGCCGTCATGGCCATCAAATGAAACACAGCATGCGTTCCAAAGTCTGCGCCTGCGCAGAACAAGTGTCCAGTGGCATCTACTGGAATGCACTATGTGCTCCAGTTTCTGCGCGTGCGCAGAGTAACTGAAGATGGAATATCTTTTACTGTTTATTGAAATGCACCATGCGTTCCACTCTCTGTGCCTGCGCAGATTAAAGTCAACATAGATCATTACCATTATTCTCCTCATGAAAAGTACACAGACCACATACATGGAGTCTTATGTAATCCTGTGCAATTCTTCCAGGGGGAGGATATTTGTAGAATAATAAACATAATAGGGAAATATTGCCATCATAAATTATCATAAATCAATATAAATAAAAAAAACAATTTAGTATATAGTGTGAACAATAAATATTATAAACCAAAGTATATGTACATCAAACGCATATGTGAAGTTTGTTTCTCACTTCTGTAAGGAGCTGCTGGACCACGCTGAAGCCCCTCTCCACTAAGTACATAGATGGAAAATCTAACAGGAGCAACTAAACTTCCTGCCACAGGATAGATAGGAATTCTTCACTTTCACCCAAAAACATTCATAGCCACATTTTTGGAAAAGTGCTTTGGCTTCGCTATCGGGCTTCAAGTCGATCAACTGCTCTTGTAATTTGGGATGAAATTCTCCTGCATCTGCTGAAAATGGAATGAGTACTCACGTTGGTATTTCAAGGGTACATAGATCATGAGGCATTGTTGGCATGTCTTCTTTGGCTTGTTTGAGATGAGAGCAAAAAATGTCTAAGTCTGCATTTTGAAGTTTGTTTCCATCTTAATGTGCAATTTCTTGAAGACTTGGAAACTGACAGAGCTCACGTTGACTCAGGTTATTGGTATGAAGGTCTAGTCTGGCAATGAAGCAAGAGATTATACCGTTAACCTTAATGAAATTCCTGTTTTCTCCTTGTAGCTTTGTGTTGACTTTACTGAGTTTATCAAGTATGTCTACAAGATAGGCAACGTCAAGATGTTGTAGTTCGATTGCATCAGAAAGGCTTCAGTCAATCGGCTGAAGAAACTCGACTACTGTGTCAAAAAGCTCGTATAAGCATCTTAAGTACTTTCCTCTTGACATCCACCTCACTTCAATGTGTAGGAGTAGACATTCAAATTCTTTGTCATGGTCATGACAGAGCTTGCGGAAAAGACATTTGTTCAAAGAGTGCGCTTTTATCTTGTTAACAGCATTAATTACATAGCGCAGAGAATTATGCAATCTCTCACATAAATGTTTAGCAACAAGGTGCTGCCGATGGATCCCACAATGGATTGCCATTATGCCAGGTATAGCAGATTTTAAATAGGCTATAAAGCCGCGATATTGACCGATCACGTATGCAGCTCCTTTGGTTGCACAAGCAAGTACATTTGTTAAAGGGATGTTTTTTCTTGGAAAAATTCATCCACTCTTTTGTATATAGAGGAGCCTTTCGTGTCGGTGGTTAAATTTCTGGTAAACAACAGCCTCTTTATTCCAATTAGTGAAACGAACGTAAGCTAGCAGCAATGCTTCATTGTCTCTAACTGTTGACTTGTCAGTTTACATTACAAATTTTGTGTTCTTAAACATGTCCAAAAGTGTTTCTTCCACACCAGCAGCCATCTCCTCAGTTTTATTTGAAATGCTGTCATTATTCAAAGGAAGTGATTTCACCATGGCACACGTGTTAGGCCCCAGCATAGTATTGACAATCTCTTTAACTGCGGGTAACACAAGTGTTTCCCCAATAGTATGTGATTTGCCACATTGCTCTATTAATAAAGAGACTTTAAAGGAAGCAAGGAGGCCTTTGTCAGCATTGAGAGCAGATTTTCCAAATAGCTTGCCTACAGTGCTGCGGTTCTCAAACTTTGACTTTAAACCTTGGAAAAATGAAATAGGATTACCCACTCTGTCTGAATGCAGTTTTGCAAGGTGATCACTCAGTCTCGAATGCTTCATAGCTTCATTCGAAAATGCCTTTTCATAAAAGAGGCATAGGGGAAGCTGTCTGTTTGTAGGAGAAGGGATGACTCCATGTTTCAAGTATTCATTTTAATATTGACAGCATTTCTTCTTCTCAGCCATTTTTATAAAGTATGCTTCAAGAATGCACTGCTTATGTCATTCTATCATATAATGATGTATGACTTTTATAACTCCATGACTCTACTACAGATCAACCACACTGGATAACCTAAAGAACAACCTAACCCGCTGTATTTCATAATGACACTGATTGGCTGAAACTTTCAATTGTGTAGGTCTCTGGGAGTTGTAGACTACAACTCCCAGAGACCCACACAAGTGAAAGTTTGAAGCAGTTCCATCCAATCAGCGGCATTATGGAATACAGCGGGTTAGGTTGTGCTGTATGTTATCCAGTGTTATGAAGTGTGATTGTAGTAGGGGAGTCATGGAGTTATAAAAGTCATACATTATATGATAGAGTTACACAGGCTGCACACAACTCCCATTACATGTGATTCCAATGAAAATAATTGCCTCGGTTTTTGTCGGTTTTGGATTTCACTGATTGTTTTTGGACAGATTATCGATGAAAACCGAGGTATCACTACAAATTTTTAGGAAAATGTAGTTACTAGACGAAACAAAATCAACAAAGCAAACACAGAACGCCTCCCGACCGCGCCTTCATGTTCAAATGTCCCCCTGCTGCCCCTTTTCATTCCACCACCCCCATGAGAAGTAAAAACGCCCACAGGGGGCAATAACGCCCACGTTGAGAACCACTGATGTAGAGGATATGAAGATAGGCACAATGCACCTCAACATGTACCCTATTCATGCTCTATACAAAACGTAGCCATAAAATGGCCATGTAGATAGCGTCTAAGCCTGCTTTCACATGGCTGAAAAAAATGGACAAGATTTGTGTGTTGTGACATGCACAAATCTCGCACAAATATGAACCCTATTCTTTTAAATGGAGTCATATATGTGACGCATCCTATATTTTCGCATTCCTTGGAATGCATTGTTTTTAATGGGACAGGAAAATACATCACAGGGTGTGTGATGTTGCATGCAAGGTTTCCCATTGAAACACTTGCAGATCCTCCAATGTGGCTGAAGTGATGGAAGGCATTTTTTTGCCTTCGTGTAGGTAGACTAAGGCATGCATTTTGACAGGATTGTGTGGAATAATTGACAATTACTATATGCATAGTAGCACTATGATGCACTGTACTTTATTTTGCTGGCAGGGCACAGCTGGGTGCTCTTAAAAAAGGCCCTACATGCCCTGTCGCTTTCAACTATATCCATGTTCTATGCAAGAGCAGGGAATCGTCAGCCACTTGAGTTATTAGTACTCCCTCGTGGTACCCCAAAGGAAACTGTACTATACAGAATATACTCACCAGTAGTAGTCCTCCCACAAGTAACTGTGCCAGGGTGCCTCCAAAAGTGCCACCAATAGTAATAATTCTTCCCCAGAAATCCCCATTAGTTATAATAAGTGTCCTCAATAGTAATAATACTCCCTCAGACACAATAGTAATAATGCCTTGATAGCAATAATGCTTTACCAAAGTGCACCATTAGTAAGATTAGGATGGTCCCCCAGAATGCTTCCATTAGTATTGGTCCTGACTAGAGATGAGCGAGCATATTCGCTAAGGACAATTGCTCGAGCGAGCATTGTCCTTAGCGAGTATCCCCCCGAGAAGGTTCGGCTGCCGGCACGGGTGACAGGTGAGTTGCGGCAGTCAGCAGGGGGGAGCGGGGGGGAGAGAGGGAGAGAGAGATCTGGCAGGTACTCGCTAAGGGCAATGCTCGATCGAGCAATTGCCCTTAGCGAGTATACTCACTCATCTCTAGTCCTCCCCTATATTGTTCCCAAAATGAAGTGTACCACAAGGCAAAGAAAATAAATCAATCCATTCCATGTTGCTTTCTGTCTACAGGAGCATTGCAGACCATAGGCCACCCCTGGCCTACAGTTCATTGCACACTAGCTGTTTCAATAATTTGCGCTACAATAGCTCTTCAGTTAGTTTGTACTAGAAAAGGTAACTTTTGCAACCTATAGATTTCAATGAACTTTCAGTGCTTCTGACCTTGTCCCCAGGTCACCAGTTGTCCTTCCTTGAACCACTTTTGGTAGGTACTAACCACCACTTACTGGGAACACCCCACAAGATCTGCCATTTTTGGAGGTACTCTGTCTTAGTATCACAACTTAGCCCTTGTACAAGTCACTCAGATCCTTACACTTTTTTCTGCTTCCAACAGATCAATTCCAAAAACTGACTGTTCACTTGCTGCCTAATATATCCCATCTCTTGACAGGGGCCACTGTCACTAGATAATCAATGTTATTCCCTTCACCTTTCAGTGGTTTTACTGTCATGCCTAATCTGTGTAAATGTCATTGTTGGTATAAAAATGTGGATCTCTGCGGTCTGAAGCTCATACTTGTCTTTAAAGGGTCACTAATTGTATTCCAGCTGCTTTTCATTTAATGTACAATAAATTCAATCTGCTGTTTTCAGTTATCAGCTATTTATGACTAGATTGGCGATGACTGTAGTGTGTGTAATGGGATAACTGACAGGTAAAGCTAAACTATGCCTGCCTCAATGCTGCCATGATCACAATTCTATTTCACATATCTTGAGTACTAAGATACACTTGCATATATGTGGAGGGAAGATAAAAGCAGCTCTTGTTCATGCTGCCTATGCTATTTAGGTACATATACTGTACTGTGCAAAAGTTTTAGGCAGGTGTGGTAAAATGCTGCAAAGCAAGATTTTTATCAAAATAGAAGGTATCTGATTGACTCCAAATTTTTTCTGCAGCAGAACAATGGTCTGCTCAGAGCTTTCAATGTGTCAAGTGGGCGGCCCTCACTACTCACTTGACAGACTGACTGCTCTGCAAGCCAGACCTAAGAAAAGCCCACCTGGGTGAAGGGAAGTGAGTATTAAAATCAACAGGGGGATAGAGTCAATGGGCCAGGGCTGCAGAGCCATGCAGCCAGCGCTGCTGAATTTATTGAGTTATAGGTCCTGTTTAATACTTAATAACTTTTATTGATCAGGCATATTGAAGCTTGTCGGTCGCAACAGTGTCATGGTATGGTAGCCACAATGCAGAAGCAGACTAGTCACAGGTTGTTAGTTGACACATTTTGTGTGGGGGTTGCCTGCTACTATCTGTATCCGTATAGTTGCATGCTGGTATTTCCCTCAGAGTCCCCCACCTCTGAAAGAAGTTTTATTAAGTGTGGTTTCTTCTCTGGTCTACCTATCAGCAGGTAGGGAGGGCTTTATATTCCTACCCCTCCTTTAGCTCATTGCTGTTTATTGCAGTTCAGTTGGGCATGGTGCTTGGAGTGATGTCCAAGTCCTCCGGGAGTTAGCTGTGCATCTTTCAGTTAAGTTGCGGTTTATTTCCCTTACTCTTGGTTATTTGTACAATGGTTCGGTCTTCTCCCTTGCCCCCTGTTAGGATCAGGTAGCAGGGTGAGAGGTGTTCAGCAGGTTCACACTTATCAGAGCGGTCAATCTGCTTTTAGAAACCTTTCCCAGTTAGGAGCAGAGCCATTTTTCCCTCTTATTTAGTGTTTTCCTTTGTTGAATAGGGGTTTTACTGCAGCATTGTGTTTCTGGGATGTATTAAGAGAAGCATAGAGTCTGGATCACGTGAGGTAATTATCCTCCTCTACTCTTTCAGATCTCATCTGGAATACTTTAAAAAAGACGTAGACAAACTGGAGCAAGTTCAGAGAAGAGCTACCAGGATGGTGAGCGATCTGCAAATCATGTCCTATGAGGAACAATTAAAGGATCTGGGAATGTTAAGCTTGCAAAAAAGAAGACAGAGAGGAGACTTAATAGCTGTCTACAAATATTTGAAGGGCTGTCACAGTGCAGAGGGAGCAGCCCTATTCTCATTTACACAAGGAACTACTAGAAGCAATGGGATGAAACTGAAAGGGAGGAGACAGATTAGATATTAGTAAAAACTTTTTGACAGCGAGGGTGATCAATGAGTAAAACAGGTTACCACGGGAGGTGGTGAGTTCTCCTTCAATGGGAGTGTTCAAACAAAGGCTGGACAGACATCTGCCTGGGATGATTTAGTGAATCCTGCACTGAGCAGGGGATTAGACCAGATGACCCTGGAGGTCCCTTCCAACTCTACCATTCTAGGATTCTATGATTTATGCAGTGTTACACAATCTTGCGTCTGTCTTGGGCGAGGTGTGCATTGCGCCCAGGTCGAATGTGACGCAGAGTACTTGTTTATTTTTGAGGTGACTAAATAGAATATTAAAGTTTGTTTTTATAGTAATACTTTTATTTGCCACTAATATGCTTAAACCTATTTAAAATCAGCGTCTTAGTTTTTTGGGTTTTTTTACATGCACATGCAGCTTAGAAATGATGCAATGCACTACCACATTATCTATTTGCATACTCAGACCCTTTATTTACATAACCACACCTACAAACATTGCAGATAGCTGCTTACTATCTCTTCAGACATTATAGCTCTGATACTTTTCTGTAGGATGACATCCCGGTTATATGGTAAAAAAAAAGTTACTTTTCGTGTAATAGTAACATAAAATAATCATCATATGAGAGAAAATGATCTTGTACCGTATTATAAGAGATATAAACCAAGCAAATGTGAAATGGATGAAGTTAATTAACCTCTTACTAACTTATCATCTCAGTTCAATTTCAGTGAGCTGATGTCGTTTTCATTGGCGGTACATTAGAGGGTAGAACAATGACTTAGATAACAAACCTGAAGGTCAGATTTCCTGAAAGGTTACGGATACTTTCCATTGCAGAGCAGAATACTACTTTATTTTGCATTGATTTTAAACAGATGATCATCAATAGATAAACATCGGTATCCCACATCCTGTTAGGGAAAACATGAGGACAGGAAAGATAAAATTTGCCAGACGCATGAATAATTCAGGCAGTACAGACAATAATGAGCGTACTTGTCAATATCATCTGTCTGTATAAAGCCCATGTCACTCAGTGTATGTATTTCCTGAAGTAGTCCTGTGACCATTCTGTTGTTTTGAGGAAACTGAATATATTGTTGATTCCAAAACAAAAATCTGTAATATCGCGCTGACTATCACTACGGCAGATAAGGGAAATACCCACAATTAGGGCACAGTCACACGGGCGCATCGGCACCCGTACACCGGTGCCGATGCGCCCGTGTGACTGACAGAAGATGGCCGTACCTGAAGACGGACATCTCTCTGCAGCGCTGAAGAAAGAACACATGACCGGCAATGAAGCCGGTCACATGTTCTTCCTCCGGCGCTGCAGAGAGACGTCCTTCTTCAGGTACAGCCGTCTGCTACCTGCAGTCACACAGGCGCCGATGCGCCCGTGTGACTGAGCCCTAACACTGTATTACTTTCATATGTTTTTCATGTGAGAGAAGAATTCCCATAACAATGTATATGTTTTGTATGTAGTATTTCAAAATTCATTGTAACAATCTAATTAGTTTCATTCAGAATTTTTTTTTAACTCTTTCCCTTCCTAAGCAATTTTTTTTTTCTTTCCCTTTTGATCCGCGACTTTCAACAGCCATAACTTTGTTATTTTTCTGTCGGCATAGCCATATGAGGGCCTGTTTTTCATGAGATAAGTTGTATTTTTTAAGGGATTTAATGTATCATGCAAAATACTGAAAAACTTGCAATTGTGCCACTTTTTGAGAGGGTGGGGTCATTTTAATGGTGTTCATGGTACAGTAAAGATAACATGTTATCTTTATTTTGCGGTTCAGTTTGATTATGGTTATACCAACTTTATAGTTTTTATTATGTTTTACTACATTTAAAACATAGGAAACTTTAAAAACAGAAATATTTGTCATCCCATTCTGACACACATACCTTTATTTTTAGGTTGATAGAGCTGTGTGAGAACTTGTTTCTTGCAGAGCAAGTTGTTATTTTATTGGTATCATTTTAAGGTGCATATGAGCTTTTTATCTTTTTTCATTCCACTTCTTTTGTTAGAAAAGGTGACATAAAAGCTACAATTATGTCATCCCAAATTTGTTATGGTGTTCACCGTGTTGGATAATCAATGTTATATTGTTCATGTTTGGACTTGTGGTAATAGCAATTATGTCAAAAATGGCAAAAGTAGGGCTTTCTTAATTTTTCTTCTTATATATTTTTTAAAAATGGATGAAACCACTTTTTTTTTACATTTTTTAGTCTTCTAGTGGGTCTTGAACATGACTTTGATCACTTGTATAATACATTGAAATACTTAAACATTGCAAGGTAATGACTCCTGCCTGTCATCCTCCTACACACTGCCATAATCAGCGTATAATAGAATGGTAGGTCTGGAGGAGATTATTAAAGCTCTGGCTGCAATGCCAACTATCCATCAATCAGCAATCTTTTTGTGAGGGTGGTTAGGGTATAGAGGGAGCCTCCTCCCTTGTCTAACCACTAAGATGCCAAGGTTAGCATTGAGTCTGTGATGTAAGGGGCTAAAGGGCTGGGATCAGAGTAATCTCTGATCTCAGATGCTGCGGCTTGGTTTCAGCTATGTTTCACAGCGAGCTCAACTTCTTTTTCTGCTCAATACTTCCAGTCTATTACAAAATACACTTATTGTAACAAAAAATCAAGCATCTATAAGGAGATGCAGGAATCAAATTAAACTTTCTATGTGTGATTGTAAAGTATATATATAAGTAAGTGATTTAAATATAAAAGCAAAAAGATAATTTATTGTTGAAAACTGAATATTTTAATGGAGGCTCTAGAACCCTGTTGGACTTTCTCTAGCTTAGATGCAAGATTTGATATGGTTGGAACATGGAGACATATGGGTTCCTGTGGTACATCGCTCTACATTTGCTGTAACTGAGCCTTTAGATCATGCAAAATTGTAGGCTATCAAAGTTGGTGTCCCAGATGGTCCCATACATTTTGTATTGGTGATAAAACTGGCGATCGGACAGCCAAGGAAGTGTGACAATGTTGTGGAGACATTGCTGTGACCCCCTTGTGTGTGCATCCGAGCATTATCCTGTTGGAAAATGCCTCTTGGAAGCCGCCGTGAGAGGCAACCCATATGGTTGCAGGATGTCCTGAGCATATCACTGAGCCATCATTGTCCCTCGTCCCATTACTAGGGGTGACTGACTGTCATATGCAGTGGCCCCCCAGACCATCACACCAGTAGTGGGGGCAGTGTGCCACTCCACAGCAAAGCAGGATTGAGGTGCTCACCCCTAGATCTTCAGACATGAACATGACCATTGCTAGTGCCTAAACTAAACCTAGATTTTACGCTTGAAGAGAACCCGATTTCACTCCATAGTATTCTGGTTTTTCATTAATGTACCACTGCAAATGGGGAGATAATAAGTGTGTGTCAAAGGCAATACTCATAATGGGCACTGTAAGACCAAATGTCCTTCAGCCAAGTGCCTGGAAATGGTTCCAACAGACACAAGGGCCTGTAACGATGGTGTCACGGTCTTTGAATGGCAGATAACAAAACAGTTAGAGCTGCTTGTGCTTGTCGGGTGATCAGACCATCCTCTCTACTGGTGGTCTGTTGAGGGCATCCTGAGTCGCCTTCTGTGTGTGCCCTCATGCATCCACTGATCCCAACATCTCCTTACAATCTGGTCAGAACAGTCCAGGTGACGGCAATTCGTTGATATGACAATTCAGCGTCTCATATTCCAATAATGTACCCCCTCTCAAAGTCTGTTAACTGGGCAAAATCTCTTTGATTGCGTCATAGAGGTATCTAGTGGTAAACAAACTCTACACAAGTTGAAAAAGAGGCCCACAACACACAAGTAGCCTCTGAGGGCCTTTTTATAAGCCAAGGGTGGAACCTTCTTTAGAGCCTCAGGTGGCAAGACCGTTCATCTAATTACACCACACCTCTAATCACTTGCATATCTGCCTGTAACTGCATGCCAGGTTTTGAGGCAAAACGACAATTTCTTCTAGGTCTTGATTTTTTTTTTTAACAATGAAGGAATATACTAGTAATAATAATCTTTATTTGTATAGCGCCAACTTTTTACGCAGCGCTTTCAAGCAAGGGAGAAACACAGACAATACAACAATAACATGTGATATGCAATCAGTTTGAAACAAACGGGGTGGGGGTGATACAGGAGGTACAAGGAGCGGGGAGATAAGGCATGGGGGAACACAGGCAGCACGGGAATTACATGTGGGAATCAGTTATTAGGAAGCAAACGGGGTTGGGCGGTAAGGAGGTGCAGGGGTAGAGGTCATATGCAATAAGCAGGGTGGAAGGTGTGAGAAGCCATAGGGAGGAGCAGGGGGACTAGCTCAGGAGATTTGGTATGCCTCCCTGAAGAGGTGCGTTTTTAAGGTGTGTCTGAGAGTTTCGTTCATCAGGGATTATCCGGATGCCTTAGGTAGAGCGTTCGAGAGGATCAGTGCTGCTCTGGTGAACTCCTGTAGGCGAGCATGTTAGGCTCATATTAGAGGGGTGTTTTCTCTGACTATGTTAGCGGATCGGAGTGAGCAGGCTGAGTGATGTATGGACAGGAGGGAGGCGATGTACGGTGTTGTGACGCCATGGAGAGCTTTGTGGGTGAGGAGTTTAAGTTTAGTTCTGCAGTGGATAGGCAGTCAATGTAGCAACTGGCATAGTGCAGAGGTGTCCGAGTAACAGCTGGATAGAAAAATGAGCCTAGCTGCTGTGTTTACTATGGATTGGAGAGGGGAGAGTCTGGTGCGGGGAAGGCCGATGAATAGCAGGTATATAGTATATAAAGTGACATAATATTAAAATAAATAACTACAGAAACAAGTCAGCACAACTACAAGTGATATGCACAATATGGAAAACAGTATCGAAGTCAAGCAATAAATGGTGCAGGAAATACAGAATGAATCAGCACGTACTTGGAAAAGAGGAGAAAAAAAAGAGAAACGTGATTGTCAGCCTATGATGTGTCAGTAAGGCTATGTGCACACTGTTTCTGAGCCATACACTTGTCATGTACATGTAGAAAAGCTCCTGGTGTGTATGTCAAATGTATCCTCATGGCTCCAGCCACCCAGCATAGGCTAAAAGGAGTGTTCTTATGGTCTCAGTTGGAGAGATATGTGTTGGCATACCTTTTTTTTCTAATGTATTGGAAAGTGCAGCAAAATTCCCCTACATATAAAGTAGCTTTCTCACATTGGGGTTAATGCACAATGTATGTCACTGTATGTTTATTCAGTGGCATCTGCTGGAGCAATAAAGAACAAATAATCCTTACAAAAGTGAACCTCTGTATGCAAAGTTGAGTGACTACCAGATTAGAAAATGCAGTCTGTCAAGAGTATGACTGTGTGGCTGTATTCTCCTGTTACAAGTCAATGGTGGCCGTGAAAAAGATACATGTGGTTGTATACAATTATAGAGATACTAGAACATAGAGCAAGATGAAGATGTAGCCAAATGTACCCATTATACCCATTCACATTGTCTTATATCTGTGCAAGTCGACAGTTACATCCTGTTACACTTTGTATTACCAGAATCTACATGACAACTGCACTGAAACGTCTACGGCTCTACAGCAAACCATTCATTTCTCCTGCTACGGTGGTTTAACACTTAGCGGTTTAATGAAAAATGCTGTGTTTTATGACAAATGCTGCCTTTAAAAAATGCCATGGACAGATGTTAGCTGTAGGTCAATAGGGAGTTATGAAATGCACTACAAACAGTTTACAGTATTTTTGCAGTTTTTCCTTGCTTTTGGTGCATAATTTTAGCCCATTGTGTGTATTTCAGAAATCAGCAAGCTCTACTTGTGGCTTTTTTTTAGGTTTCACCTAAAAAAAAATGTATGTGTGTATAAAAAAAAAGTCACCAAAAACGCTTGTAAAAATGTCTTGAATTTATGTTGTATACACCAAAACACTGTGTATGAAGGCAGCCATCAGCTGGAATGTTTTTGTCAGGGTGCTTCACACGTAACAGAAGTGTCAGCAACACACAGCGGAATTTGCCGTCACAGAAATACGTACCAAAATCCACATTTCTAAATGCGCATTTTGATGCAAAAATTGCTGGCATAATTAAGCTATTTTCAATTCTGCATCAAAATCCGCATGTTAGACAACCAGATTTTGGTGCGGATTTCTCCAATCAATAGCAAATTCTGGTATGTTTAAAAGCATCGTTAGGGCTTATTCACATGAACATATATTGGCCGGGTTTTCACGCCTGGCCGATATATGCTGCGCCTCTCTGCCAGGGGAGGAGGCGGGATGGGCGGGAGCTAGTGTGCTGAGCTCCTACCCCTTGCCACTGTTTGTAATGGGAGGGGTGGGACGGGGTGGAGCTAGACTCTGCCCCTCCCATTGCAAACATTAGTGAGGGACGCAGCTCAGCACACTAGCTCCTGTGCCGCCTGTCCCGCCTCCTCCCCTTGCAGAGAGGGACGGCATATATCGTCCGGGCTTTAAAAAGTGACACATTTATAAGGTTTTGACGCTAGCAGTTTTTTTGTAACAAAAAATGCTAGCTGTAGATCAAAAGTAACTATAAAATGCAATATAAACAGCACATTTTTTGTATCTGCATCATTTCTAACTTTCGTGATCATTTGGCTCAGCAACATTTTTTTTAAAGCTCTAGGTAAATGTTTTTTCTTGTTTTCCCATAGATCCCGCTATAAGAAAAAAATGGGCAGAAAAATGCATATGTGTATCCAAAAAAAACACTGCACAAAAAAAATCTTTATAGCAGTTATACAGATAAAAAAAACTGTAAAATAAGATTTGTGAAGGAAGTTTAAAAGCCACCTCACCTGACATAAATGTAATTTACACATGCAGAAGCGTAATTTTCTCCACGTGATTTGGTGATGGAGAGCTGTGTTTTAGCATTTGCCATCTAATGTGACAGCTGCTAAAGAATACCATTTTTATGTGTTCTCTATTTTTAGGCCTGTATAATTTAATTCAAAGCTATGAGGCTGCTGAGATAATTGAGATAATAGATTGCTTTGAACTCGCGCTACTTCATAGATCCTAGGCTATGTTATAATGAAATCCTTCAACTCAAAAATGACTTTAAAGGCCAAAAGTTTTAAATGGCTTTTTACCTATATATGAACAGAGGAGGGAAATGATTTACAATAGACGATATATCTCTGGTATGCGGCTTTTAATTTTTCACTGCTGCTTCGAATGATTGACAGATGTTAAACTCTCATTATCCTGAGGGTGCCTTCACATTTGCGAGAAACTCATGCGTTTTTTGAGCGATGCGGGATTGAGTGAAAACGCCGAATTATGAAACCAATGCTTTTCAATGGTTCCATTCCCATTCGCAATGTTTTCACTTGTGCGATGTGGAGTGGGGGAAAAAATCGCAGCATGTCCTATCTTTCTGCGTTTTTTTTTGTTTTTTTTAAATCTTATCTCCCATGTTTTCCTATGGAGCCTCCTTTTTATCACATTGCAAAGCACGAACTTGTGATATTCATGCGATGTGCTTTTAACATTAGAAACCCCTAATGTCTATCATGAGAAAACCGCGGTCATCAATAGTTGATCGGCTGGGGTCCGTTGTTTGGGACCCCGACTGATCAGCTTAGTGGGCACATGCTGTAAGTGCTGCAAATGCTCAGAGGTTGGATCAGAAGCCTCCTTCCGCTCTGACCTCTGTGCATTTGCGGTGCTGACAGCATGTGTCCGCTCAGCTGATTGGTCGGGTCATGAGCACCTGACCTAAGTGGGTGCATGCTGTCAGTTCCGCAAATGCACAGAGTTTGGAGTGGAAGCCTATGCGCCGACCTTCATGTAGTGGCTGGCACTTGTAACTGCAGGCACGGCTCTCATTGAAATCACTACATGGAGATCGGCACACTACATGTCCACCATTATAATAGAAACAATCACAGAGATGATCACCTTGTTACATGGGCTGTTGCCAAGTAATGGCCCTTTAACACCGTGCAGTGCATATTCTTATTAAATAATTTTGCTTGATTTTTCTTTTAAATTTCGTTTCCTTTTGGGCCCTTCCCACTATAGCCCAATTCAGCAGTATCATTTTATCTCCAATGCTCTCCATATCCAGACTCTTGTCGCCTTTTGTTTCATTAGGCTATGAATAAAATGTCCCTACATATAATGGTGTGTATGCATCTAATCTACTATCTAAAACTATTAGTAATCTGTTAAATCTCATACTAATGTGCAGTGATATGCTAGTATTCTTGCTTCTAGTTGAGATTCCTACATTATCACCGCATCATCAATAATACAGGCAGAATACTGTTATATTCAGTGCCTTTGTCAAAGCATGTTAGGACAATTACAGCTTTGATCACTATAATAATAGCACTGTCACTGACAATGGGCATATGCTATGTTTTCAAAGACAAGGGTGAAAGTTATACACGTGTCCTTGGGCAATGTTTATCAATGTTGTAAGCAAAAGACCAGGCAGATCTCTGTAAAAAATGAACTTAAATGTGAGAAAAGCTTTAGACAGTTCTGGTCAAGGGCCAGGCTTCGAATTTTAATTTGATTTCTTATTATTTTGTTGTGTTTTTCCGTCCTTCATTTGTACAATGTAATGCTTACTTAAGACATACTTTGCATAAGCTGTAATGCATTAAATTATGTACCAAGTCTCTTACAAGGTTGTTTCCTAATAAAATAAAGTTCCCTATTTTTCAGACTACAAGATGTTTTTTTACATTTTTAGCAGAATAAAAACATGCTGAAAAGTACTTGTATCTAATAGTTCAAATACCAGATAGAAGTGAATCCATACACTATGTTGACAAAAGTAATGAAACACATGAAGAAGATGATGAAATTCGATTTTATTCCCTTTTTTTCAATACAGTGTTGGGCTGCCTTTGACCACAATGACTGCAGTAACACTACTAGGCATGCTTGCCACTAAATTCCGATAGATGTGAGGAGTGAGTTGCCTATTCGAGGAGAGCTTTGGATAGTAATGTCAGGGTTAATATGTGTGTTAAGTGTGCACAGATATGGTATTCTAGTTTGTCCCAATGAGAATAAGATCTGGACTTTGGGCTGGCGAATGAAGCTTGCAGACGTTCTGTTCCTCAAACCAAGCTTCAACACTCTGTGCATGACACTGGTCATGTTGGTAGAGATACAAAGCTATACCAAAGTATTGCCACAAGGTAGGTAATGCCACATTGTCCAGAATTTCTCTGAACCCATTGGCATTAAGGGTAACCTTCTCTATAACCATTGGCCCTAGTCCTTCCCAGCAGAAAAATCCGTGCACCCTAACAGAACCTCCTCCAAACTTCACTGTTAAGATGATTCAGTTGTGTAGAAGCTGTTCTTCAGGCAACCGCCACAGCCAAATGTGGGCATCCGATAGGAACATGGTGTACTGTGATTCAGCTGTCCACAGAACTTGCTTCCACTCATTTACAGTCCAAGAATGACACTCCAAGCACCATTGCAGGCACCTTTGTGCCTTCACTGCTGTAATGTTGGGCTTGTGTGCAGCTGCTTGTCCATGGTAACCCTTCAAATGCAGTTCCCTATGTATAGTTCTGCTGCTAATGGATGTTCCAAAGGCCTCCTGAGCGAGTGTTTCAGCAGATAATGTGTGTGATGCCTTCAAAGCTTGTACAAGGCTTCATTGTCCACATTCTGTGAGTTTACAACTTCTTCCTGAACATGGCTGCATTGCACACATACCACATGTTTTCCATTTCTGAATAATAGTGGACTTTGGAAGGTCCAAAAGGGCTGCAATGTCCCTTATTGATTGGTTGCTCACATGATATTCCACCACCATACCCCTTGGTAGTCTGTCAACTCCACACCTTGTGGCATTCGGATGGTTTCTATACATGGATATGCCTGTGTGATACTCTCCTTTATACCTTATGCTCACACATCCGATTTGCATATCCACCTGACAGCACAGGATTGGTAGGTGTCCCAATAGTTTTGTCAACATAGTATATGTCTGGTTAGGAACTTACAATTGGCAACTAAACGTTATGCTGTTTTGTGTTATTTTACTTCATGTTCCTTGTAGCTCATTTTCTTTCTAATCTCAGCCTTATAATGAAAGGCAACATGTTTGACTATTAGATACTCTTTGCAACCAATATAATGTTTAAGGTTTACAACTACTTAGTGCCATTAGATCCTCAACCACCCTTAAAGTAAACCTCCAGTCCCAAACTATCCCAGATGGCTGCACCGTGTCTTTTACTATCTGATTCACACTGTGCATTGTTAGTCCATCAGTTGTCTAAAACAATAGAGGCTCTGAGTGGCCAGCCCTGAGCAGAGCTGGCTAATCAGAGCATCGTGTAGTGTCTTATAATACTGCATGCAGATTTTGGTGTGGATTTACTCTGCAATGTCCACACATACCCTAAGAATTGTTCTCAGCTTTACAAGATGGGTCCACCATTTTCTGCTTAACACTTTTTCACCCAGTACCATAATAGTAAGTCATGGGAATTCATAGATATCATAGCAGGCTTATAGTAACATAGTATGTTAGGCTAAAAGGGAGACAATGTCCATCTAGTTTAGTCTGTTTCTACCCACCCTTGTTGATCCAGAAAAAGGCAAAAAAAAAACTATTCGGCAGAAGCCAATTTAGCCGATGTGGGGGGAAAAATTCCCTCCCGACTCCATAATGGCAGTAAGAATAATCCCTGGATCAATGTTTTGAAAGCTCCTACCTGACTCCAAGACCCGGAACAACAACCCCACTGGTTATTTAATATCTATATCCTGTAATATCATAGTGCTTTAGAAAGGCATCTAGTCCCCTCTTAAACTCCTTTATTGATTTTGCCATCACCACGTCCTCAAGCAGAGAGTTCCACAGTCTCACTGCTCTTACAGTAAAGAACCCCCTTCTGTGTTGGTGATGAAACCTGCTTTCTTCTAGATGTAGCGGATGCCCTCTTGTTACCATCGCAGTCCTGGGAATTAACAGATCATGGGAGAGATCCTTGTATTGTCCCCTCATGTATTTATACATAGTTATTTGATCGCCCCTTAACCGTCTTTTTTCCAGGGTGAATAATCCCAATTTTGATAACCTCTCTGGGTATTCCAGTCCTCTCATTGAGTTTATTAATTTAGTTGCCCTTCTTTGGACCCTCTCAAGCACTGCAGCATCTTTCCTGAGCTCCGGTATCCAGAACGGTACGCATGTGTCCAGTATCCAGAACTGTACATGTGAGGCCTGACAAGTGCCTTATATAGTGGAAGAATAATGTTCTCGACCCTCACCCCTATACCTCTTTTAATGCACCCCAAGACTTTATTAGCTTTTGCAGCAGCTGACTGGCATTGATTGCTCCAGTTAAGTCTACAGTCCACTAGTACCCCCAGGTCTTTTTCCATGTCACTTTTCCCTAGCAGTACCCCATTTAGTGTATATTGGTAACATCCGTTTCTCCTGCACATGCACGTAACCTTACATTTATCATTATTAAACTTCATTTGCCATTTTTTTAACCAATCCCCCAGTTTATCTAGGTCCTTTTGCAGTCGTACATTGTCCTCCGTTGTATTAATTATCTTGCAAATAACAATATTTTACTATGCAGTCCCTCTATCAGGCCATTGATAAATATACTGAACAGAATGGGGCCTACTACTGAACCCTGTGGCACCCCACTAGCAACAGTGGCCCATTGAGAGTATGAACCATTTATTACCACCCTCTGCTTTCTATCTCCAAGCCAGTTCTTAATCCAGCTACACACGTTTTCGCCCAGACCAAGCTGTCTCATTTTATATATCAACCTATTATGTGGCACAGTGTCGAATGCTTTAGAGAAATCCAGATATACGAGATCAATAGACTCTCCTATATCTGGCCTAGAACTTACTTCATAGAGGCGGACCATGTGGCTGTTATGGGGTATGGAGCCCAGTGATGTTTGATCACATCCACATTTCCTCTGGGTGGCTAGAGTCAGTGCCGGATTCCGTACTTCAGTGGAACTGAATTGCTCGAAAACAAGAGGGTTGGGAATTCTGCGGAATCCGTGCGTGCCCGTGGACATGAGGCCTTAGGTGCCAAAATCAAATACCTTGATAAGGGGCCCATATTGATTGCTTTTCTTTGTACGACACGAATAGGAGCTACATAGGCCTGCAAGCTGCCGTACTATTACATTGTAGTGCTGTCGCAGGTATACCTTCATCACTTACATATGACACCTGTATTAGAGTGGTTTAACAGTCTTTTTTTGCAAAAACACAACTTTTTTGTATTTCAAAAGGCACGAAATGCAGTGTCCAGATGCTTGATGTAGGTTAATAGTAAAATATGAAAGACCCAAAAATGCATTTTTTTTCTATAGGAGTGTGAAAAAAATTACATCACACACGCATGAAAAATTCATGTTCAGTGATGCAATGCGTTTTTATCCCCAAAACGAGTATGATGTAGGTTAAATTTTCATGGACCTACAACTCAGCCATGTGAATACACCCTAAAAAGACCACAGAATGACCAGAAAAAAAACTGAACACATCATTTAATAACTACAAGTTTTTCTCTGCTGTGTTTTTTACCCCCAAAAAGACAGAAAAGTTTACGGAACTTTGACACAGGACGGAATATTCCAAAAAAGCATTGTGGAATATGCCTATCGCGAATTTTGCTGAATTTTCATGCGGAATAGCTGGCAGGATTCTGCTATTTTCAAATCCGCACTAAAATCCGCATGTTAGCAGTGAGGATTGTGGTGCTGAGCAATCCGCAAGAAGGCATATTCCACAATGCTGTTGCGGAATACTCTGTCTTGTGCGAAAGGTCCTTTAAAAAAGCTGACACCCCTGCCCTGGGGTCAGACATGGTACTCACTATGTTATCCAAGTGGCTAGCAGAGTGGAATGGGGGGCTCCCTAAAAGTAAAAAAGAGAAAGAAAAAAATCATTTTATTAGTTTTCAAAGCTCTTCATTGTTGTAGAAACGCTGATTGAAACACTAAATAAATTCCCCCTATTGACCTCTCATATGGTGACCCTGCATACCTTCCTTGGCTGTATTGCAAATGACCATGGCAACTCGCCGTCGGTCATGCACAGTACAGTTTTTCTTTAAATGTTTGTATTTCCCACACCGCCGCTTAGCGATGATGCCGGTACCCATGGCCCAAACACAAAGTTGATTGTGCATGGTCTACGTGTTGGACAGGCTCCATTGACTTCAATTGAGGCCATCCGTGCGGAGTCTGCAGCAAAATAGAGCATGCTTTGGAATATGCAATTCATATCCGCAAGTGTGAGCAAAAAAATCTAAATTTACATGCCTTTCAATGCTTGCATTTTTGGCCTTACATACTATGTTACTAACCTTGCAGACACATAACAATAGATCTAGAAAGTACTGGCTACAATCCCTTCCGACCCCATCCGTGACAGCCTGACACCACGGGACAATTTTCAAACCTTGTAAAAAAAAAAAAATGCAACATGCAAGTCAAACAATAGCCAAATATAATAGCGCTATTTCTCATGTACACATGATAGCCTACTCTGAGAAGTCACCTGGAATAAAAAGTATGGTTAATAATAGAGATGAGCAAACATGCTCTTTTCGGGCGTTTTTGCACTCGAGCATCGCTTTTTCCGAGTAACTGACTACTCGAACAAAAAGATTCGGGGGGCGCCGGGGGGCGGCGTGGTGGAGCGGGGGGTAGCAGTGGGGAACAGGAGGGAGCTCTCTCTCTCTCCCCCCCTCCCCTCTGCAACCCCCCACTCACCCCCGGCGCCCCCTGAATCTTTTCGTCCGAATAGTCAGTTACTCGGAAAAAGCGGTGCTCGGGTCCAAAAACACCCGAACCGAGTACGCTCGCTCATCTCTAGTTAATAAGGCATGAATGCGAACATAATTTATGAAATGGGAAGTGCTATAATTGACCTTCAAATACAAACTGCAAAGGTTTGATTAACTTACTAGTGAACATATCTAAAAATTAGTAGCTTTTTGCATTGAAACCTTTCACATAGGAAAGCTGTATGTAATTTGTCAGGCATGTGCTACATATTTTGAGTAGTTCAAGTTTGTCTTTGTGTTTTTAATGATGTGATATCTATAATCTAGGAGCACTATTGTACGGTGTCATCCTCATAAAACAGAAGTGAATTTTGATGAGTTCTCTTTAGCACTTGTTATATTTTAATTGTGTTTTTTTCAATCTATCATACCATCTATTGTCCTCCCACTGCACTAATTAATTTTGCTTCATTGCTCCTCTATCTGCTTTTTCCTCTTTATTATGGGCATGAAAAGAATATGAAATACAACATTGTGTAACAGTAATCCCTTGCTACCATTTAGGAATATTAATGTGCTTGAAAATATCCCAGTATTGATTCTGGAACCATTAAGTGCAAGCTTTAAAATACAAAGAAATATGGCTGCTGGTAAATAGTTCGGCAAACTAATATCTTACTATGAGACATGCACTATGTATACAATGCATTACAAGAAAAGTTATGTTTCATAAACGGAAATTCTCATACATTTTATTAAAGTTTCATGAATTAACTGTATGTTTATAATAGAAAAATAATAGATTTGGTTTTTATTGTAGCTTATGCTTGAAAATTTTCCTGGAGGCGGCCATGTTTGAGAGAGAGTGCAGCATGATATGTATTTTATGGGAGTCGCAATGAATGGGAATTAGGCCTGGTTCACACGAGGCGACAAAGTCGGGTGATTTTTTTGTGTTGTGACAATGCTACAAATCGCATGTATGTGTAGCCCATGCCTTCCTATGGGTTCCTTCACACTTGCGATGTTTTGTAGCATACGATATTGGGAGTTAAAAACTTTGTGGGTTTCGCGATATGCACGTGACTTGTAATGTTTTGTAGCCCATGTTTCCCTATGGAGCCCTCCTCTCTGTTGCATTGCATGAAAACGCGATTTTTGTGTGGTGCAATACAACTTTGACAGAAGGAGATCATACTGTCAAAGGCCTAAACTAAGCCCTAACTGCAGAAAAAAATAATAATACATCACCTCTCCGGCGCTGTCATCTCCCCTGAAGCTCCGGCGGATTTGCTTGAAGATCTCCTGCAGAGCTTCCTGGTCGGAACTTTGAAAATACCCACCTCCAGGAAGCTCTGCCTCTGATTGGTTCCCCAGGGCGTGGCTCAGCCAATCGGAGGCAGCACTCGAGAAACCAATCACAGCCATTCATTAAATCATTGAATGGCTGTTATTGGTTCATCGAGCGCTGGTTCTAGTTGGCTGAGCCAGAGATCGAGAGCCAATCAGAGGCAGAGCTTCCTGGAGGCGTGGATTTTCAAAGTCTCAACCAGTAAGCTCTGCAGGAGACTTCAAACAAGTGTCGGGGAGCTTCAGAGAGGACACGCGGGGAGCTGACAGTTGATGTATTCTTTTTTTTTATGCAGCTATGGCTTATTTTCAGGGTAGGGCTTATATTTCAAGCCCCACCGCGAAAATCCTCGCACGTGGTGCTATAAAGTTGTGTGACTTTTTAGCACCATGTGCGACTTTGAAGCATCAAAAAATCACGGTATCGCCGTGAGAAAATGCAGCGATATTGTACGGACCACCGATGCAATATCACTGTGATTTTCCTGCAGCAAAATCATGTCGCCCATGTGAAACAGGCATAAAAGTGGCTATGCCAGAATTTCAAGTTATCCCCTGTCCATATCTATAAATGTCGGGCTGTTCACAGAGAATGGAGGCAGGTAGCCGGAAGAGATCTCCACCTCTATTCACTGAAAAACTATTGCTCTTGGGATGGCAGTTGGATGCTTAAGCAGCCAACAGTCATCCCATGTAAAAGCACCTTTATGTAGGTGCCTGGTGGTAAAACAGAGCTGTCAATAATCTAAGCTGTCCATACACATTACATAGCTGTTGACCGAATGCTTGTTCAGCAATCAGCTACCTTGTGCGACCTCACATACACATGTATGCTCGGCTTCGGTAAGTGTGCATGTTTTTAAAAGTAGAGAGGGGAGAGAGCCACTGCCAGAAACCTCCAATAGGATCGAGCTTCTCAAGTCCAACTGACCAATCGTCATTTCCTCCGACATTTGTCACTGGGGAAAGAAAATAAATGAATAGCGCGTTGTATAAAAGTGCATGCAAAATTGCAGCATTATTTAGGTGCATTAGAGAGGAAACACATTTACCTGGTGCTGGGCAGGAGATCCCCAAAAAGGGTTAAACCCCCCAGCACCTGTGTGGCCTAGATAGCAGATTACAGTTACCCGTCCTTGTCCAGATGTCTGGAGGGGAGTCCAGGGTAGATACCCAGTGCTCCTCAGTGGGCATAAATAGTAAGTCTAATGTAGGAAAAATGCCAAAAAGAGATTTTTTGGCATTTGCCATTGGGAGAGTGTGGAGGCTCCCATTTACATTAGATGACTGTATCCATGGTACGTATAAGTCCCTTATCACACAGCAGATATGGCAGGCAAACTTTAGCCTTCCACAAGCTATAGCATAAAGCATCAATGAGATACTGTATGCTCCCCTTCCTGCACGGTTTTAATGGCTGGCTCACAGCATATAAAGTTGGAGATAAAGGGATGCACAATATGGGCCCATAGCAAACTGTGTAGATGTGGACATGGAGATTTCCACTGATAACAAAATAAATGGTTGACCTGCGGAGATCTGAAGAAGCAGCTCAACGTACGCATTCAGGTTGATATTGCTTGTATCAAGTATTTATTGTATGATATTGTTAATGGATTTATAGAGCATATTGCTCTCATCAGATCATCAGAAAGACCAGTCAGATATTTTCTGATAAACTGCTTAAACAAAATAGCAGGTAAGCTTAATTAGACATCCCACCATTTAAACATTACAATACGTGAAAAAACATAAAAAGCTAAAATACAACAAAATTATCATTTTGAAGTTTAAAAAAGGAACAACATTTAATGGGCCACTTTGGTTATTTAAAAAAAAATTCATTATGTAACTAGCCCCCAATATACTTAAGTCATCTTGTATTACCTGAGTAGTTATTCTTTTCTTTCCGAACGTTCTTGGACTCCTTCTCTTCAGTTGGGTCATGTGATCTCAGTGTGACTGCCTGGGATCTACTTGGCTTTGTACTCTCTCAAAAAGTTCTTATTTCAGTCATCAAAACTTCCTGTATGATAAAAATGCATTGACTGCACCATGTAGGCTCTTCACAATGGGGGGACATAAACTCTTATGACAGTTGATGATGATTAGAGGCTACTATCATGCCGTTCTAATGAATGAGATGATAATTCATGCTCCTTGACTGTATACTTATGGTTTTTAGCTTATTTTAGTGAATATACAGGGTAATGATAACTGCAGTGTCTTCTTAGGCAAAGATGCTACAGGCTCTAGCTGGTCATGTGATGCTGGGGTGATGCATCATGGGACTTTTAGCAAAACATAGAGGAAAATAAAGCAGGGAGAAATCTAAAAATCAAGATGGTTTCTCATATGTATCAGAGAAGATGCTACACTGCAGAGAAGTGAGTGCAATATATAAAAATTAGAGATGAGCGAGTATACTCGCTAAAGGCAATTGCTCGAGCGAGCATTGCCTTTAGCGTGTACCTGCCCGCTCGAGACAGAAGGTTCGGGTGTCGGCGCGGGGGAGCGGTGAGTAGCGACTGTCAGCAGGAGGGAGTGGGGGGGAGAGAGGGAGAGAGAGATCTCCCTCCGTTCCGCCCCGCTCTCCCCCGCAGCTCCCCGCCTACCGCCGACACCCCAACCTTCCGTCTCGAGCGGGCAGGTACTCGCTGAAGGCAATGCTCGCTTGAGCAATTGCCTTTAGTGAGTATACTCGCTCATCTATAATAAAAATATAGGAGTGTGATAGGCAATTAGGTGAGAGTTGCGATTATTGAAAAATGTGTTTTTGCTGAAGTAGCCTTTTACTACTATTCATATTAATAATAATAATACTGTAATAATAAGACGTTAGCCTATAAAACACATCCTATAATAACTTTTGATAGTTTTGGCTACATGGGACAAAAACTGCTTATATTGCATTTGTATATAATATTTACAGGGGATATCTAAAGCCAAAATGAGAGGCTGGGAATGATTAACGATCTTGGTTGCCCTGGCCAAGGCTGGTTTTAGGTAAAGTGTAGCCCTGAGTAAAATTAAAAGTGAGGCCTAAGGGCTCGTTCAGACGAGCGTGTTTTGGTGCGTGCATACACACGCACAAAAACACGCTTGTATTTACATCACTGCATTCCCTATGGTGTGTGCACATGTCCGTACTTTGCAGGTGCGTGCCTGCAAAGATAGGACATGCGTGCACCATAGGGATTGCACGCATTGTTTTCAATGGAGCCGCGGCTGCTGCCGGCAGCTCCATTGAAAACAATGACCTGCTGGCTCCCTGCGTTCCTTTTAAGGGAAGGACTTTACATATAAGACCTTCCCTGAAAAAGAAAGATTTTAGTGTAAAAAAAAAAAAAATGCAGCCATTCACTTCAATGGAGCCGCTGCTGCTGGCCGCGGCTCCATTGAATACAATGGTCTGTGGCACACCTGAATTGTTTTTCAGGGAAGGGCTTTACATATAAGCCCTTCTCTGGAAATCAATTAAAAGTGATTTAAAACACAAAAAAAATAGATACTCACCTCCCTTCAGCTGCCGAGGCACAGCTGCGTCTTCTCCTGCTGTCCCCTGCACTGTGGTGCTGAACTGCTGATCAGCTGTTCAGCAGCGCAGTGCAGGGGACAGCAGGAGAAGACGCGGCAGGGGACCGGCAGAGCATTGTTTTTAATGGAGCTGCCGGCAGCAGCCGCGGCTCCATTGACGACAAGCACGCAGCTGTGTTCACGCGTGCTTTGGCTCGTACCTAGGTGCGGACATATGTACGCACCTAAGTACGCACCAAAACACGCTCGTCTGAACGAGCCCTAAAATATACTGCCAACACCATATTCGCACTCAGTCAATTCTGGCAGTGGCATGCACAGGGCTGCAGCGCTGAACTCTGACACTTCCAGGGGCATTGCTAGGGTTACAGAAAATCAGGGGCAGAAGTTGCAAGACACAGTGTATGCCCCTACCCCATCATACACACGCAAAAAATATTCATCTAGATATATTTCTGTCAATTAATGCCACTATACAAGGTCCAAATAATACTGCCAGACAAGACCCACAAATTTCTGCCATACAAGGCCCAAATAATACCCCCACAAATGACTACTACCATTACTGGTATGTAGTGAGTTAATAATATTATCAGAACATAAAGGGAACAGAAGAGAGAGAAAAGGAGCATGATGAACTGAAATGAAGGCTTAACCTGTAAAGTCCCTGTTGTGGGAGGAGCCATTGTGCAGTTTGGTAGAGAGTACTGCAAAAGCCAACAGCAGCTACCAGGACCTGTGATGATGTCACCATCATGTGATCACCTGTGTGGGTGAGTCAGGAATCACATGGCCAGGGGCTCATTACTGTATCCAGGAGTCTGGTGATGTGTGGAAATCAGGATGGATGTGGATGTAGTAGAGCTGTGTATGTGATGTGTGTGGTAATCAGGATGGATGTAGTAGAGCTGTGTGTGATGTGTGTGAATCAGGAGGTAGCGGAGCTGTGTGTGTTATATGCTGTATGTGTAATGTGTGGGGATCAGGATGGATGTAGTAGAGCTGTGTGTAACATGTGGGGTCAGGATGGATGTAGCAGAGCTGTGTGTGTAATGTGTGGGAATCAATATGGATGTAGTAGAGCTGTGTGTGTAATGTGCTGTGTGTAATGTGTGGGAATCAAGATAGATGTGGTAGAACTGTGTGTGTGATGTGTGGGGATCATAATGGATGTAACATGTAGTAGAGCTGTGTGAGTGTGAATCAGGATGTAGCAGAGCTGTGTGTGTCATGTGCTGTGTGTGTGATGTGTGGGGTCAGGATGGATGTAACATGTAGCACAGCTGTGTGGCACATTGTGCTACCAGAAACACTGGTACTATAATTTCCTAATAATTACTAGTCACTTTTATATCTCTTGATGAAATGTATGTTGGAGGTTTATGTTTTCTGCATAATCACAGTGGCATCCATATGCTTTTTTGTTACTGAAAAAAAATTATACAAAGACCAATATTAACCACATAGAATGACCATATATTATTAGATCAACTCTACTGACGCACTCCACAGACCATATAGGTCATTACAGTACCATTATATCCAATGATCACATGTGATGTCCTTTCTGACTGAAGATGTTCATATTATTTTTTCTTCTCCATCTGGCCCAGACCACTATGTCAAATTCTCCTTGCCACAACTTCTCTCTGCAAAATTTGATAGACAGACTTCTTTGCTATCACTTTTACAGCACCCTACCTACATTGCTCACACAGCTACATAATCTCCATATTTATTGTGCCCCAGATAGTGATAATTTTACCAGTGGTGTCTCACAGAGTAATGGTAGACTCCCATTTGTGCCCCTTGTAAACCCACAGGGCAACTAACCCTTTTAGTGTCCCTCACACAGTAAATGTGCCCCTGTTATTCTCAGTAATAATGCACCTTTTATGCCTTCATTCTTTAGTCATGTCTACTTAATGCCCTCATTCGTTAATAATACCCCCTTCATGCCCAAAGTCTTTAATAACGTCAGTGTTATCCCTTCAGTATTTAAATGTGAAACAATGTAATCTTCTAGAAATGATGTTACAGCAAGCTTTTGAACCTACTTAGGGTTCTTCCTTAGGCATAATAGGATATATCCAAATAATGATATATTATATAGTCATAACCTGGGGGTTACTCACTCCTGGGGACCTCCATCTTCTTCCATAAGGTGGTTGGCACCATAAGGACATAGGACAACTGACTTCATGTAATCTCTGGCACAGAAAAGGATTACAGCAGCAACATTATGGAACATAACACAAACTTCTGGGTCTCCAACCTGTTGTATCCTTGTCATGCTACTCAGCAAAGGCGTCTAGGGTGCGTTCTCCTGTCAGACATGTGATGGACACAAAGAAATTAGGCTTTGCAGCTCCTGAAGCTGCCTCCACAGCCTCTTTCCTGGCTTTCAGCAGGAAACTCAATGTGTTTGGAGGCTTCCACTTCTCCAGACACACCCAAACAGCTGCCCCTGCTGATTAGCACACATTATGCCTAATTTTACGGCCTCTGCAGGCTATCCTGTGTACTACCTTGCATATATATATATATATATATATATATATGTATGTATACAAATGGGCACAGACATGGTATGATTAATTTGCACTTGATACAATAATAGGACAGGATAAGCAGAGGAGTAAATACTTAATTAGTGCACTGATAATGATGTGAAAGTTTTATGATCTCTAATTTGTTAGAGGGTAGGGGGGGTCACTAGGCCTGTGTGTTATATCTGCTACATATTTCTCATATTGTCCACTCCACCATGAAACCTCTTGAAATATTTAGGATTGTGTTGAGAGTAATAAATTTGTATTCTCAAATTCTTCTATGAGTTTACATTTGTAGTTACCTTTCAATATAGCAACCCTTATACCTTCTATGTTGTGTCCATGGCTAGAAAAATATTCTGTCATAGGTAATTTGGTCTTTCTTTCTTCAATTGTGTGACGATGAGACCTCATCCTTGCTTTAACTTTTCGTCCTATTTCTACAATATAGAGCCTCCTTACAGGACATTTACTTACAGGATCAGGTACACAACATTGGACGTGATACATCTGAATGTCTCAGGGATCTTGTAGTCCAATAGGACTATAAGATCCCAAGGATATATCACCAACACATAACTGGACTATAACATCCCAGGGACATAATCTTGAATGCACAACAGTTTTCCTGCAACACTGATTATTGAAACAGTGCAACAATGGGATTACAGTATTTTCACTTTAAGGGATATGGCTTTATAGTCCATACCCCTTTAAGTGAATATACTGTAATCCCATTGTTGCACTGTTTCAATAATCTCGTTGTGACCACTAACAATGAGACTTTGAAGTTTAAATATCCTATAGAACTAATTATTTGTCTTTGAAACCTAGTCTATTACAAAGGAACTTCATCTTAGAAATGATTAAATCCATTCTCACACAATGTATTTTTCTTTTTAATCTATATTCTACCGTCAAATACAAGGTACAGCGATAGGGAGTCAATATGCCCCAAGTTATGCAAACCTTTTCATAGGTTTGGGTCTTCTCATATCATGTATAATTTGGTATATCAGCATAAACTGCTATCTTACAGAATATATATCATTGATCTCTTCATCCTTTGGAATGGCTCTATAGATGATAGGAGTATCAATTTTACCCAATCTCAGATATAAGTGTTCATTTTTTTTTGATTGAACTGTGTTGCAGGAAAATTGAAGTTTTATCACTAAAAACATTTTAAAACAGGATTATAAATGACTATATTGATTTTAAAAGTTCACACCATAAACTCTGCCTGACTAACATTCCTTATAATCCATTTCAGAGAATCTACAGAAACTGTTCAAATATAAAAGACTTTCAGACTCAAATATCTTAAAAAAAATATTTAAAAGGAAATATAGTATCCTAGGTTTCTAATCAATGGTGCTTATGAGAAAATATGTAAAATCACGCAACACGAATCGGTCCAATCACAGTTTCCCATAGCACAAACTAATACATAAGAAGAGATTGAACAATAATTCAATTTTGTTACTGATTGAAAAAAAATCCTTTGCAAACATTGCGGTATGCTTTAAGGAGATCCTTATTTTACTAACATTCCTCAAAAAACAAATGTGACTTTTAGGAAAGCGCTGAATTTGAAATCCATGCTGATCCCCATTAGATTAAAGGGATTCTGTCATCAGGTTAAAGGACAGACCCAGGAAAGAAATGCCTTTTTTCCATGTGGGTGTTTTATGTTTTATTCTGAAACGCTCTGGCATTTCAGAATAAATACAGTCTAAAGTTTGACTCAGAGCCAAGCTCCGAGTCACTGGGGTGGTCGCATCGGCCTCTCCTCGCCTGCTGAATAAAGACTGACAGCTCTCTTCCTATACACAAGCAGGGAGAGAGTTGTCGCTCTTCATGCAGTAGCCAGGGAGAGGCCGGCACAACCCGCCCCCATGACTCAGAGCTCAGTTTTGAATTAAACTTCAAGGTGTATTTATTTTGAAATAGTCACAGCATTTTAGAATACAACACCCCCAGGGGCAACAGGCATCCCTGTCCTGTGTTTAGGCTGCCCTTGATTCAGGCAGCATGAACCTGATGGTAGAAACACTTTAAACCAGGAGAAGCTGAAAGCACATTATAAGGACCATCATCTCTCGAGGCCATATGAATGCTGGTCAAACAAATGTTTATACTGCCTTAACATAAATCAGGAATGTAAAAAATTGTATCGGAGAGTTTTCAGATAAAACAAAACTTTAATTACTCCTCATCCTATGTAGTTTATCTTTTAGATTGCCAATATGGCCTATAATATGTAGGTCGTACTAATCGAACTTTACAGGTCAAGATCAATAAACATTAAACACATTAGAACTAGAGATGAGCGAGCACCAAAATGCTCGGGTGCTCGTTACTCGAGACGAATTTTTCGCGATGCTCGAGGGTTCGTTTTGAGTAACGAACCCCATTGAAGTCAATGGGCGACCCGAGCATTTTTGTATATCGCCGATGCTCGCTAAGGTTTTCATTTGTGAAAATCGGGGTAATTCAAGAAAGTGATGGGAACGACACAGCAACGGATAGGGCAGGCGAGGGGCTACACGTTGGGCTGCATCTCAAGTTCACAGGTCCCACTATTAAGCCACAATAGCAGCAAGAGTGGGCCCCCCCCAACAACTTTTACATCTGAAAAGCCCTCATTAGCAATGCATACCTTAGCTAAGCACCACACTACCTCCAACAAAGCACAATCACTGCCTGCATGACACTCCGCTGCCACTTCTCCTGGGTTACATGCTGCAAAATCCCCCCCCCCCACGACCCAGTGTCCACAGCGCACACCAAACTGTCCCTGCCCAGCCTTCAGCTGCCCTCATGCCACGCCACCCTCATGTCTATTTACAAGTGCGTCTGCCACAGGAAAAGCAGGCACACACTGCAGAGGGTTGGCACGGCTAGGCAGCGACCCTCTTTAAAAGTGGCGGGGCGATAGCCCACAATGCTGTACAGAAGCAATGAGAAATCCAATCCTGTGCCACCTCCATCTGGAGCTGCACACGTGGGCATAGCAATGGGGAACCTATGTGCCACACACTATTCATTCTGTCAAGGTGTCTGCATGCCCCAGTCAGACCGCGTTTTTTTATATATAATCACAGGCAGGTACAACTCCGCAATGGGAATTCCGTGTGCACCCACAGCATGGGTGGCTCCCTGGAACCCACCGGCAGTACATAAAAATATCCCATTGCATTGCCCAACACAGCTGAGGTAGTAATGTCGTGCTTAATGCAGGTGGGCTTCGGCCCACACTGCATGCCCCAGTCAGACTGGGGTTCTTTAGAAGTGGAAACAGATGCATTTACAACTCCCTGTCGAAACACAGCATGGGTGGGTGCCAGGAAGCCACCGGCGGTACATAAATATATCCCATTGCAGTGCCCATCACAGCTAATGTAATGTCATGTTTAATGCAGGTGGGCTTCGGCCCACACTGCATGCCCCAAGTCAGACTGGGGTTCTTTAGAAGTGGAAACAGATGCATTTACAACTCCCTGTCGACCCACAGCATGGGTGGGTGCCAGGAAGCCAGCGGCGGTACATAAATATATCCCATTGCAGTGCCCAACACAGCTGATGTAACGTCAGCTGTAATGCAGGTGGGCTAAAAATTTATTTGATTACACTGTAGGCGAGGGCCCAAAAAAATTGGTGTACCAACAGTACTAATGTACCTCAGTAAAAATTGGCCATGCCCAACCAAGATGGCAGGTGAAACCCATTAATCGCTTTGGTTAATGTGGCTTAAGTGGTAACTAGGCCTGGAGGCAGCCCAGTTTAACGAAAAATTGTTTCAAGTTAAAGTTCCAACGCTTTTAAGAGCATTGAAACGTATTAAAAATTTTTAGAAAAATTATATGAGTGAGCCTTGTGGCCCTAAGAAAAATTGCCCGTTCAGCGTGATTACGTGAGGTTTCAGGAGGAGGAGCAGGAGGAGGAGGAGGAATATTATACACAGATTGATGAAGCAGAAATGTCCCCGTTTTGGATGGTGAGAGAGAACGTAGCTTCCATCCGCGGGTGCAGCCTACGTATTGCTTACGTATCGCTGCTGTCCGCTGGTGGAGAAGAGAAGTCTGGGGAAATCCAGGCTTTGTTCATCTTGATGAGTGTTAGCTTGTCGGCACTGTCGGTTGACAGGCGGGTACGCTTATCTGTGATGATTCCCCCAGCCGCACTAAACACCCTCTCCGACAAGACGCTAGCCGCAGGACAAGCAAGCACCTCCAGGGCATACAGCGCTAGTTCAGGCTACGTGTCCAGCTTCGACACCCAGTAGTTGTAGGTGGCAGAGGCGTCATGGAGGACGGCCGTGCGATTGGCTACGTACTCCCTCACCATCCTTTTACAGTGCTCCCGCCGACTCAGCCTTGACTGGGGAGCGGTGACACAGTCTTGCTGGGGAGCCATAAAGCTGTCCAGGCCCTTAAAGACTGTTGCACTGCCTGGGCTGTACATGCTGCTCGATCTCCGCACCTCCCCTGCTACCTGGCCCTCGGAACTGCGCCTTCTGCCACTAGCGCTGAGTAGAAAAAAGAGGTTCCCAGCAGCACAGCATATATCCTCACATAGAGCCAGGCAAAACAGTGTGCAAAAGCCAGTCAGGAAGCCTAAACCAGAGAGGCTCCAAGGGTGCAGTCAGGAATAAGGAAATAGTGACTGGCAGCATTCAGCAATGTAGAAAAATACAAGATTTATTTCCCCATTACAAAAATTACGGCAACGTTTCGGTCGTAATAGACCTTCCTCAAGCCAATACATATCATACAAAGTGCACCATATATATAGGAAATGTGAACACCATTAACCAATGACATACAAACATGCACAGGAGTGTCTCATCACTGATTACCTCTCTCCACACGTCTCAGCTGTTATCCGGCGCATCGTTGATGATGTCATATGAGCCTCGTGTGGTGCAGAGTGTAAGCTCTCGCCTACGACCTGGAGGTTGCAAGTTCAATTCCCACATGAATCAGGTAGCCGGCTCAAGGCCGACTCAGCCCTCCATCCCTCCGAGGCAGGCAAAATGAGAACCCAGCTTGGTGGGGGGCAATAAGTACTAATTACCCGAAAGCGCTGCGGAACAAGTTGGCGCTATACAAATACCATGATTTGATTTTTTTGATGTCATCTTTAGTTGACCTCCTCACACATTGGTGCGTCCATCTAAGTCGAACCGCACCCTCTGCACATGTGCCGAGCTACAACTATCGCGAGAACACGCTCTAAGCCACAGTAGGGCACAGCGGCCATATCAGAAATGGGCAAACCGCACTAAAGGTGCGTCTGCGCATGTGCCGGTCGTCGGGCCCAGCGACCACGTCAAAAATGGGCAAACCGCACTGATAGTGCGTCTGCGCATGCGCCGGTCATCTGTCATCGCAGAGGCCGATACTCGGTCCCATCACCGCGCCACAACCTTACTTCCGCATTCCACCTATATATTATATTATCTACTCGGATACCTCCTCAGTGCATTGGTCACCCGTAGTGATGCAATGCAAAGTGTCAGGATCGCCGATCATGCGTTACCACAACTGACACTGACCGCATACCGCATAACCTGCAGCATCTACTGAGAGGACCCCGATGTATATATCTTATCTAATAATATACATTCTCACCCATAGAGTATGAATAGTCCAATGTTAACCCATTGTATAAACCAATAAAACAGAACAGAACACCAACTGTTAACTGCCTAGTCAAATTGTGATTTTATTGATACTATACATCACTATGCATGAATCTATATTTTTTCTTCAAGATGATGAAATAATGGACCGTCATATCTCAGACGTGTGGCGAGGGAACCAGCGAGAGACCAACAACCTGTGTAAACAAAACAAAAAGAATACAATTACACATATACCCATAAAAAATTCATTAATAAAACATATGTACAATTCATATACTAATGTGTGTAACAAGATTTACAAGAACGGCTGAAAAATGTACTCCTGATTAAGCCCTTTTGGGTGCATGGTGTCCAACTCGTATATCCATTTTAACTCACGCTTTTTTAATAAAAATTCTCTATCACCCCCCCGTGGAAGTACGGGGACATGATCAATGACCCTAAATTTGAACTGGCTGATGTTGTGTTTAGCCTCCAAAAAATGTCGCGATACAGGTAATTGTAGATTTTCCGTCCGAATTGTACTCTTGTGCTTCACCATACGTGATCTCACCTCCATAGTGGTTTCACCCACATACCCAAGGCCACATGGGCAGGTGATGAGGTAGATCACGTATGGTGAAGCACAAGTATATCTCCCCTGTATCTTGTACCTATTGCCCCTGAGAGGATGCCGAAAAAAGTGGCCAGAATGTGTGTAACGCGAGGGTCACGAGAAAGGCATCCTAACATGAAGTCAGCCATGTGTGCCAGGGTACCTGTACGCAACACATGGCTGTCCGCACTAGGAAGATCACTTTCAGGATCCTCCTCCTCCTCCTACTCCTCTTCCTCCTCCTCCTCCTCCTCCTCAGGCCATACACGCTGAAATGATGACAGGCAAGCAGCATGGGTACCGTCAGCAGTGGGCCAAGCTGTCTCTTCCCCCTCCTCCTCATCCTCCTCATGCTCCTCCTCCTCCTCCTGAACGCGCTGAGATATAGACAGGAGGGTGCTCTGACTATCCAGCGACATACTGTCTTCCCCCGGCTCTGTTTCCGAGCGCAAAGCGGCTGCCTTTATGCTTTGCAGGGAACTTCTCAAGATGCATAGCAGAGGAATGGTGACGCTAATGATTGCAGCATCGCCGCTCACCACCTGGGTAGACTCCTCAAAGTTTCGAAGGACCTGGCAGATGTCTGCCAACCAGGCCCACTCTTCTGAAAATAATTGAGGAGGCTGACTCCCACTGCGCCGCCCATGTTGGAGTTGGTATTCCACTATAGCTCTACGCTGCTCATAGAGCCTGGCCAACATGTGGAGCGTAGAGTTCCACCGTGTGGGCACGTCGCACAGCAGTCGGTGCACTGGCAGATTAAACCGATGTTGCAGTGTCCGCAGGGTGGCAGCGTCTGTGTGGGACTTGCGGAAATGTGCGCAGAGCCGGCGCACCTTTACAAGCAGGTCTGACAAGCGTGGGTAGCTTTTCAGAAAGCGCTGAACCACCAAATTAAAGACGTGGGCCAGGCATGGCACGTGCGTGAGGCTGCCGAGCTGCAGAGCCGCCACCAGGTTACGCCCGTTGTCACACACGACCATGCCCGGTTGGAGGCTCAGCGGCGCAAGCCAGCGGTCGGTCTGCTCTGTCAGACCCTGCAGCAGTTCGAGGGCCGTGTGCCTCTTATCTCCTAAGCTGAGTAGTTTCAGCACGGCCTGCTGACGCTTGCCCACCGCTGTGCTGCCACGCCGTGTGACACCGACTGCTGGCGACGCACTGCTGCTGCTGACACATCTTGATTGCGAGACAGAGGTTGCGTTGGAGGAGGAGGAGGAGGAGGGTGCTTTAGTGGAGGGAGCATACACCGCCGCAGATACCACCACCGAGCTGGGGCCCGCAATTCTGGGGGTGGGTAAGACGTGAGCGGTCCCAGGCTCTGACTCTGTCCCAGCCTCCACTAAATTCACCCAATGTGCCGTCAGGGAGATGTAGTGGCCCTGCCCGCCTGTGCTTGTCCACGTGTCCGTTGTTAAGTGGACCTTGGCAGTAACCGCGTTGGTGAGGGCGCGTACAATGTTGCGGGAGACGTGGTCGTGCAGGGCTGGGACGGCACATCGGGAAAAGTAGTGGCGACTGGGAACTGAGTAGCGCGGGGCCGCCGCCGCCATCATACTTTTGAAGGACTCCGTTTCCACAACCCTATACGGCAGCATCTCAAGGCTGATAAATTTGGCTATGTGGACGGTTAACGCTTGAGCGTGCGGGTGCGTGGCGGCGTACTTGCACTTGCGCTCAAACACTTGCGCTAGCGACGGCTGGACGGTGCGGTGCGAGACATTGCTGGATGGGGCTGAGGACAGCGGAGGTGAGGGTGTGGGTGCAGGCCAGGAGACGGTACTGCCTGTGTCCTCAGAGCGGGGTTGGATCTCAGTGGCAGGTTGGGGCACAGGGGGAGAGGCATCGGTGCAAACCAGAGGCGGTGAACAGCCTTCGTCCCACCTTGTGGGGTGCTTGGCCATCATATGTCTGCGCATGCTGGTGGTGGTGAGGCTGTTGGTGGTGGCTCCCCGGCTGATCTTGGCGCGACAAAGGTTGCACACCATTGTTCGTCGGTCGTCAGGCGTCTCTGTGAAAAACTGCCAGACCTTAGAGCACCTAAGGGAAACAGTTGGTGGATTATTCGGTCTGGCCCTGCCTCTACCCCTGGCCACCGCACTGCCTCTTGCAACCTGCCCTGCTGCTGCCCTTGCCTCCCCCTCTGAAGACCTGTCCTGAGTAGGCGTTGCAAACCAGGTGGGGTCAGTCACCTCATCGTCCTGCTGCTCTTCCTCCGAATCCTCTGTGCGCTCCTCCATCGGACTTACTGCCCTTACTACTACCTCACCGATAGACAACTGTGTCTCATCGTCATCGTCCTCCTCACCCACTGAAAGGTCTTGAGACAGTTGCCGGAAGTCCCCAGCCTCATCCCCCGGACCCCGGGAACTTTCCAATGGTTGGGCATCAGTGACGATAAACTCCTCTGGTGGGAGAGGAACCACTGCTGCCCAATCTGAGCAGGGGCCCGAGAACAGTTCCTGGGAGTCTTCCCGCTCCTGAGCATGTGTCATTGTAGTGGAGGGAGGAGGCTGGGAAGAAGGAGGAGCAGCAGACAGAGGATTCGGATTTGCAGCAGTGGACGGCGCAGAACTGTGGGTGGACGATAGGTTGCTCGAAGCACTTTCTGCCATCCACGACAGGACCTGCTCACACTGCTCATTTTTTAATAACGGTCTCCCGCGTGGACCCATTAATTGGGCGATGAATGTGGGGACGCCAGAAACGTGCCTCTCTCCTAATCGCGCAGCAGTTGGCTGCGATACACCTGGATCAGGAGTTCGGCCTGTGCCCACACCCTCACTTGGCCCTCCGCGTCCTCGGCCGCGTCCACGTCCTCTAGGCCTACCCCTACCCCTCAGCATGCTGTATTACCAGTGATTTGATTTCCCAGGCAGGAAATAAATTGGCGCAAGCCTGCAGGCCAAATATACTTTTTTCCCTTTTTTTTAAAAGGAAAGGCCCACTGCGTCTATTCAATGAATAATAAGTTTAATAACTGTGTTGTGCCCCTGCAAATGTGTCACAGAACTTTAGTGTTGCAGAGTTATTAACTACAGCTGAGCAAGGAATTTCACAGGCAGGAAAGAAAGTGGCGCAAGCCTGCTGTTAAACGTAGCTGGCTGCGTATGAATTTTTTACGTTCTCCACCCACCACACACGTACACAGAACGCTGAGGACTGACAGAGGCAGGGCACATAGAATTTTTCCCTTTTTTTTAAAAGAAAAGACCCACTGCGTATATTCAATCAATAATATATGTCTTCTGGCCCTGCCTACACAATTCTGTCCCTGTAGTATTACTGCAGGGCGCAATGCTCTGCACAGCCGATTTTGAAAAAAAAAAAAATGCAACACTGCTAACAGCAGCCTGCACAGTACTGCACACGGTTAAATGTGGCCCTAAGAAGGACCGTTGGGGTTCTTGAAGCCTACACTCACTCCTAACACTCTCCCTGCCTAACCACCACTTCTGTCCCTGGACTATTACTGCAGGGCGCAATGCTCTGCAGACAGCCGATTTTGAAAAAAAACAAAATGTGCAACACTGCTAACAGCACCCTCCACAGTACTGCACACGGATAGATGTGGCCCTGAGAAGGACCGTTGGGGTTCTTGAAGCCTACACTCACTCCTAACACTCTCCCTACAGCAGCACCAGCAGCAGCACTTTCCCTCAGCTAACTCAGTCACAAGGCATCTGAGGCGAGCCGCGGGAGGGGCCGACTTTTATACTCGGGTGACATCTGATCTCCCCAGCCACTCACAGCAGGGGGTGGTATAGGGCTTGAACATCACAGGGGGAAGTTGTAATGCCTTCCCTGTCTTTCAATTGGCCAGAAAAGCGCGCTAACGTCTCAGAGAGGAAACTGAAAGTAACCGGAACATCGCGTGGTACTCGTTACGAGTAACGAGCATCCCGAACACGCTAATATTCGCCCGAGCATCAAGCTCGGACGAGTACGTTCGCTCATCTCTACGTATATTCAATCTATAATATATGTCTTCTGGCCCTGCCTACACAATTCTGTCCCTGATGTGTGTGTCACGGAACTGCAGTGTTGCACTGTTATTAACTGCAACAGACCGGTGATTTCAGAGCCAGGAAATAATTAGGTGCAAGCCTGCTGTAACACTTAGCTGGCTGCGTATTTGTTTGGAGAAATACTACCCCCAGCAGACACGGACCCAGAACACTGAGCAGAGTGACAGGCAGGCCAAATAGATTTTTTTCAAATATTTTTTTCAAAAGGACCACTGCGTATATTTAATCTATAATATATGTCTTCTGGCCCTGCCTACACAATTCTATCCCTGGAGTATTACTGCAGGGCGCAATGCTCTGCACGGCCGATATACCAAAAAAAAATAAATGTGCAACACTGCTAAAAGCAGCCTCCACAGTACTGCACACGGTTAGATGTGGCCCTAAGAAGGACCATTGGGGTTCTTGAAGCCTACACTAACTCCTAACACTCTCCCTATAGCAGCTCCAACACGATACCACTGTCCCTCAGCTATCTCACAACGCATCTGAGGCGAGCCGCGGGAGGGGCCGATTTTTATACTCGGGCGACACCTGATCTCCCCAGCCACTCACTGCAGGGGGGTGGTATAGGGCTTGAACGTCGCAGGGGGAAGTTGTAATGCCTTCCCTGTCTTTCAATTGGCCAGAAAAGCGCGCTAACGTCTCAGAGAGGAAAGTGAAAGTAACCCGAACATCGCGTGGTACTCGTTACGAGTAATGAGAATCTCGAACACGCTAATACTCGAACGAGTATCAAGCTCGGACGAGTACGTTTGCTCATCTCTAATTAGAACGTTTCATGAAACATAGAATGGTAGAGTTTTAGTGGACCTCCAGGTCATCGGGTCCAACCCCCCGCTCAGGATTCACTAAATCATCCCAGACAGATTTATGTCCAGCCTTTATTTGAAGACTTTCATTGAAGGAGAACTCACCATTTCCCGTGGCAACCTGTTCCATTCATTAATCACCCTCACTGTCAGAAAAAAATTTCTAATATCTAATTTGTGTCTCCTCTCTTTCAGTTTCATCCTATTACCTTTAGTCTTTCCTTGTGCAAATGAGAATAGGGCTAATCCTTCTGCTCTGTGACAGCCTTTCAGATATTTGTATACAGCTATTAAGTCTATCTCAGTCTTCTTTTTGCAAGCTAAACATTCCCAGATCCTTTAACTGTTCCTCATAGGACATGATTTGCAGACAGCTCACCATCTTGGTAGATCTTCTCTGAACTTGCTCTACTTTGTCTATGTCTTTTAAATCAGGGGGCCCAGAACTAAACACAGTATTCCAGATGAGGTCTGACTAAGGAAGAATAGAGGGGAATAATTATGTCACGTGATCTAGACTCTATGCTTCTCGTAATATTATCCCAGAATTGTGTTTGCCTTTTTGGCTGCTGCATCACATTGTTGACTCATGTTCAGTCTGTGATCTATTAGTTTACCCAAGTATATTTCACATGTGCTGCTGCCTAGCCCAATTCCTCCCATTCTGTATGTGCTTTTTTCATTTTTTTAAATTCTTCCCAGATATGGGACTTTGCATTTCTCCTTATTAAATACCATTCAGTTATTCACTGCCCACTGTTCAAGCTTTTCTAGATCTTTTTGAATCCTCTCTCTCTTCTCTAGTGTTAGCTATCCCTCCTAGCTTCGTGTCATCAGCAAATTTCCCCTCAATTCCCTCCTCCAGATCATTTATAAAAACACTGGGCCTAGGACAGAGCCTTTCGGTACCCCACTTGATACATTCTTCCACTTGGATGTGCAGTCATTTATGACCACTCTTTGAGTAGATCAGAAGGCAAGAACTCAAAGGTAGGTTAATTTAAATACCATACTTTATAGCAACGTTTTTCAGCGTACTAGATGTCTTTTTCAAGCAACACAATTACAAACAACAACCTGGTTTCTATTTGTAATTGTATTACTTGAAAAAGGCGTCTAGTACGCTGAAACGCGTTACAATAAAGTATGGTATTTTAATATACCTACCTTTGAGTTCTTGCCTTATCCCCCTGGACCCGGTGAGCGCGGAGTCTATTTTTATTTTGGTAAACCTTTAGGAAGAAGATAAAACAGACAGCACATTTTGAGCTTAAAATATCATATAAACAATTGCATGTTTACACGGAACGCTACTTTGTTCTGTTTTCTGCACGCAGAAGCTGAATGACAAACAAGAAGTGAACGACATTTACACTGAACGATAATTTTTGAGCTTCTCACTGGAATCTGAATGATATCCTTTTGTGTAAAAGCACCTTAAGATTCATTGTCCAGAACAATCACTTTTATCTCGTCTCACTCCTATGTCCTCAGACTGTAAGCGCTAATGAGCTGGGTGGTCGCCCCTATTGTTTGAATTATTAGTTTGCTACCGTATGTTATGTCTGATTTTCTCTGTACATGTACCCTCTGATTTGTTAAGTGCTGTGGATATGGTGGTAGTACATAAAGATTTTTATTATTGTTATTATTATTGCACTAATGTTCCTTTTAGAATGTCTGCAATGGTGTTTTTTTTGTATTAACATTGTATCTATATAATATATGTATTTGCAATATTCTTGCAATGTTAGACAGTATTGTTTGCATAGCAGTAGTTAGTTCTGCATTAGATCTCAAAAGGCTTTCTTTTTGTATAATGTATAAGACACATTAATTGTAGAAGTAATACATAATTTAACTAGCGCAGTGATATTTAATGTAATAGCTAAATACATTGCACCAAATTGTATGCTATGTTTCTGGCGTATAAGTCTGTTGGAAAGAGAAGATCAAACATGTGTAACTGTCCACGACTATCCCATTTTTCATTTATACAGGAATTGTTGCAGTCATCGCACAGCAAACACAGATCCGCTCTATTTCCATTCATGCCATATTACTATTCAGACCTCATTTAGCACAACCCTGTAATTGTGCTGCCAGCTACTTTACGCCCGTGGATGGACTTCTGTATGTTTCTTAAGGGGAAAAAAAACTTTGCTGCATAGAAGATAAGTACTAGGGCCTGACAAGTGTATCAAAGGCAAACAATGAATTGCCAGAAGCAGATGAAAGATCTCTGGAAAGCACACAGAGAAGTTCTCTCCGGATAGAAAGGAACTTGTGGCTGAATAAAATGCATTTCTATCATTAGAAATAGATTTGCTAAGATACATAATACCTAGAGATTTCCTTTCTTGATACACACTGTTAGGGCTCCTTCCTATGGGTGTATTTGCACTCACAATATGTATAGAATATAACCCACTGATTTCAATGGGTTCATTCAGATTTCCATATTTTGCACACGCAATACGGTTGTGCAAAAAAAAAAACAGCTGCACATTTGCACACCAAAAATCCCCATAGAAGTCAATGGGGGTGCACGAATGTGCGCGCAATACACAAGGAAATGCATACTATGCTGCATAATTTTGCTGTAAAAAGAACACATCTGGAAACAATCAGCTATTTCAAGTGGTGCATCGTTTGCCGCACGCAAATAAACCTGTCCCGTAGGCAGAAAAAGTACAGTAAAATACGTTGATAGATGCGCAAAAAAGCATCATTGCTTTTGCAAAAACGCAGTGCTGCGGCGCCCACAAATGTGCATACACCCTTGTGAAAGAGGGTGTATAAAACAGGATGTTCTAGCAAAAACATAGACTTTCTAAGCATCAGACTAAAGAAGCCCCGTAAAAAGGCAAAAAAAGTAAATTTACCCGTGCATTACAAATGTGAGGGCTGTTTTTTATACCTGAACATGCTTTTCAAATATTATATTTAGCAATGCAAACAACATCCCCTGTCCATGTAATGAATTGACCTCAACTGGCACTTTTCCGTGGAAGGGAGATATTAGATTTGATTACTGCATTCCTTTATAGATTCGTTGAATTAATGATGAATGAAAGAAGTAAGTGGAAAAGGCTAAGGCTCTGGTGCAACCAATTAGTGGTGAGATATTCCAAATCGAAGATGTCAATGGTACAGTACAAAAGAAGGCCTTATTTAGAACCAGCAGTATTCTTTCATACCGTACCGCTGGCATCTTCGATTTGGAATATCTCACTTCTAATTGATTGTGCCAGAGCCCTAGCCTTTTTCACTAAATCTTTCATTGCTCACCGCTGCTAACATGACCTTCGGTTGATCAGTAATGCTAGACTAGCAGTACCTACTGTATATTCACACCAACTATCCTGGAGCGGTGGAGCACATCCTCAACCCTTCCTCCTATGGTGCTCTGCCCACCTTTTCCTTTTCCCCTCTCTATTGAATTAATGATGACATCTTTGAGCATTATACGGGTAGTTTTCTTCTTAAGTCTGTGTGATACTGTACCTTAAAAAGGTAGTCTGGGATTAGAAAACATTGACTGCTTTCTGACAGAAGCCATGCCAAACCTGTCTAAGGGCTGTGTCGATGCTACATACAACATGTGGACAGGTGTAGTGCGGTTTCTGGAAGAAAACAACCAAGTTATTCTAATCTTGGGTAACCCCTTTAGTGATAGACTTCTTAGGGCACTTTCAAATGCACCAAAACATTCTACAACACACAGCGGAATATTCTGCAGTGGAAATCCGCATCAAATTCTGCATGTCTAACATGTGGATTGTGATGCAGGTTTGCAGCAGAATTTAACTATTTGCTAATCCATGTCAAAATCAGATTTAGGTGCATAATAATTCTGCTAGATGTTGCAAAATATTCCGATATATGTGAAAGCGCCCTTAAAGGGCCAATCCAGTGATTTTTTTTTTTTAAATATACAATGTGGCTGCCCCCCCTCCCCCCAGCTTTTCCAGTGTATATAAAGAAAAGACAATATGTTTGAGGAAAAAAACGCTGTTGCGCTCATAAGAGGGACAATTAGCAATAATGTAGTTCCACTTACTTGGGGGGAGGGGGGTGTATGGTAATAATATATACCTTCTCAAGGTAGCGTCTGAGGATCAATGGAATTCCAGGTACAAATTGGCTGTTTATTAAACTGTGGTGCGGAGTGCCAAGGCAGAAGAAATGCAGTTCCAAGCTCTTGCTCACGACCTGAAGGTTGCGAGTTCAATCCCCTCATGGCTCAAAGTCGACTCAGCTTTCTATCCTTTCGAGGTCGGTAAAATGAGTATCCAGCTTGGTGGGGGGTAATAAATAAATTACTTGAAAGCGCTGCAGAATAAGTTGGCACTATATAAATAACAAGGTTTCTTTATTTAAATGCAGGATACAGGGAAACAATACAAAGCGATGCCTGATGAGTAGACTGTGCTGTGTGTATGTATGTATGTACTGTATATGTGCTGTATGTAGAGATGAGCGAGCCTACTCGGCCACGCCCCTTTTTCGCCCGAGTACCGCGATTTTCGAGTACTTCCGTACTCGGGCGAAAAGATTCGGAGGGTGCCGTGGGTGAGTGGGGGGTTGCAGCGGGGAGTGGGGGGGGGAGAGGGAGAGAGAGAGGGCTCCCCCCTGTTCCCCGCTGCTACCCCCCGTGCCGCCACTCCTCCCCCCGCCCCCCGGCGCCCCCCGAATCTTTTCACCCGAGTACTGAAGTACTCGAAAATCGCGGTGCTCGATCGAGTAATTACTCAAAACGAGTAGGTTCGCTCATCTCTAGCTGTATGTGTAATGTATATGTGTGTGTAGTGTGTATGTGTGAGGGTGCAGGCATACTCACCTAGCCGCATCACTGCACTGCTTCTCCTTGTCACTGCCCTGCTTCTCCGCACTACTGCTCTGTGCACCGCTGCTCTGCCTCCTCACTCTGGTAGTGTGGTGGAGTCCTAAGGGCTCCCACACACCCATGAGTGGTACCTTGCAGCCGACATTCATGTAACTTTTCATCGGATCGGTTCGAACAAAAACTTACATCCCGTGTATAAGACGCGGTGCGATTTTTGAGCATAATATTTGTCAAAAAACACGTCTTATGCACAGAAAAATACTATACCCTTTTCGAGCATACATAGGATGATTACAGTGGGCGATATTTATATATAGGATAACAAAGCCTGTTATACATCTTGAAAAAGAAACGTACTTGAAGAGAGCTTTATGAGAGTGTTGGGATGCTGATGATCTCACTAGTCTCCATGCCCTATCATGCTGCACCTTCTAGTAATACTGAGTAGTCATGCTCTGCTCTTCATCCAGATCATCTGGCCACCAACCACCTGTCTATAGTACAACTAGTAATTATTAGGAAATTATAGCACCAGTGTTTCTGGTGGCTCATCTCACACACACAGCACACAAGACAAACACAGCTTGCCTCCTCCCACAGCTGTGACATCACCACAGGTCCTTCAGCCCACCAGATCTCTGTGGTGGACGTAGGTCAGTGTGTTCTGTCAGGACTGCTGAGTTGTGTCGGAAATAATAGCAGTTTAGTTGTATTCTCATTTTGTTATTTTTGTCCTCCCCTTTTCAAGAGCCCTAATTGTATTGTTCTTCTGTCGGTCAGACTCTGTGTTTTATATATCTTGTAGGACCTTCAATGACATCACCAGTAGGTGGAGCGATGACTTCACCAGGGGTAGAGCATAAGAATCACTCACATACATACATACTCGCAGACAAGTGTTCCTTAGTAGTTTGATTAGTTTCCATTTTTAGCCCAGCTCAGCTCCCACCACTTTGATCTAGAGATAGCATTGCATTGCAATCAACTACACCATGCTTATCTGTTCCACCACTACCAATCATTCCCCCACTAGTAAATAGTAAAGGAGAGCCATTGAGTTGGCCTTAGCTGGGCTTGTACTGATCAGTGCTAGCTGGGAATGCCTCCCAGCCAGAAATCTGTATGGTGGACTTGCAAGTATGAGATTTTTTAAGTGCATAAAAACAAAAACTCAAAGCAAGAAAATAGATGAGTGCAACTTTTTTTTCTCTCCAGAGACTTAGTAATATATGTGAGTATTGATTTTTTCATGCACAAAGGTTTCCATAGCCTTTAAAGTAAGATGTAGTAGACTGAATTTAAAGCTTTCATTTATATTGCTTGGAGGGTCTGAAATATTTGTTGTAGGTGCTGAAGCTGATGAAGAAGAAAATTAACCATGTATTTACAGTATTATGGGAAAGAATACAAAGGGAGGTATATGTACAATATTCAAGCCTGAGAAAATCCTTCGTTTTCAGCACCATTACTTTCTAAAAGTCAATCTGTACAACACAGTTGAAGTATTATCCATTCCCTAATAGTGAACCAATAAAAGAAAGCCAAAGCACCAAACTCCATTTCAAAATGCAATTACTTCATTTCCCTATGGTAACATAGCAAAACACAGGCAATGTTTTGGCCATAACAGGCCTTTGCAAGCCATGCTTATCCGTTCTTCATGCTTCTACATAGAGGATATTCTTGTCTATGCAAACACCTGTACAAAGAAATTGAAACCATCATATTGCAGAATAGGAGATCACAATAACTTTGTAGAACTGACATGTTTGCTACACATTTGAAGGTTCTAAATAGTAGCTGGCTTTGTGAATATTTTGATGCTATTTCTCAAGGACCATAGACACACAATTAGTACAATACAGCCATGCATTGTATTTCCACACCTTGTCACTGTTGGCATCTTCCAAGATAAATAGCACGCTCTTGCCAAAGCAAATATAAAAGGGCAGCTATTTAAGGCATCGCTGAGGCCAGTTGACAAAGGACCAATCGCTCAACTAGCTATTGAGCAGAACTACTTATAAACTTCAGCTATCTTTCAGCAAGACTATTCTCTCTTGTACAGGGGTGCAGTGGAGACAGCACACCACCCCAGCACTTATTTGAGTGCCAGTGTGCTTCAGAGTGCTCTGAAAAGAGAACCCATAGATAATGCTATATTTTTGCAATTTGTAGTTTTGCATTCATTTGCACAAGATTGTGGTAATACTGCTTCAAATCTTAAATTGTTTCTGTTCTGGTTCTATGCAAGCTGCTGCAAAACGGTGGTGTTCTGTCACAACCAATGGAGACTTCATAGTGACATGACAAAAATCCTGCAATCAGGAATCAGATGAAATGTAGGTAACTGATCGTTATGGTTGAAGATAATTAGGGGACTAAATTGGAGAAGACATATACCAAGTAGAAAAAAATAATAAGTTTGGACAGCAACAAGAGTTTAATTATGGCAATGTATTTTTTAAAGTAGCAAATATGGTGATTCACTTGGTGTTCGGGTGCTACCCACTAGGGGCTCGCTGTCACACCTGAGGGTCCTCTGGAGCTTCACATGAATACTATAGGAGACATCGATGCTGATCTTGGAATGTGACCATCAGAACTGCAAACAAAATAACAGGAAAAATAATCAGCACTCAGGTTTGTAGCAAAATATCAAAAGTAAATGGTGAAATGTTAATGTGAAGTGACTTGGATTAGGGGATAGTGACCCAATCAGCTACCCCCTTCCAGATTCCCTCCTCAACCAATTTTCATGTCGATATTTCAACACCACTCACTATCCAACCACCATAAATAGGTAATTCTGATATTTAGCATCAAACAAATCAAGACATATCTCATGTTTATATGTTACTTACAAGTGATGCCAGCCATGCATGCCTCTGTCTCTGCTGTTCCTGCAGTTCACCCTCCTTCACCTGTGAGTAGTACACACATGTCGGACTGGAAAGAACATGGGTGTCATTCTCTGGAAGTTTTAATGTTGTGCATAGTGTAGCACCTTGGGGGTTACTCACTCCTGTACCGCCATCTTTCTCCATAAGATGGGTGGCAACACATCAGAAATCTCACTTTGAGACTATATTTTTAGTAATAATATCTGCATTTACCAGACGTTTAGTGCAATTTTACACTGTTATCACCAACATCACAGTGCATATGCCATAACTAGAGATGAGCGAGCACACTCGTCTGAGCTTGATGCTCATTCGAGTATTAGGGTACTCGAGATGCCCATTACTCGAGACGAAGACCACATTTCCCTTCCCCGCATGTTTAGGCCAATTTCTAGCCAATAAACATGCTTGGACGGCATTAACACTTTCTGCTGTGATGTGCCAGCCCTCTGCCCACCAACAGCAGTGAGTGGCTGGCGGGATCAGGTGACCGCCGAGTACTTAAGCTGGTGCCGCCCGTGGCACGCTTCAGATGCATGCTGGCAGATGTTAGGGAAAGTGCTGCTGCTGATATAGGGAAAGTGTTAGAGTAGGATCCTCTCTTCAAGAACCCCAAAGGTCCTCATTGTGTGCATTACTGTTGTGGCTGGCTGGGAGCAGTAGTGCACCAATTTTTTTTTTTTTTTAAGCATCTGGGCCTGTGCAGACCATTTCAGCTATACTGTTCTGTGTGTGCAAACCAACGCAGGTATGGAGCAGCATCCAGGGATAATCTTTCAAATAATGTTTTTTATTGTGCCCAGAAAATATATGACAACGTTTCGACCACGTGTAGCAGTGGTCTTTGTCAAGTTCATGGACTTGACAAAGACCACTGCTACATGTGGTCGAAACATTGTCATATATTTTCTGGGCACAATAAAGAACATTATTTGAAAGATTATCCCTGGATGCTGCTCCATACCTGCGCTGGTTTGCTATATTGAACTGGTCCAGGATCCAGGACCGGATTGGGAGCTTGCATATATAACCCAATGGAAGATTCCTCCCTCTAATTTGAGGTTTGGTGTGTGCTGGAGTCAAGTTTGTGAATATCACTGTTCTGTGTGTGCAGTGCATTAGGCAGAGGTCTCATCGCTAAACGGTACTCTAATATTTCCTGGGCCACTGCAGACCATTTCAGCTATACCATTCTTTGTGTGCAGTGCATTAAGCAGAGGTCTCATCGCTAAACGGTACTCTAATATTTCCTGGGCCACTGCAGAACAGCATTTCACAGATACCATTCTCTGTGTTGGGTGAAGTAGCCACAGTTATTAGCACTGTCCACTGGCTGTATCGCTTTCTGCCCCTGTGCAGAGCGTCTCACAATACCCTTTCCTTGGGTGCGGTGAAGTAGCTGCAGTTATTAGCACTGTCCACTGGCTGCATAGCTTTCTGCCCCTGTGCAGAGTGTCTCAGAATACCCTTTCCTGGGTACAGTGAAGTAGCACAGTTATTAGCACAGTCCACTGGCTGTATAGCTTTGTGCCCTTGTGCAGAGTGTCTCACAATACCCTTTCCTTGCGTGCGGTGAAGTAGCCGCAGTTATTAGCACTATCCACTGGCTGTGTAGCTTTCTGCCCCTGTGCAGAGCATCTCACAATACCCTTTCCTGGGTGCAGTGAAGTAGCGCAGTTATTAGCACTGTCCACTGGCTATATAGCTTTCTGCCTCTGTGTAGAGCGTCTCACAATACCCTTTCCTTGGGTGCGGTGAAGTAGCCACAGTTATTAGCACGGTCCACTGGCTTTATAGCTTTCTGTCCCTGTGCAGAGCGTCTCACAATACCCTTTCCTTGGGTGCGGTGAAGTAGCTGCAGTTATCAGCACTGGCTCTATAGCATTCTGCCCCTGTGCAGAGCGTCTCACAATACCCTTTCCTTGGGTGCGGTGAAGTAGCCGCAGTTATTCGCACTATCCACTGGCTGTGTAGCTTTCTGCTCCTGTGTAGAGCGTCTCACAATACCCTTTCCTTGGGTGCGGTGAAGTAGCCGCAGTTATTAGCACGGTCCACTGGCTTTATAGCTTTCTGTCCCTGTGCAGAGCGTCTCACAATACCCTTTCCTTGGGTGCTGTGAAGTAGTCGCAGTTATTAGCACTGTCCACTGGCTATATAGCTTACTGCCCTTGTGCAGAGCGTCTCACAATACCCTTTCCTTGGGTGCAGTGAAGTAGCCGCAGTTATCAGCACTATTCACTGGCTTTAGAGTTATCTGCCCCTGTGCAGAGTGCCTCACAATACTCTTTCCTTGGGGGGGGGGTTGAAGTAGCCGCAGTTACCAGCACTATCCACTGACTTTAGAGTTTTCTCCCACTCCATACAGCCTCTCTTATCTATAAGTCTCTGTGAGCGGTAAATGACCCCTAGGTATCAGCAAAAGACAGCGGTTTAATTTTTTCTGGTCACAGAATAGAGCCTCCGGTATCTACAAGTCTCTGTGTGTGGTGAGTTACCCACAGTTCTCAGTGCTATACGGTGGGGTAATTTATTTGAGCCCTGCTCTATCCTTAATCCAACATGATGAGGATAGGGGTAAGGGTCGAGGACGCGGGCACAGGCGTCCAAGTGAGGGTGTGGGCACAAGCCAATGTCCAGTGTGGGGTGCATCACAGCTGGCTGCTGAGGGATTAGGAGAGCGCCAAGTCCCTGCGCTCCCCAGCTTCATATCACAATTTACGGGTCCGCGTTGTAGACCTTTATTACAAGCAGAGCAGTGCGAGCAGGTCCTGTCGTGGATGGCAGATAACGCGTCCAGCAATGTATAAAAAACCCAGTCTTCTACACATTCCACTACTACCGGCCTAGGGACTGCACCTCTGAATCCTCTGGCTGCTCCTCCTTCCTCCCAGCCTCGTCACTCCATGAAAATGACAGATTCTGAGCAGGCAGACTCCCAGGAACTGTTCTCGGGTCCCTGCCCTGAGTGGGAAAAAACTGTTCCTCTCTTAGCTGAGGAGTTTGTCGTGATTGATGTCCAACATTTGGAAGGTTCCCAGAGTCTGGGTGATGAGGCTGGGGCCTTCTGGCAACTGTCTCAAGAGCTTTTTGTGGATGAGGATGATGAGACACAGTTGTCTGTCAGTGAGGTAATAGTAAGAGCAGTAGGTCCGAGGGAGGAGCGCACAGATGATTCGGAGAAAGAGCTGATGGACGATGAGGTGAATGACCCCACCTGGCTTGCTAAGCCTACTGAAGACAGGGCTTCCGAGGGGGAGGCAAGTGCAGCAGTAGGACAGGTTGGAAGAGGCAGTGGGGTGGCTAGGGGGAGAGTCAGGCCCAGAGCCAAGAATCCCCCAACGGTTTCCCACAGCAGCCTCTTGCGGCAAGCCTCCGTGCAGAGGGCTAGGTTTTCAAAGGTGTGGATGTTTTTTAGTGAAAGCGCGGACGACCGAAGAACAGTAGTGCGCAACCTGTGCCGCACCAAGATCAGCCGGGGAGCCACCACCACCAGCATGCACAGCCGTATGATGGCCAAGCACCCCACAAGGTGGGACGAAGGCCATTCACCGCCTCCGGGTCACACCACTGCCTTTTCCCCTGTGCCACAACCTGCCACACAGATCCAATCCCCCTCCCAGGACGAAGGCCCCCACACCCTCACCTCCACGGTCCTCCACAGCCTCTAGAAATGTCTCCCAGCACAGCGTTCAGCTGTCACTAACACAAGCGTTGGAGTGAAAGCGGATATATGCCGCCACCCACCCGCATGCACAAGCTTTAAACATGCACATTGCCAAATTAATCAGCCTGGAGATGCTGCCATACAGGCTGGTGGAAATGGAGGCTTTCAAAAACATGATGGCGGCGGTGGTCCCGCGCTACTCGGTCCCCAGTCGCCACTATTTTTCCCGGTGTGCCATCCCCACCCTACACCAGCATGTCTACTGAAACATTAACCGTGCCTTCACCAACGCAGTTACTGGGAAGGTCGACTTAACGACGGACACGTGGACAAGTACTGGTGGGCAGGGACATCTCCCTGACGGCACATTGGGTGAACTTGGTGGAGGCTGGGACCAAGTCAGAGCATGGGACTGCTCACGTGCTACCCACACCACGCGGCGTATTATGCCACCTCCTCCAACCCCGCCACCCGTCCTCCTCCGCCACCTCCACCTCTCAATTAAGAAGTGTGAGCACATCGCCAGCAGTCGTTGGCGCTGCGCGGCAGCACACCAGTGGGCAAGCGTCAGCAAGCCGTGCTAAAACTAATCAGCTTAGGTGACAAGAGGCACATGGCCCTCTTGCTGTTGCAGGGTCTGACAGAGCAGACCGACCTCTGGATTTCGCCGCTGAGCCTCCAACATGTGAGGCTTGCTGTTGCATGGTCGTGTGAGACAACGGCCCTGACCTGGCGACAGCTCTGCAACTTGGCAGCCTCACACACGTGCCATACCTGGCCCACGTCTTTAATCTGGTGGTTCAGAGGTTTCTGAAAAACTACCCCCGAAGATATTCAGTGATTGATTCAAAATGAATGGTTCAATTTTGAATCAATCACTGAATATCTCGATTCAGTCAGTGATTACATCAACTCACTAAGGTCTAGAATTTTTTGGCTAATTATATATGAATATTAGAAGATGGTTGGTCAAGTCTATCAACCAAACCAGTGAATGAAAACACTAAATTGGGACAATATCTCATACTGAGGGGTGATTCTAACTTATTACACTACAAAATCTCAGATATATGGGAGACACAACTAGGGAGATTGACAACGCCCTATCCCCCCATGTATATATTGTCCCTCTAATGGGAAGTTCCTATGGCACAAAAACTGCGTAGCCATACCTGAGACGTACAAACTGAGTCTAAAATCACACTTCCTTTATGTGGTAACACCGTGACCTATACCAGCACGTGTGTTCTGTTCATTGTTGTTTTGCCTTTGTCTTATTTTCTCATCAGTGGATGAGTGTCTTGAGCCCAAAGTGTGTTTTTTAAAGTAAAAGTAATAAAATATTATAGTTTTAAGGGATCTTCTGTGATTTAGAAAGGTTTGAGGGGTTCACCTAAACACTTGCTACTGAAAGGTTTGAGGGGTTCGCCTATACTCTTGCTGCAGAAATGTTTCAGGGGTCCGCCTATACACTTGCTACAGAAAGGTTTGAGGGGGTCGCCTATACTCTTGCTACATAAATGTTTCCGGGGTCCGCCCATACTCTTGCTACTGAAAGTTTCAGGGGTCCGCCTATACTCTTGTAACAGAAATGTTTCAGGGTTCCGCCTATACTGTGGGTGCACAAAGGTTTCTCATAGTGGTGTTCAGCTGTCTGACGCAATTACACTGAATGACTTGGGCAGACGTGTGGTCCGATGTCCTGGGCGGGGTGGAAGTCTGCCATGTTTGGGCACTCTCATTTCTTCCTGTGTAATCCTGTCTTTGGGTTTCATGGACTCGCCTATGATGTGGGTGCACAAAGGTTTCCCAGCGCGGTGTTCAGTTATCTGGCACAAATACACAGAATGAATTGTGTGGGGACACATGGATTTTCCATTGCTATGTAACTCATGGCACCTTGGGTCACACAAGGTGGAGGCTGGGACCGAGCCTGACCCTAGGACTGCTTACGTGCTTTCCACACAGAGTATTGCGGGTCCTACCTCAGTCATGGTTTCTCAGGCTTATTATGCCACCTCTTCCTCCTGCTTGGAGTCTAGGGATCTGTGCTGGTCGGCATGTATTATCTCTCGTGCTACAAAATACCACAGTTATCCGAGATATTGGATTGGAACATTCACAGGAAGCGAAATGGATTTCATGAGACGTTCACAGGGTCACTGTATACCTATGGTGGCTACTTTTACGACCCCTCCTGCTTCACACCAATCTTTGGTGTTAGTATGCGATGCTGCATTGTGGAGATGTGTAGAAGTGCTGGCACCTGAGTCCCCTTTATGCCCACGTTTGCGGCTCCTGACAGTTTTGTGATGGAGGTGGCACAGGATTGGAATTATGATCAGACGTCAATTTATCATCCATTCTCATCAGCGTTGTGGGCTTTCGCCCACACTTTCAAAGAGGGTCGCTGCCTGGCCCTGCCAACACTCTGCAGTGTGTGTCTTCGGTTCATCCTCATCGCAGACGCACTTATAAATAGACTGAGGGTGGTGTGGCTATGAAGCGAGCGTGTGGCATGAGGGCAGCTGAACGCTGCGCAGGGAAAATTTTGTGTGTGCTGTGGACGCAGGCTCGTGCGGGGGGTTGGACAGCAATGCCAGCATGTAACCCTGGAGAAGAGGCAGCGGTGTCACCTGCAGGCAGTGATTGGCCTTGGTTGCAGCTAGTGTGGTGCTTAGCTAAGATGTGCCAGCACATGTGCCTTGCTAATGATGGTCTGTCCCAAGTAAATTGTTAGGGGGGTGATCGCCAGGCTCTTGCCCCCAATTTGGCTTAATAGTGGGACCGGGGTGCCTCAGATGCAGCCATGCATGCTGCCCCTGCCATTCCCTATCCGTTTCTGTGGTGTTTCCATGACTTTCTGATGTTTTTAGGTGTTTTCCACAACCTCCATCATGCGGAGCATCTGTCAGCTTGAAAAATGCTCGAGTCCCCCATTGACTTCAATGGGGTTCATTACTCGAAACGAGCTCTCGAGCATTACTAGAAGTTTGACTTGAGCAACGAGCACCCAAAAGTTATATAAATGTCATGAAGGGGCGTCTCCTACTTGAGCACTGAATGTAACTGAATCATCAGAATTAGCTACTGCATATATCATTACCTTTCTTTGTTTACCATAACACAGGAATGTTATTGTTCTTACAGTTTATGCATGTATAACTGTTCTTAGACAGGTAATTTTAACCCTACGGTCACTATCACGTACAATATTGGCAAAACAGCACAATTTTGATCGCAGCATTTTGCTGCAATTTCTCTGCCATTTTTGGACGCAGGTTACTGCGTCCAACGGCGTTTTTTCATGCACCCAATCATTGTGATAAGGGATGAGGTGCATTAAAAAGCGCAAAAACGCAGCAAAATAGAGCAGACAGCGCTCAAAAATCGCAGCGGTTCTTAACGTTGGGATGCATGTCTGCAAGGCCCTTTTGAAATCAATAGGAACATTATACCACGATTACTGCAGTGTTCAAAACGCCACGGTAAAAGCGCTTGTGTGAGAGTGGCCTAAAGAGTAAGATAAGTGGGTCTACAAACATGCATTCTTCACTCTGCAGAACTATAGTTCAGAGTTTTATTTTTTTTAAACAGTCAGTCTCCCTGCCAAATTGACAAGCTGGGCCTGTATGTATGAGACTCTACTCCAGGGATCAGCAACATTGTGAATTTTAACATTATTGTGAATTCACCGCATATAATTCAGTAGACACTTTGAATTTAAAGCATACCTGAGTTTTCAACAAGTTTTCTCAAATAAAACAGGTTGTCCAGGATAAAAAACGAACAGTCTCATTAACTAGAAAGCCTCCTCAAAAAGGTAAGAACTTACCAACAAATCCTCACCAACTGACCAGCTAGAGATATCCACCCTCCGCCAGCAAATCCTCCATTTTTTAGATAGATCATTCTTATGTTATAGAGGCAAAACCATGAGTGGGTTCTACAAATATGGCAACAAATGTAATCGATGGTTAGCCAGAGCAATTCACTCCAAAACATCCGGCCCATATCTTTTTCACCAACTCCCACAACAAAGATCTACTTCACTCAACCTCAGAAATTTTAGAAACAATCCAATCATATTACGAAAACCTATACGACATTAAAGGGAATACAGGGGAACAACATTCGCAAACAGAAAATATCACTTCATACCTAGATAATCACGCTCATGATCGTATATCATGGATGACAGCTGCTGAACTAAAACTTGACTTCATCGAACAAGAAGTGCTGGAAGCCATAAAATTAGGCAAAAGCCCTGGGCCTGATGCGTTCACACCCTGGTTCTATAAACTATGCAGGAATATGCTGGCTCCACTTTTACCTAAAGCATTTAATGCCATATTGCAATCCTGCCCTTTCCCTTCCCAAGCTCTCAATGCAGTCATAACGATAATTCCGAAACTGGGTAAAGACTAGAGATGAGCGAACGTGTTCGTCCGAACTTGATATCCATGTGGATATTAGGGTGTTCGGGATGTTCGTTATTCGTAACGAACACCATGCGGTGTTCGGGTTACTTTCACTTCCTTCCCTGAGACGTTAGCGCGCTTTTCTGGCCAATTGAAAGACAGGGAAGGCATTACAACTTCCCCCTGCGTCGTTCAAGCCCTATACCACCCCCCTGCAGTGAGTGGCTGGGGAGATCAGGTGTCCGCCTAATATAAAAGTCGGCCCCTCCCGCGGCTCGCCTCAGATGCCTTGTGAGTTAGATGAGGGACAGTGCTGTTTGTACCGGAGCTGCTGTAGGGAAAGAATTGGTAGTTAGTGTAGGCTTCAAGACCCCCCAAAGGTCCTTATTAGGGCCACTGATAGCTGTGTGTTGGCTGCTGTTAGCAGTGGCAATTTTTTTTTTTCTCAAAATCGGCTCTGCAGAGCGTTGCACCCGGCATTAGGGACAGAAGTGTTGCATAGGCAGGGAGAGTGTTAGGAGTGAGTGTAGCCTTCAAGAACCTCAACGGTCCTTTCTATGGCCATATTTAACCGTGTGCAGTACTGTGCTGGCTGCTGTTAGCTGTGCTGCATATTTTTTTTCTTCTCAAAATCGCCTCTGCAGAGCATTGCACCCTCCATTGATACTGCAGGGAAAGAATTGTGTAGGCAGGGCCACAACACAGTTATTATTCATTGAATATACGCAGTGCGGCCTTTTGCTTGTAAAACAAGTGAAAAAAATTCTATTTGTCCTGCCTCTGTCCGTCCTAAGGGCTGTGGACACGTGTCGGCTGCGTGTGCAACGTTTAAAAATCAGACGCACCCAGCTACGTTTTACTCCTGGCTTCGCCATTTGCTTTCCTTAATTGGGAAAAAAATGCCTGCTCTGCCAAAGTTATAATAACTCTGCTACCCTCACGTTCTGTGACACATTAGCAGGGCCACAGCACAGTTATTAAACTTCTCATGTTCATTGAATATACGCAGTGCTGCCTTTTGGTGGAAAAAAACTGAAAATAATTCTATTTGTCCTGCCTCTGTCCGTCCTAAGGGCGGTGGACACGTGTCGGCTGCGTGTGCAACGTTTAAAAATCAGACGCACCCAGCTACGGTTTACTGCTGGCTTCGCCATTTGCTTTCCTTAATTGGGAAAAAAAATACCTGCTCTGCCAGAGTTAATAACTCTGCTACCCTCAAGTTCTGTGCCACATTAGCAGGGCCACAGCACAGTTATTAAACTTCTCATGTTCATTGAATATACGCAGTGCTGCCTTTTGGTGGAAAAAAACTGAAAATAATTCTATTTGTCCTGCCTCTGTCCGTCCTAAGGGCGGTGGACACGTGTCGGCTGCGTGTGCAACGTTTAAAAATCAGACGCACCCAGCTACGGTTTACTGCTGGCTTCGCCATTTGCTTTCCTTAATTGGGAAAAAAAATACCTGCTCTGCCAGAGTTAATAACTCTGCTACCCTCAAGTTCTGTGCCACATTAGCAGGGCCACAGCACAGTTATTAAACTTCTCATGTTCATTGAATATACGCAGTGCTGCCTTTTGGTGGAAAAAAACTGAAAATAATTCTATTTGTCCTGCCTCTGTCCGTCCTAAGGGCGGTGGACACGTGTCAGCTGCGTGTGCAACGTTTAAAAATCAGACGCACCCAGCTACGGTTTACTGCTGGCTTCGCCATTTGCTTTCCTTAATAGGGAAAAAAATACCTGCTCTGCCAGAGTTATAATAACTCTGCTACCCTCACGTTCTGTGACACATTAGCAGGGCCACAGCACAGTTATTAAACTTAGATTATTTATTCACTAGAGGCAGTGGGGCCTTTCGTTTTCAAAAAAGGGAAAAAATTATATTTGGCCTGCAGTCTTGCGCCAATTTATTTCCTGCCTGTGAAATCAAATCACTGGTAATACAGCATGCTGAGGGGTAGGGGTAGGCCTAGAGGACGTGGACGCGGAGGGCCAAGTCAGGGTGTGGGCACAGGCCGAGCTCCTGATCCAGGTGTGTCGCAGCCGACTGCTGCGCGATTAGGAGAGAGGCACGTTTCTGGCGTCCCCACATTCATCGCCCAATTAATGGGTCCACGCGGGAGACGGTTATTAGAAAATGAGCAGTGTGAGCAGGTCCTGTCCTGGATGGCAGAAAGTGCTTCGAGCAACCTATCGTCAACACGCAGTTCTGCGCCGTCCACTGCTGCAAATCCGAATCCTCTGTCTGCTGCTCCTCCTTCCTCCCAGCCTCCTCACTCCACTACAATGACACCTGCTCAGGAGCGGGAACACTCCCAGGAACTGTTCTCGGGCCCCTGCTTAGATTGGGCAGCAGCGGTTCCTCTCCCACCAGAGGAGTTTATCGTCACTGATGCCCAACCATTCGAAAGTTCCCGGGGTTCAGGGGAAGAGGCTGGGGACTTCCGCCAACTGTCTCAACAACTTTCTGTGGGTGAGGAGGACGATGACGATCAGACACAGTTGTCTATCGGTGAGGTAGTAGTAAGGGCAGTAAGTCCGAGGGAGCAGCGCACAAAGGATTCGGAGGAAGAGCAGCAGGACGATGAGGTGACTGACCCCACCTGGTGTGCAACGCTTACTCAGGAGGACAGGTCTTCAGAGGGGGAGTCAAGGGCATCAGCAGGGCAGGTTGCAAGAGGCAGTGCGGTGGCCAGGGGTAGAGGCAGGGCCAGACCGAATAATCCACCAACTGTTTCCCAAAGCGCCCCCTCGCGCCATGCCACCCTGCAGAGGCCGAGGTGCTCTAAGGTCTGGCAGTTTTTCACAGAGACGCCTGACGACTGACGAACAGTGGTGTGCAACCTTTGTCGCGCAAAGCTCAGCCGGGGAGCCAACACCAACAGCCTCACCACCACCACCATGCGCAGACATATGATGGCCAAGCACCCCACAAGGTGGGACGAAGGCCGTTCAGCGCCTCCGGTTTGCACCCCTGCCTCTCCCCCTGTGCCCCAACCTGCCACTGAGATGCAACCCCCCTCTCAGGACACAGGCACTACCGCCTCATGGCCTGCACCCACACCCTCATCTCCGCTGTCCTCGGCCCCATCCAGCAGTGTAGTTCAGCGCACCGTCCAGCCGTCGCTTGCGCAACTGTTGGAGCGCAAGCGCAAGTACGCCGCCACGCACCCGCACGCTCAAACGTTAACCGTCCGCATAGCAAAATTCATCAGCCTTGAGATGCTGCCGTATAGGGTTGTGGAAACTGAGTCCTTCAAAAGTATCATGGAGGCGGCGGCCCCGCGCTACTCAGTTCCCAGTCGCCACTACTTTTCCCGATGTGCCGTCCCAGCCCTGCACGACCACGTCTCCCGCAACATTGTACGCGCCCTCACCAACGCGGTTACTGCCACGGTCCACTTAACAACGGACACGTGGACAAGCACAGGCGGGCAGGGCCACTACATCTCCCAGACGGCACATTGGGTGAATTTAGTGGAGGCTGGGACAGAGTCAGAGCCTGGGACCGCTCACGTCCTACCCACCCCCAGAATTGCGGGCCCCAGCTCGGTGGTGGTATCTGCGGAGGTGTATGCTTCCTCCACTAAAGCACCCTCCTCCTCCTCCTCTGTCTCGCAATCAAGATGTGTTAGCAGCAGCATGTCGCCAGCAGTCGGTGTTGCGCGGTGTGGCAGCACAGCGGTGGGCAAGCGTCAGCAGGCCGTGCTGAAACTACTCAGCTTAGGCGATAAGAGGCACACGGCCCACGAACTGCTGCAGGGTCTGACAGAGCAGACCGACCACTGGCTTGCGCCGCTGAGCCTCCAACCGGGCATGGTCGTGTGTGACAACGGCCGTAACCTGGTGGCGGCTCTGCAGCTCGGCAGCCTCACGCACGTGCCATGCCTGGCCCACGTCTTTAATTTGGTGGTTCAGCGCTTTCTGAAAAGCTACCCACACTTGTCAGACCTGCTCGTAAAGGCGCGCCGGCTCTGCGCACATTTCCGCAAGTCCCACACGGACGCTGCCACCCTGCGCACCCTGCAACATCACTTTAAGCTGCCAGTGCACCGACTGCTGTGCGACGTGCCCACACGGTGGAACTCTACGCTCCACATGTTGGCCAGGCTCTATGAACAGCGTAGAGCTATAGTCGAATACCAACTCCAACATGGGCGGCGCAGTGGGAGTCAGCCTCCTCAATTCCTTTCAGAAGAGTGGGCCTGGTTGGCAGACATCTGCCATGTCCTTGGTAATTTTGAGGAGTCTACCCAGGTGGTGAGCGGCGATGCTACAATCATTAGCGTCACCATTCCTCTGCTATGCATCTTGAGAAATTCCCTGCAAACCATAAAGGCAGCTGCTTTGCGCTCGGAAACGGGGGCGGTGGAAGACAGTATGCCGCTGGATAGTCAGGGCACCCTCCTGTCTATTTCTCAGCGCGTACAGGAGGAGGAGGAGGAGCATGAGGAGGAGGAGGGGGAAGAGACAGCTTGGCCCGCTGCTGACGGTACACCGGCTGATTGCCTGTCATCCTTTCAGCGTGTATGGCCGGAGGAGGAGGAGGAGGAGGAGGATCCTGAAAGTGATCTTCCTAGTGAAGACAGCCATGTGTTGCGTACTGGTACCCTGGCACACATGGCTGACTTCATGTTAGGATGCCTTTCTCGTGACCCTCGCGTTGCACGCATTCTGGCCACAACGGATTACTGGGTGTACACACTGCTCGACCCACGCTATAAGGAGAACCTGCCCACTCTCATTCCCGAAGAGGAAAGGGGTTCGAGAGTGTTGCTATACCACAGGACCCTTGCGGACAAGCTGATGGTAAAATTCCCAGCCGACAGCGCTAGTGGCAGAAGGCGCAGTACCGAGGGCAAGGTAGCAGGGGAGGTGCGGAGATCGAGCAGCATGTACATCCCAGGCAGTGCAACAGTCTTTAAGGGCCTGGCCAGCTTTATGGCTCCCCAGCAAGACTGTGTCACCGCTCCCCAGTCAAGGCTGAGTCGGCGGGAGCACTGTAAAAGGATGGTGAGGGAGTACGTAGCCGATCGCACGACCATCCTCGGTGACGCCTCTGCCCCCTACAACTACTGGGTGTCGAAGCTGGACACGTGGCCTGAACTAGCGCTGTATGCCCTGGAGGTGCTTGCTTGTCCTGCGGCTAGCGTCTTGTTGGAGAGGGTGTTTAGTGCGGCCTTGGGGAATCATCACAGATAAGCGTAGCTTGTCAACCGACAGTGCCGACAGGCTAACACTCATCAAGATGAACAAAGGCTGGATTTCCCCAGACTTCTGTTCTCCACCAGCGGACAGCAGCGATACGTAAGCAATACGTAGGCTGCACCCGCGGATGGAAGCTACGTTCTCTCTCACCATCCAAAACGGGGACATTTCTGCTTCATCAATCTGTGTCTAATATTCCTCCTCCTCCTCCTGCTCCTCCTCCTGAAACCTCACGTAATCACGCTGAACGGGCAATTTTTCTTAGGGCCACAAGGCTCACTCAAATAATTTTTCTGAACAATTTTTATAAGTTTCAATGCGCTTAAAAGCGTTGGAACTTTAACTTGAACCAATTTTTCGTTACACTGGGCTGCCTCCAGGCCTAGTTACCACTTAAGCCACATTAACCAAAGCGATTCACCTGCCATCTTGGTTGGGCATGGCCAATTTTTACTGAGGTACATTAGTACTGTTGGTACACCAATTTTTTGGGGCCCTCACCTACAGTGTAATCATAGCAATTTGTATGTTCTTCACCTGCACTCATGGTACAGAAAGGTGTGTGGGGTTGGCCTACACTTTAGCTACATAAATGTAACTTGGGCCTTGGCTATACTAAGGCTACTGAAATGGAACTAAGACTGCGCTCCCACTATACTGCTGCTTCAGAATTGTTACTGGGGCCTGTCTTGAGTGCTACTATTGCTGACATGGAACGAAGACTGCGCTCCCGCTATACTGCTGCTTCGGAATTGTTACTGGGGCCTGTCTTGAGTGCTACTATTGCTGACATGGAACGAAGACTGCGCTCCCGCTATACTGCTGCTTCGGAATTGTTACTGGGGCCTGTCTTGAGTGCTACTATTGCTGACATGGAACGAAGACTGCGCTCCCGCTATACTGCTGCTTCGGAATTGTTACTGGGGCCTGTCTTGAGTGCTACTATTGCTGACATGGAACGAAGACTGCGCTCCCACTATACTGCTGCTTCGGAATTGTTACTGGGGCCTGTCTTGAGTGCTACTATTGCTGACATGGAACGAAGACTGCGCTCCCGCTATACTGCTGCTTCGGAATTGTTACTGGGGCCTGTCTTGAGTGCTACTATTGCTGACATGGAACGAAGACTGCGCTCCTCCTATAATGCTGCTACTGATATGTTAGTGGGGCCTGTCCTAATGCTACGGCTGAAATGTTACGAATTCTGGGCTCTGCCTATACCGCTGCTAATGGTATGTCTCTGGGATGTGGAAACAGAGGCTTCCCAAAGACATGATGGCGGCGAGGCCATTTCCCACCAACGCGGTTACTGTTAAGCCCCCACATCATCCCCCCGCCACGGCCCACTTAATCCTGGCCGCATTCCGAAAACCAACAAAATACAACCGTGCTACTAGGTCCGCAGTCACCACCACATTACCACCAACGCGGTTACTGTTAAGGTGCATATAACCACGGACACGTGGAGAGGACACGTAGTGCCTCAAAAACATCCCCCTCCTCCTCCAACAGGGAAAACATTCTTGGCAAATGCCTTTGCATTGGTTCGTCTGGTTGCAGTCCAAGAATTTCACCTTTACCGACACAACAAGAGAGCCCCCACACCATCCCCCCGCCACGGCCCACTTAATCCTGGCCGCATTCCGAAAACCAACAAAATACAACCGTGCTACTAGGTCCGCAGTCACCACCACATTACCACCAACGCGGTTACTGTTAAGGTACATATTACCAGTCTGACTGGGGCATGCAGACACCTTGACAGAATGAATAGTGTGTGGCACATAGGTTCCCCATTGCTATGCCCACGTGTGCAGCTCCTGATGGCGGTGGCACAGGATTATATTTCTCATTGCTTCTGTACAGCATTGTGGGCTATCGCCCCGCCCCTTTTAAAGAGGGTCGCTGCCTAGCCGTGCCAACCCTCTGCAGTGTGTGCCTGCGGTTCCTCCTCATGGCAGACGCACTTCTAAATAGACATGAGGGTGGTGTGGCATGAGGGCAGCTGAAGGCTGCGCAGGGACACTTTGGTGTGCGCTGTGGGGGGGAGGGGGCGGTTGGTCAGCATGTAACCCAGGAGAAGTGGCAGCGGAGTGTCATCCAGGCAGTGATTGTGCTTTGTTGTAGCTAGTGTGGTGCTTAGCAAAGGTATGCCATGCTAATGAGGGCTTTTCAGAAGTAAAAGTTGTTGGGGAGGGGGGGGGCCCACTCTTGCCGGTATTGTGGCTTAATAGTGGGACCTGTGAACTTGAGATGCAGCCCAACATGTAGCCCCTCGCCTGCCCTATCCGTTTCTGTGTCATTCCCATCACTTTCTTGAATTGCCCAGATTTTCACACATGAAAACCTTAGCGAGCATCGGCGAAATACAAAAATGCTCTGGTCGCCCATTGACTTCAATGGGGTTCGTTATTCGAAACGAACCCTCGAACATCGCGGGAAGTTCGTTTTGAATAACGAACACCCGAACATTTTGGTGTTCGCTCATCTCTAGTAAAGACCCCTCCTCCTGTTGTAACAATCAGCCCATATCTCTCTTAAATATAGACACAAAATTGGACTCCAAGATCTTGGCAACTCGATTGGCACCCATAATACTCTCTTTGATCCATAAAGAACACTAAGCCTTTGTTCCAGTATGCAAAGCTAGAGATAATACTATGAAATCAATATAGCTGATTTTGTGGGCTCGCATCTCTAGGGATCCTCTAAGTCTGTTGCCAATAGATGCAGAGAAGGTTTTTGATAGACTTCACTGGGAATTCCTAAAGGTGACCCTACAAAAGATAGGGAATAGTTACCTGATTTCAAAACTGAATTATGGCCCTGTACAGCTTTTCTATGGCCCTATACAACCATCCAACAGCAAGGGTTCGAATTAACGGATCGCTATTGTCACCATTGGAAATTAAAAATGGCACCAGACAGAGATGCCTTCTGTCCCTCGTTTTATATATTCTCACAATGGAGGCTCTGGCAAACGCACTTAGAAAAAATCCAAAATGGGATTTCAAGAACATAAATTAGCTCTATTCGCCGACCAACTTTTAACTGTACGTAACAAACACTAGATTTGCTCTCCCAACCATCTTAAAAGAACTTGAAAAATTTGGAAAAGTCAACAACTTCAAACTCAATATTCACAAATCAGAAATTGTCAATATAACCCTCCCAACCAAAAAACTATCCCAATTAAAATCCATAATACCACTTCACTGGAATGAAGACACCATTAAATATCTGGGGATATCCTTGTTGGCTAATCTGGCCCAACTATGAAACGTAAACTATAAACCAATGCTTGCTACACTAGAGACTGATTTACAGACCTAGCAACGCCTTACGCTTTCCTGGTTTAGCAGAATTAACGTACTAAAAATGGACTCTCTTCCTAAATTCCTATACATATGGCAAACATTATGCCATCAAATTACCCAGATACAACTTGTCCCGTATCAGTAGAATCACAATGACATTTGTCTGGGGTAACACCAGACCAAGGCTCAGATTCAGAACACTTACACAGAGAAAAGAGAAGGGAGGAGCGGGCCTGCCAAACTTCACCTTTTACCATAATGCTGCCATGTGTGAATGTATCTTTGACCTCATCCATAATCGCTCTTCCAAATTGTGGGTAGAAGTAGAGCAAGACTCTACACCATACAAAGCACAGGGTATCTTTTGTCTACCTCAACAAGCATTCTGACAAATACCCAATTTAACACCACTCATGAGCAATCTGTTAGATACATGGGATAGACTAGCGACACGCTTAAGTCTAGTATTTCGACCTGGCCCACTCACATCCCTACTGGGCAACCCAGACTTGATGGCATTGTTTAGTGGTTCCACATTAGTCTTTAGATTGGAAAAGCATGTGCTGTGTATACGTGACTTGGTTTCGGAGTCAGGTATGAGGTCGTTATGCAAGCTAATGGGTGAAGGGGGCCCGTTGGCCGGGGCATTGTTTCAGTATTTACAGATATATACATACAGGGTGGAGCGCGGTAATTTGCTAATTTGGGAGTGAAATAAAAAAATAATGAACTTGTAAAAACTTTATTTTATATTTTATTTACATTGAACAGTAGTGGAATTTACAAATTATTTGGTTTTAAATATTGTATCTGGCAAATGTTGCCCTTCGCTATCCACACACTGCTGCATACGTTTTCTGAAGTTCTCATGCACTCTTTCAAGCATGTCGACTGGTATTCTGGCAATCTCAGCGTCAATATTGTTCCTTAGGTCTTCCAGGGTGTTGGGACGGTTGCAATACACCTTAGACTTCAGGTAACCCCAAAGGAAAAAAATCGCATGGGGCTAAGTCTGGTGAGCGTGCCGGCCAGTTAAGATCACCCCTCAGAGAGATAAGCTGTTCAGGAAACGTTTGCCTCAAAAAATTCATGGTAACTCTCGCTGTGTGTGCAGTGGCACCATCTTGTTGAAACCATGTATCCTCTAATTGCATTGCCTCGACTGCTGGCTGGAAAAAATCCTGCAGCATACACCCTGGAAGACCTAAGGAACAATATTGACGCTGAGATTGCCAGAATACCAGTCGACATGCTTGAAAGAGTGCATGAGAACTTCAGAAAACATATGCAGCAGTGTGTGGATAGCGAAGGTCAACATTTTCCAGATACAATATTTAAAACCAAATAATTTGTAAATTCCACTACTGTTCAATGTAAATAAAATATAAAATAAAGTTTTTACAAGTTCATTATTTTTTTATTTCACTCCCAAATTAGCAAATTACCACGCTCCACCCTGTACATACAATATCTCAGTCCTAGTACACAACTCATAGCTCCTTTATCTCGATTTGAAAAATTATGCATGTCATCCAGCCCACTGACAAAAGAGATCTCTCACATATACCATATGTTGCTGGCAGAAGAAACAGGGAAAGACCCCTTGATATTTAAGCAAGGTTGGGAAAAAGAAATAGGTAAAACTTTCACAGAGGAACAATGGGCCAAAATCTTTATCCTGACACACAAAAGTTCTAGGTCCAGCAAGTTCCAAAAACTCAGCTATAAACTTCTAACCCAATGGTACAGAACTTCATTGCGATTGGCCAAATTGTTCCTCCAGCCTCCAAACATTTGCAGGAGATGCTCCTCAGGTATTGGTTCCTTTTTAAATATATGGTGGTCCTGCCCCTTACTCCTGCCTATGTGGCACAACATAAATAGCCTATATCAGTGGTTCCCAAACGTTTTCAGCCACGGAGCCCTTTTTGAAGGAAAAGTTTCTCGTAGAGCCCCAAAGCGGGACAGAGGATGTGGTCGGTGGGGGTGTGGCTTATCACAATTTATTATTTTTACCTCCATCATTATAAATAGGACAGGGCCATTCTAAAAAAAAAACAGGGAGGAACGCAGTAGCACTGGATAGGCTATTGATATACATTATATTTAAAATTAACATGCTGCAGAATTAAATCCCGCACCACATGTCAGTATCCACACAAGTTTTGTGCAGATTTTCTCCACAGCGTGTGGATGAGATTTTCAAATTTATCAATCACTTTGCTGCTACAGCTACTCTAAATTCCGCAGCAAATCTGCCCCTTGTAGTAATAGTGACCCCATATATTGGTGGCTCCAGTATTAATAATGACCCCCTATATTGGCCCTAGTAGTAATAGTGCCGCCCTATATTGGCCCCAGTAGTAATAGCATCAGTTATATTGGACCCAGTAGTAATAGTGACCTCCACAGTGGCCTTAGTAGTAATAGTGACCCCCACAGTGGCCTTAGTAGTAATAGTGTTCCGCACAGTGGCCTCAGTAGTAATAGTGACCCCCCACAGTGGCCTCAATAGTAATAGTGTTTCCCACAGTGGCCTCAGCAGTAATAGTGTCTCCCACAGTGGCCTCAGTAATAATATTAACCCCACATAAGCCCCAATAGTAATAATAAACCCACAGTAGCCCAGGTAATATTACGCCCCTCAGTAATATTAACTCCACAATAGCCACAGTAATATTAACCCCCTCAGTAATATTAACCCCCACAGTTATATTAACCTCCTCAGTAATATTAACCCCCTCAGTAATAATATTAACCCCACAGTAATATTAACCCCCACCGTAATATTAACCCCCCACAGTAATAATATCAACCCCCTCCATAATATTAACTCTCTGAGTAATATTAACCCCCACAGTAATATTAACCCCCACCATAATATTAACCCCCTCAGTAATAATATTAACCCCCAGAGCAATATTAACCCCTTCAGTAGCTCCAGTAATAATAGCCCCCAACCCATATACTTACCTCCTCCTTGTATTCAGTACCGCTCTTCCTCTGCTCAGTGCTGATTTCGGTGCACACTGACGTCCGTGTGTGAGCCTGGAATGCTTACTCCCTGAGTCCTCTCCTAGGGAACCAAGAAGGAGAAGACTCAGGGGAGGAGGATCCTGGGTGCACACTGGCATCAGAGTGTGCACCGGGATCAGCGTTGCTGCATGATTACTGGTGGGGAGATGGCACCCTGGTCGGTAATCACTACAGTGGTGAGCAGCCATCAGTAGGTGTGCCATAGGTTTACCACTACAGACCCTCGGTCAGAGCCTCTGACTGTCGCTCACGGAGCCCAGTTTGGGAACCGCTGGCCTATATAATGGGGCCTTTAACTCCTCCCTAACCTTCTACCCAAATGGCTCCCCTTACACTGCTTCTAGGCTCTTTGGCAAGGACCAAAGCAAGTCCACTCAGATTCTTTCTCCTAGCCATGCATCAACTTATCAATAAGCTATGGTAATCAACATCACCCCCCACAGGACTGCTATGGCTAGAAGCATTAGATAATATAATGCATATGAAAGAGCTTGGCACTGATAACAACAACAAAAATGCCATTTTATACAACACAAGGGCAGCGTGGATAATATTCCATTCTTCACCCCACTTGGACACGTGGTTGGCATCTGGTGTTGTAACCCTATAACCACAAAATCTACTTTATTCTCCACTTAATAAAATCATCACTATAAATCACTATAAGTAGAATAGGGTCTTTTGGCTGCTGTGCATACCCCTTATGTGTTACACGGGCATAATAAGCAGTAAATGGAATCAATGAAAGTACGCTGATTTCACTATGTAACAGAATTTTAAAAAATGTTGTTCCTGGTTTGAAAGGGTTATTTCCAGTTTAATTGTGCAGTACTCACTTTGAAAGTTGTTGTTATACTCCAGGAATTTAGTTTTTGTTGCTACCACAATACTAGTATACTTTTTACATATTCTAATATTTACCCACTATATTCGAATTTCTTTGTTCATGTGGATTAAATGAACAATAGTATATGAAAACAAATTTCTGTTCCATTAGTTCGATAAATAATAATAAATATTTTCTTTTTCCTATTTTCAGAGTATGAGAAGTCGGTAAGGTGTGAGAGCCTCCAGATTACGATAGAACATACCTGAAGTTACTGTTACTCATTCAAATCGATATAAACACATAAGTACATCATCGTTTAGTTTTCCCACAACTTTCACACTGTTTCAACGCAGATATGGCAGCAAAAGTTTGCAAGCATCCAGCAGATGCATTTTGTGATATTTGTGGGGAATTTATTAAAGCAAGACGAAAAAAAGTTCTCCATTGCATCATCAATTAAGATGTGTGAAGCATATGAGGTATACTTTGGGATGCCTGTTGGAGACTGGGACAAATTATGGGCTCCACATTTCACATATGAGAAGTGTAAGAAAACTCTGGAAGGATGCTAAGGGGAGAAACGAGGGCTAAGAAGTTTGGTGTTCCATGGACTTGATGAGAACCCACTGATTATTCCATGGACTGCAATTTTTGTATGGTGGGCCCTTCTAAAAGACATGCTGGCAAGAATCCACCTGCAGTCATTTATCCCAACATCCCAAACCCATTGCTCCTGTGCTACATAGCCTAGAACTTAGAATCATAGAATGGTAGAGTTGGAAGGGACCTCCAGGGTCATCGGGTCCAACCCCCTGCTCAATGCAGGATCACTAAATCATCCCAGACAGATATTTGCCCAGCCTCTATTTGAACACTTCCATTAAAGGAGAACTCACCACCTCCCATGGTAACCTGTTCCACTCACGGATCACTCTCACTGTCAGAAAGTTTTTTCTAATATCTAATTTCTAACTTCCTGTTCCTATTCCTCCACAGAGAGATTTGCCTGTTGCTGAAAGTAATAACTATGAGAGTCCTGGAGATGTTGCCGATCTAAATTACAGTGCTAAATATGAAACCAGTGAAAGAAAACCATACTATCTTAACCAAAAAGATCTTAATAATTTGATCAGGGACCTTGGTCTTACAAAGTCTAATACTGCGCTGTTAACACCCAGACTCAAGCAATGGGAATTACTAGTTAAAACTCTGTAAATGTCGTGTCAGAGAAAGCGACATCACATTATTTCCGTGTTTTGTATTTTTGAAGATGAACTATGCTATTGTCATGGTGCATGTTTAGGGAACTTGGAATTCTAATTGATCCTAGTGAGTGGCGCCTCTTCATCGAAAGTTCATCAAAAAGTCTTAAAGCAGTATTACTCCATAATGGTAACATGTATCCTTCTCTTCTCATGGCCAAGTCAGCTCAACTCAAAGAAGATTACAAACATGGGAATAGATTGGTAAATATGAGGAACAAAGCTGGGAAGATTTTAGAGACTTCAAAATGGTTGCATTCTTGATAGGTCTTCAAGAAGTGTTTGCTAAGTTTCCATGCTATCTTTGTCTTTGGGATGGCAGAGACACTAGAGTGTTGTTGCTTGTCAGTCACGACAGTGTCGTGGCATGGTGGCCATGATACAGGGACAGACCTGTCACCCTGCTACTATGCAGGAAATGGGTTAACATACGCTGTGCAGGGGCTGCTGGCTGATATCTCCCTGGATGCTGCATACTGGTATGCTACCTATCAGTTATACCTGTGAGAGAGGGTTTGGGGCGTGGTTCTTTATTTGCTCTACCTATCAGCAGGTGTGGAGGGCTTTATTTTTATATCCCTCCCTTTCTGTTTATTCAGTTCAATAGAGAAGTGGTTGGTGCAGGTTGGAACCGCTATCCTGAGTGAAAAGCTTCATACATTCAGCTAAGTACTGATGAACTTTCTTGTCGTTAGTCTTTGCTCTTTTGCTTTGCTGTGTTAGCGCATCTCTCCAAGTGTCCTGTCAGGGATAGTCAAGTCCTAGGTGAAGACAGTGGGGCTGTCCTTTCAGGATGCCTATCCGCTTTTAGGCAGGGGTTCCCCTATTCCCCAGTTTTGTAAAAGGGACAGGTATTTTTCCATCTTATTGTGTCTGGAGTGGTGCTATCTGTTCAGCTTTGTATTATGTGTGCTTTTTGCATTCCGTGTGAAAGTCACCCTGTGCCCATGCTGCGCGTGGCACTCTTGTGCCACACGGACGTGACATAGATTACACTACCAGAGACAATACTGGCCTGAATCTAAGGAGTTTTCTGTGGGAAAGAATAACTTTAAATGGGAGCCACATGTAGAACCTCGAAAGAAACTAATGCCACCTTTGCACATCAAACTAGGCCTCATGAAGCAATTTGTCACCCCATTGGGCAAAGAATCAGTGGCATTCAAGTATTTACAAGATCTTTTCCCGAAGGTTCAGAAGAAAAGTTAAAGCCAGCGTTTCTGTTGGACCTCAAATTAAGAACATTATTGAGTAGAGATGAGCGAACGTACTCGTCTGAGCTTGATACTCGTTCGAGTATTAGCGTGTTCGAGATGCCCGTTACTCGTGACGAGTACCACGCGATGTTCGAGTTACTTTCACTTTCATCTCTGAGACGTTAGCGTGCTTTTCTGGCCAATAGAAAGACAGGGAAGGCATTACAACTTCCCCCTGCGACGTTCAAGCCCTATACCACCCCCCTGCAGTGAGTGGCTGGGAAGATCAGGTGTCACCCGAGTATAAAAATCGGCCCCTCCCGCGGCTCGGCACAGATTTATTCTGACATAGAGGAGGGAAAGTGCTGTTGGTGCCGGAGCTGCTATAGGGAGAGTGTTAGGAGTATTTTAGGCTTCAAGAACCCCAACGGTCCTTCTTAGGGCCACATCTAACTGTGTGCAGTAGTGGGGAGGCTGCTTTTTGCAGTGTTGCACTTTTTTTTTTTTTTTTGTATATCGGCCGTGCAGAGCATTGCGCCCTGCAGTAATTAGACATACTCCAGGGCCAGTAGTGGTGGTAAGGCAGGGACAGAAGACATATATTTATTGAATATAGGCAGTGGGCCTTTCCAAAAATATTTGGAAAAAAAAATCTATTTGGGCTGCCTGTGACTGTCCTCAGTGTACTGGGTCTGTGCTGGGTGTAGTTGTCCTCCTAATTCATACGCAACCAGCTAAGTGTTACAGCAGGCTTGCGCAAAATTATTTCCTGGCTCTGTGTTGGCTGTTACATCACCGCTGTATTCCTGTCCACAGTGCAACAGTCTGCAGTTATTTTACATACTCCAGGGCCAGTAGCGGTGAGGCAGGGACAGAAGACATATATTTATTGAATATAGGCAGTGGGCCTTTCCAAAAACATTTGGGGAAAAAAATCTATTTGGGCTGCCTGTGACTGTCCTCAGTGTACTGGGTCTGTGCTGGGTGAAGTTGTCCTCCTAATTCATACGCAGCCAGCTAAGTGTTACAGCAGGCTTGCGCAAAATTATTTCCTGGCTCTGCTGTGCGTTCCGTAAGCGAAGTCAGCCTCCAACCACAGGCCAATAAGCGGCACATTTAATTACAGCGTTCTGTTTCTGCACTACTGATAATACACCATGCTGAGGGGTAGGGGTAGGCCTATAGGACGTGGACGCGGGCGAGGACGCGGAGGCCCAAGTCAGGGTGTGGGCACAGGCCGAGCCAGTGCGGTGGCCAGGGGTAGAGGCAGGGCCAGACCGAATAATCCACCAACTGTTTCCCAAAGCGCCCCCTCGCGCCATGCCACCCTGCAGAGGTCAAGGTGCTCTACGGTGTGGCAGTTTTTCACAGAGACGCCTGACGACCGACGAACAGTGGTGTGCAACCTTTGTTGCGCCAAGATCAGCTGGGGAGCCACCACCACCAGCATGCGCAGGCATATGATGGCCAAGCACCCCACAAGGTGGGACGAAGGCCGTTCACCGCCTCCGGTTTGCACCACTGCCTCTCACCCTGTGCCCCAACCTGCCACAGAGATCCAACCCCCCTCTGAGGACACAGGCACTACCGTCTTCTGGCCTGCACCCACACCCTCACCTCCGCTGTCCTCGGCCCCATCCAGCAATGTCTCTCAGCGCAGCGTCCAGACATTGCTAGCACCACTGTTTCAGCGCAAGCGCAAGTACGCCGCCACGCACCCGCACGCTCAAGCGTTAAACGTGCACATTGCAAAATTGATCAGCCTGGAGATGCTGCCGTATAGGCTTGTGGAAACGGAGGCTTTCAAAAGCATGATGGCGGCGGCCCTGCACTACTCGGTTCCCAGTTGCCACTCCTTTTTCCGATGTGCTGTCCCAGCCCTGCACGACCACGTCTCCCGCAATATTGTACGCGCCCTCACCAACGCGGTTACTGCCAAGGTCCACTTAACAACGGACACGTGGACAAGCACAGGTGGGCAGGGCCACTATATCTCCCTGACGGCACATTGGGTGAATTTAGTGGAGGCTGGGACAGAGTCAGAGCCTGGGACCGCTCACGTCCTACCCACCCCCAGAATTGCGGGCCCCAGCTCGGTGCTGGTATCTGCGGCGCTGTATGCTCCCTCCACTAAACCACCCTCCTCCTCCAACGCAACCTCTGTCTCGCAATCAAGATGTGTCAGCAGCAGCACGTCGCCAGCAGTCGGTGTCGCGCGGCGTGGCAGCACAGCGGTGGGCAAGCGTCAGCAGGCCGTGCTGAAACTACTCAGCTTAGGAGAGAAGAGGCACACGGCCCACGAACTGCTGCAGGGTTAGACAGAGCAGACCGACCGCTGGCTTGCGCCGCTGAGCCTCCAACCGGGCATGGTTGTGTGTGACAACGGCCGTAACCTGGTGGCGGCTCTGCAGCTCGGCAGCCTCATGCACGTGCCATGCCTGGCCCATGTCTTTAATTTGGTGGTTCAGCGCTTTCTGAAAAGCTACCCACACTTGTCATACCTGCTCGGAAAGGTGCGCCGGGTCAGCGCACATTTCCGCAACTCCAAGACGGACGCTGCCACCCTGCCGACCCTGCAACATCGGTTTAATCTGCCAGTGCACCGATTGCTGTGCGACGTGCCCACACGGTGGAACTCTACGCTCCACATGTTGGCCAGGCTCTATGAGCAGCGTAGAGCTATAGTGGAATACCAACTCCAACATGGGCGGCGTAGTGGGAGTCAGCCTCCTCAATTCTTTACAGAAGAGTGTGCCTGGTTGGCAGACATCTGCCAGGTCCTTGGAAACTTTGAGGAGTCTACCCAGATGGTGAGCGGGGATGCTGCAATCATTAGCGTCACCATTCCTCTGCTATGCCTCTTGAGAAGTTCCCTGCAAAGCATAAAGGCAGACGCTTTGCACTCGGAAACGGAGGCGTGGGAAGACAGTATGTCGCTGGATAGTCAGAGCACCCTCATGTCTATATCTCAGCACGTTGAGGAGGAGGAGGAGGGGGAGGAGCATGAGGAGGAGGGGGAAGAGACAGCTTGGCCCACTGCTGAGGGTACCCATGCTGCTTGCCTGTCATCCTTTCAGCGTGTATGGCCGGAGGAGGAGGAGGAGGATCCTGAAAGTGATCTTCCTAGTGAGGACAGCCATGTGTTGCGTACAGGTACCCTGGCACACATGGCTGACTTCATTTTAGGATGCCTTTCTCGTGACCCTCGCGTTACACGCATTCTGGCCACTACGGATTACTGGGTGTACACACTGCTCGACCCACGGTATAAGGAGAACCTTTCCACTCTCATTCCCGAAGAGGAAAGGGGTTCGAGAATGATGCTATACCACAGGGCGCTGGTGGACAAACTGATGGTAAACGTCCCATCCGACAGCGCTAGTGGCAGACGGCGCAGTTCCGAGAGCCAGGTAGCAGGGCAGGCGCAGAGATCAGGCAGCATGTACAGCGCAGGCAGGGAAACATTCTCCAAGGCCTTTGCCAGCTTTATGGCTCCCCAGCAAGACTGTGTCACCGCTCCCGAGTCAAGGCTGAGTTGGCGGGAGCACTGTAAAAGGATGGTGAGGGAGTACGTAGCCGATCGCACGACCGTCCTCTGACGCCTCTGCCCCCTACAACTACTGGGTGTCGAAGCTGGACACGTGGCCTGAACTCGCGCTGTATGCCCTGGAGGTGCTTGCTTGTCCTGCGGCTAGCGTCTTGTCAAAGAGGGTGTTTAGTGCGGCTGGGGAAATCATCACGGATAAGCGTACCCGCCTGTCAACCGACAGTGCCGACAGGCTTACACTCATCAAGATGAACAAAGCCTGCATTTCCCCAGACTTCTCTTCTTCACCAGCGGACAGCAGCGATACCTAAGCAATACGTAGGCTGCACCCGCGGATGGAAGCATCGTTCTCTATCACCATCAAAAACGGGGACATTTTTGCTTCATCAATCTGTGTATAATATTCCTCCTCCTCCTCCTGCTCCTCCTCCTGAAACCTCACATAATCACGCCGAACGGGCAATTTTTCTTAGGCCCACAAGGCTCAGTCATATAATTTTTCTAAACAATTTTTATACGTTTCAATGCTCATTAAAGCGTTGAAACTTGCACCTGAACCAATTTTTATTTTAACTGGGCTGCCTCCAGGCCTAGTTACCAATTAAGCCACATTAACCAATTCACCAATTTTTTGGGGCCCTCGCCTACTAATCCAATTAATTTTTTGCCCACCTGCATTACAGCTGACGTTACATCATCTGTGCTGGGCACTGCAATGGGATATATTTATGTACCGCCGGTGGGTTCCAGGGAGCCACCCATGCTGTCGGTCCACACGGAGTTGTAACTACATGTGTAAGCTTCTAAAGAACCCCAGTCTGACTGGGGCATGCAGTGTGGGACGAAGCCCACCTGCATTTAACATGACATTACCTCAGCTGTGATGGGCACTGCAATGGGATACATTAATGTACAGCCGGTGGGTTCCAGGGAGCCACCCATGCTGTGGGTGCACACGGAATTCCCATTGCGGAGTTGTACCTGCCTGTGACTATTTATAAAAAACCGCGGTCTGACTGGGGCATGCAGACACCTTGACAGAATGAATAGTGTGTGGCACATAGGTTCCCCATTGCTATGCCCACGTGTGCAGCTCCTGATGGCGGTGGCACAGGATTATATTTCTCATTGCTTCTGTACAGCATTGTGGGCTATCGCCCCGCCCCTTTTAAAGAGGGTCGCTGCCTAGCCGTGCCAACCCTCTGCAGTGTGTGCCTGCGGTTCCTCCTCATGGCAGACGCACTTATAAATAGACATGAGGGTGGCGTGGCATGAGTGCAGCTGAAGGCTGCGCAGGGACACTTTGGTGTGCGCTGTGGACACTGGGTCATGGGGGGGGTGGTTGGTCAGCATGTAACCCAGGAGAAGTGGCAGCGGAGTGTCATGCAGGCAGTGATTGTGCTTTGTTGGAGGTAGTGTGGTGCTTAGCTAAGGTATGCATTGCTAATGAGGGCTTTTCAGAAGTAAAAATTGTTGGGAGGGGGGGGCCCACTCTTGCCGCTATTGTGGCTTAATAGTGGGACCTGGGAACTTGAGATGCAGCCCAACATGTAGCCCCTCGCCTGCCCTATCTGTTGCTGTGTCGTTCCCATCACTTTGTTGAATTGCCCCGATTTTCACAAATGGAAACCTTACCGAGCATCGGCGATATACAAAAATGCTCGGGTCGCCCATTGACTTCAATGGGGTTCGTTACTCGAAACGAACCCTCGAGCATCGCAATAATTTCGTCCCGAGTAATGAGCACCAGAGCATTTTGGTGCTCGCTCATCTCTATTATTGAATCTTCTAAAAGAACAGGAAAAAGAAGCATGGATCAGTTTTGTTAAAGTAGTTAAAGGCTTCTTTGGAAATCATAAAACTGAAAACTATATTGAGACTCTGGTGAAAAACTATGGCAAAATGGGCTGCAGCATATGTTTAAAAGTACATATCCCTGTTGCTAATCTTAGTAGATTTAAAGAGAACATGGGTGCCTATTTAGAGGAGCAAGGAGAGCCCTTTCATCAAGACACCCTACAATTTGAACGTAGCTACCAGGGAAACTACAATAGCAACATGATGTGGGACTACATTTGGGGACTAATCCATGAAACTGATCTGGCATACCCTCACAAATCTTGCAAAACTACAAATTTCTAGGTTCCTTTTTATCCATTTGTAGCATTTTGGTTAAAGTATATGGTTGGTTTGATATATAATGTTTTTTTCTATCCTTCTACGGTATTATCTGAAACCCAAATGTTTGTAATTTTCCCTAATGAAAATATGCCATCTTTAACCTTTCAATGTGCAGTCTGCAAAAACAAAGTGTCTGCAGTTAAATAAACTTTTTCCATGTTTTTATGATAGAACCAACCTGGCCGTGTAGCTAGCTACTTGCTGGTCCTAAGCCCGGATAAAATGGGAGGAGTGTAGAAAGCAATGGCAAACTATTCCACTACTTCTGCCAAAATACTTAATGGATCACAGCTGAACAAGGATAGGAAAAGATGGAGAACGATGATCCATAGAATGACCAAAAGTCGGCCTCGACTGAACGGATAGTCATCATTATGGGGGCTCAGTCACACAGGCGCATCCGGGCGCCTGTGTTACTGCAGGATAAGACGACCGCACTGCAGGTGCGGATGACTCTCCGCACCACCGGAAGAAAGAACACATGACTGGCTCCATTGTCGGTCATGTGTTCTTTCTTCTGGTGGTGCGGAGAGTCGTCCGCACCTGCAGTGCAGCCGTCTTCTTCGTTCAGTAACACGGGTGCATCGGCGCCCGGATGCGTCCGTGTGACTGAGCCCTCATAATAGAACCAATTAGGACATTACATTTAGAACCCAGGAACAAAAATCAGTGTTTTCATTGATCCATTTAAACTTGCGTATATTCATTGCGAATAATACGCTCGTAAAAAGAACACAGCGTGTTCTATTTTACCACGTATTACGCACAATAGAACCCTATAGTTCTTTATGGGTGCACCTGAAAATGCTGCATATATGCAATTACATTACATTGCGTTTGTGCTATGTTTTCTATGCATGTTTCTAGGAAAAAAAACAAGGAAAGTAAAAAAAAAAAGGAACCAGGAAGCCAGTGCGACAGCGGGCGTGAGATGAGCTGTCTTACACAGGCATACACGATCACAATCAGTGTTATACACAGCGTTATACCATACACTCATGTGGGCCTGCTCTCAGTGGGATGACAGCTGGCCCCGCTGACATGAAGATATGACAGGTCTTCTTTAAAAATAACTTAGGCAAGCATTCGTGAAAATATACTGTAAGTATTATATATTGCAAACTATGTATTAAGACAGTTCTGTTAAACTTGTAATTAGTTTCTTTTATTTTCTTTTTCAACTCACATGAAACAGAAACTGAAGCAATCACATTACTGCTCATGTTATACATGCTGTTGATCACATATATGTATACTCTGTCTATGCCAGTCTTACCTTTTCCACAATTCTAAAATGTAACCTTGTGGCCCATCTGGACAAAATCCTTTCCCACAAATGAAATATATTTTTTTTACCTTGCACCAGAAAATTGTTAGAACATCGGTGTGACTGTCAGAATTGGTTTCCAAGCAACACAATGAAATTATTTAACATGAACAGAGCTGGCCTGCCAAAATGAAAGTGACTAGTGGAAAACTTATACTTACCCCATGAGATCTTGGTTGAATCACCACATCTCTCTGAGTCTCTAACTCCCCTGCTGCTCTCTAGTGACAGTAATATAGTTGTTTCCATATGATGTAGGAGAGATTAAAGTAAAACGCAAGACTTCAGAAATAGGAAATTGTGAACAGGTGAATATTTTACTGTATAGAAATGTAAAGCAGTTCCTACATGCAGAAGAAAGTACAGTCACTGTGAAATGTACTGAATAACTATTCACAAAATGCCACTAGGGCAATAAATACTCAATTACCACTCCACCTAATTAAAACTAAACTTTTATTGAGCCACATTAAATAGTAACAAATGACAAAGCCAAAAATAAATTAAAAATGCAGCGCCTATCCTGTGTGACGTTCTTACTTGATGAATGCAAAATCAATTGGCTACTGCCTAATTATACACTGCTAAATTAGTCTCAAGTTTAATAATACTAGACAAAGAGTACTGCCAAAGAGGCTGTAGTGCACAACGTTATACATTAAATTCGTATGGTGAATTGCAGCATCACAACTTGGGGGTCCTTATTAAAGCACATTTTCACCATGTATTGATATCCCCAACTTCATCCTATTAGGCACTATTCATACCTCGTCAGAACCTTATATCAAAGGGCATAGCTATACAAAGGCATACATTGCCCATTGGCCACAAAATTTAAATAAAATGTGTATGGTGCAATATATGTCTTTTGTGATTGCCCGCTGTGTAGAAGGGCACAGACTGCTGTGAGGAAGGCTTACAGAATACCCTTTAGGCCTCTGTAGGGTGAATAGCGCCCTCTAAATATGTTTGGTGTATGCAGCAGGTGCTTTCTAAACTAATTCCCTTAAAGTGATTTGAACGTTGCCTTAAGGTGCGCAAACTTAGGCCTCTTTCACACGAGCGGCGTTTTGATGCTAACTAGGTGTGTCAAAAAAGCATATCTAAAAGAACCCATGGTTTCCTATGGGTTCTTTCAGATGAACGATTTTTTGACATGTCGAAAAAAATCACGCATCAAAAGATTTTTTGTACGCCAAGATTTCTCTCTGTCAAAAGAAAGGACATGACCTATCTTTAGATGGCACAGCTTCTGCAGCTCCCGTAGACTCCTATGGGAGCCGGCTGGCAAAGGGGGGGTGAGAGTGAGGGGAGTGCCATACTCAGAAATAGTAGCCGCAACGCTCAGATAGCCACGCTGTTTTAGCGCGGCTATCTGAGTGTTAAAACGACGTTCATTTGAAGAAGCCCTTAATGTGAATTCCGATACAGACTCCATGCTGAAATCCATGTGAAATCTGCATGTTTTGATACTATGTGTGGATTAGAGATCTACATTACTTAAAAAAGGAATATATCATTAATCGATGTAGAATAGTCGTCGGGTGGCCACACGTTGATTAGCTCTATTGAATTGAACAAATCTACATGGCGGTGTTAGTTGTAAATAGCATTTAATTGAGCCTCTGATTTCTGCTACTAATTCTACTGCAAATAAATGGCAGGTTTTCCATGTGAAAATTCACCATGGGAACATATTCTTGAATGTGTTGTTACAACAGCTGAAATGTTGTTGTGGACATTAAAGCTTTGGCACAAATGGTTACATGTAAATGAAATGTTGAAGAGTATTTCTCTCCCAGTGTTTATGGCTTCCTATAGCTTCTAGAATAATGCTGATAAATATGCTTACAGGAACAATTGTCTGATAAGGTCTATTCTAGAACGAAACCCTGTTTTGTCGGTTCGCTTCTATGATGGTTCACGATCAGCAATCCTATAAAATAATTATGGGAATGGCCTATTGTGAAGAGTAATGGGGGACTTCACTGAGGAATTGGATACTCCGAAATCATATTCCGTTCTCCGAGGTTATAGATGCAACTCCTGAAGCAGTTTACTGCCGGCGCAGAACACCAGCAGAGCTGGGGGAGCTTATTTATAAGGCGACTGCAATTAAGCAGAGACAGTTTCTAGGCTTCAGAATTGTCAGGTACTGTATATTGATTTGATTTAGTTTTCTGTTTTGTACATTCACTTTGCATGTTGCTAACTGATAAAAATAAACTAACACTTCTATTTTTGAAAACATTCTCACTTTGCAACATTTTTTTTCACACCTCCCAACACAAGACTTTAGACCAGAACTGTCAATCAGACTGTAGTAGCCCCACCTACATTCAGGTCTTTAAATTCTACAGACTTGGATGAGGCAGTACGGCACCTTTGAATGTGGCTTTGATTTTATACAGAAGCATACATTTTCTCCTAAAGTATTCCATATTGCTTCTAAGTGAGAATATCCCGCATAATTCTTGTGTGCCAACAGATAGCCTTCTACTCATGGTCCTTCCATGTACTTGAGGCTGTGGATGTCATAGAGGAGGTATGTGTGGAACATAAGTAAATCATACAGTAGTTAGTAACAAACATTCATTACAGATATTTTTTTAATTCAAACGTCGAATGGTCAATCTATGTACTTCCATGTACTTCCATGTTTGCTGGAGGCGTGCTCTATTAGCTGTACAAATGTTTGTATTTCCAGTTTAAATAAAAGCAATGAATATTGCACACATTCTCTCTTGCTGGCAAATAACGTATGCCTTTCACGTGGCTTAAACAAAATATTGAAATGTGCGTGAATTCAAGGTTTCTGAACATCAAAAGATATAGTTGAACAGGAAGAATGCCAGAAAGAATACTAATTGCAAATCTGAACCCCGAAGTGCTGAATATAATAGCGCTATTTAAACCAAATGCAAAAAAAGTAACAAAAAAAAGGAAATTACACTTTTGTTGAAGAAATAGTTCAGTGATAAAAAATATGCAAAAAATATTGAATATATGAAACTCATTTAATTTACATGGTCATACATCACAAAATGTATTTATATATTTACACAGACAAACGTGGAACTTTTTATCCCAAATGCTAAAACGCTATGGTTGGAGGAAAAAGATCACTGCACGCCAAAACCGAAGGGACAATGGGTTTCAACAAGAACTTGTGGAAAACCCTATGCACTTTCCACGTGGCTGGCAACTCAAGTTCGTAAGCGAGTGGGTTAATTACACGTGTAATGGTAAAGGGCCCTACAAAGCGCGGCCCTGGCTAACCCCAGGCGGACAACTGGACGGCGGTCCCTACCCTGGCTAGGGACCTGGCGACTGCACAGAAGAATCTAACTAGCGGGGGACAGAGTGCCGACAGAAAAGGCAGATGGAATGACCAAACAGGAAAAGACTGAGCCAAAGGCAAACTGGAAAGGACGCTAACTAGCAACTAGGACTGACTGAGACAGGCTGCAGACAGAAATGACTAGCGGCTGACAGAACCAATAACTGGCAGTGAACTCAGGTCACTGCCAGCCTTATAACTACAAGATTCCGCCCGGGGGCGGAGAGTGGGAGGAGCCAACTCCCCCACTGCTGCATAAGAAAGGTGGAGGAGTGCGGGCGGCACCCTACGGGCGGACACGCCCATGCCGCCGCACACCGGCCGCCCCACGTCGCCGGGAGATCCCCGACCCCAGGGCTCCAGGATGCCGGAGTGGCGCGCGCCGACTGTGGGACCCTGCGCCGCCCTGCATGGTAACACAATCGCAGCCTTTCATTGAAAGGATGGACCCGGACAGCGGCTACTAGGTGAGTATCGTTTTTTTTCACGTAGTGTAGCTAGGGCGTTTAGTGCTGTCAAAAACGTGGCACCAAGTTGTGCCGGGTCTTCAGCAACACTGAAAACACTGCCCATTCATTTCAATGGGCGACGCACAGTGTTTAAAAACGCTGAAATGCCCAAAAATAGAACATGCACGCTCGAAAACCGTGGCATTGAAAAGCGCTGTGATCGAGCGGCTGTCTGCGCCGTGTGAACGGTCCCATTGAAAACAATGAGAGCATTGTACAGCGATTAACGCGGTACTGAAAGCGCCTTACTAATCACGGTAAAAAGCACCTGTGGGAGGAGGCTTAAAGGGGTTGTCCCGCGGCAGCAAGTGGGTCTATACACTTCTGTATGGCCATAATAATGCACTTTGTAATGTACATTGTGCATTAATTATGAGCCATACAGAAGTTATAAAAAGTTTTTCACTTACCTGCTCCGCTGCTGGCGTCCTCGTCTCCATGGTTGCCGTCTAATTTTCGCCGTCTAAAATGGCCTAATGGCCAAATTAGACGCGCTTGCGCAGTCCAGGTCGTCTTCTTTCTTCAATGGGGCTCCGTGTAGCTCCGTGTAGCTCCGCCCCGTCACGTGCCGATTCCAGCCAATCAGGAGGCTGGAATCGGCAATGGACCGCACAGAAGAGCTGCGGTCCACGGAGGTAGAGGATCCCGGCGGCCATCTTCAACCGGTAAGTATTGAAGTCACCGGAGCGCGGGGATTCAGGTAAGCGCTGTACTGTTCTTTTTTTCAGTCCCTGCATCGGGGTTGTCTCGCGCCGAACGGGGGGGGGGGGTTGAAAAAAAAAAAAACCCGTTTCGGCGCGGGACAACCCCTTTAAGGCTACTTTTTACATCTGCGCTTGGAGGTTCTGTTTTCCTGCTCAGCTAAGGGAACAGGAAACGGGAATCCACTAGCCAAACGGACCCGTCTTATGATGGAACTGAACAGTGCACCTCATTGACTGGACCTCATTGACTATAACAGGGTCCGTTTGGCTTCTGCTCAGATGTCCAGCATTTCACCGTGCAAAAAAGGGCTTCGTACAGCGCTTTTTCTTCTGGTATTTTGTGCTGGATCTGCGACGGAACCTCAAAACTGTCACAATTGTCTACCTGCATTTTATTTGTGTTGCCTTGTATAAATGGAGTATAAAAAGAAAAGAAAATACGCCGAGTTTGAATATGATTATTCAGGTAATTGTTATGAGAAAATGTAAAATAAAAAAAATGTACAATAAAAAAAATTACTAAATTTAAACCGTTAGTAAGTCTGCAAAGTCAAAAGCTTCACTAGATCATTTTAATGAGACATCTGTTTTTTCTCTCTTTAAGCTTTATATTTTACATAATGCTAGCCTCATGTGAAAATGCCAGCATTTAACCTTGAATGATCTAAGAGCATCCAAAAGGCTGAAATCTTATGGCTTAATATGTAACTAAAGGAACGGAATAAAAGATAAAACTGCTAAAGTCATTAAAAGGATAACTGCTAATAATGTTCATAGATGTGCATTTTCTAGCTACAGCAAAGTAAGAGCTAACCTATGATATTAGCCGGGCACCACCAGGGAATTCAATTAGAGCATTAAATGTATTCACCTAAGTGAGTTTTGGGGGTTCTGTTGCTCCTTGTGATAAGCAGCAAGTTGGCATAGTGGATTAAGTGAACAGAGATCTCAACACTCAGCCTCTTTAGCCCAAAAATTAGTGCATAAAGAATACACAGGCTAATCTTTGCTGTGCTGCTTTTACACCCTCAGTAACGTTTGCCCCTTTAGTGACCAAGCCGGCTTGCACCTCAGTGACAAAGTCAAATTTTGGAAATCTGACATGTGTCACTTTAACATACAATAACTCCGTAAAGGTCTTTCATAACCAAGTAATTCTGACATTCTTTGTTCACCACGTATTGTACTTCATTTAGGTGGTAAAAATAGTCCGATAGAATTTGTGTATATTTATTAAAAGCGCCAAAATTGGGGAAATATTAAAAAATTGTCATGTTTTCACAATTTCAACTGCAATATGTCAAACATGTACAAACATACTGTACAAAGTTTTGATATTCTAGATGCACATAAGAAAAAAATCTAAACAATTTTGTTTTGTGGCAAGCTGCTGCTATACACTCATTTTAAAGGAAATATGTCTGAAGAAGAGCCCAAAATCACCTGAAACATTGCCTTACATTTTAACAATGGTGTTAATTAAAATAAAATCCTGAACATGTAAAGCAACAATTTCTAAGTGCAGTCTCAAGGTTTGATTAATGACTGCGAGGATTGAATGGCTTGATAAAGGCCTTGTTTGGTCGAAACATTGTCAATATTAAAATAAAGTTGCAAGTGCATGCTCAAAATGCATCTGTTGCTTTGGCTTTTCTCTGTCTCTCAAAGGCTATGGTTGTATGACTGGTGTTGCTGAAACTTTCAGCATAACTGTGTCAGTAATGGCAGAGTGTTGCTGAAACAACAATGCCTATTTTTTCTTAATTACAGCATAAAACTTCTTCCATCAAAACAATCCACTTCCATGAATGGAAGTCATAGAGGAAGACCCGCACCCAGGACCTCTCTCTTTTAGAGTGAAGAGCCTCTTAAAAAAAGTTTTCGCTCTTAAGGAATGGCGAGACCATCTAAAAATGGTCATCTCCATTCATTTGAATGGAATGTGTGGCTGTTTATAGCTTCCTCATCCCTCCCCCCAGATATGAAGAGGGATTACCCTATTTGGCAAAGTACCATGTAGAGATTTTCATAGAAGGTTACCTGCACGAGAGAGGCAGCATTCCAATTTAAAAATACACAGAAACTTAATGTAATAGTTATTTATCTTTGTTAAACCACTTGGCTTTAAAGTAGATTAACTATAGAGCATTAAAAGATTACTACCTAGCTGTAAATTTCAAATAAAGAATAATGTATACATGGAAAGACTTGCTATGATTATTAATTAATAATATGTCGTTAATATTAATACATCAATCAGCAATTCTATATTGTTACATTGTAGTTATGAATGTACTGCTTCCAGAAAGCTGCCTAGAAGGGCTTACATTAGTTCACTCGGAGGTAGCAAGGAGCGGCAGCTGTCAATGAATATTTCATTTAGATATATAACAAGTTGAAGTGTAAGAGAGGAACATGGCTGGGGAATTGTTTCAAGGGCAGAGATTTTTTTCACCCTGTTGTGCTTTTCATCTAAGTCACCCTGCAATGATGAGCCAAAATGCCAGTTACAAAATCTGTCATTCTCCTAGTGTCACCTATGAAATATTTTCAAGGACAGTGGCTTTATGTTACTAAAGCTAATAAAGGTACTTTAATAACATGATTAAATGAGTCACCGCAAACATATTCTACTAGTAGAGCATGGTTACATCATTGAATTGTATTTATATTAACATAAGTAGAAGTAATATACTGCTAAAGTGTGGCATGACACAAAGTTCTGTTTGAAGGGTACTAGATCAATTAGTTGACAGATCAATGTAGAGAGTTATATAATTCTATTAGTTTAATTGACCTCAGAGTATCAAAAGGATGTGTACATGTGTTTCATCGACTACAGCAAGGCATTTGATTGTGTTGAACAAAAACCAAGAAGCAACAGTCAGGACAGTTTATGGAAACACGGATTGGCTTGGAATCGAGAAAGGCATACGGCAAGGCTGCATTCTATCACCAGTCCTTTTCAATCTGTATGCAGGAACGATCATGAGGCGATGCAATTTGGACGAATTAAAAATCAGAGTCAAAACGTTGGAGAAATGTCAACAACCTTCGATATGCAAGTGACACTACCCTGCTTGCGGAAAGCGAAATGGACCTGGAATACCTTATCAAAGAAGTGCAAAAGGAAAGTGAATGCATGGGACTGTACCTCAACAGCAAGAAAACAAAAGTCATGACCAGGGTAAGTAATGGTACAGTGAATATAAAAATTAACAACAAAGAAGTTGAGTCAGTCCAAGATTTCATCTTCCTTGGATCCAAAATCGATTGCAACGGGCAATCTGGATCTGAGATCAATAAACGGATTACACTTGGTAGGATTGCAATGCAAGGAATGGAAAAGATCTGGAAAAGCAAGGATATTAGCATTGGAACAAAAACCAGACTGGTCAATGCAATCGTCTTTCCCATAACGGCGTATGGTTGCGAAAGTTGGACGCTCAGAAAAACAGACAGAAGAAAAATTGATGTGTTTGAACTATGGTGCTGGAGGAGAATGCTACGGATGACAATGAACAAGGTAGTGTTAGATCACGTCAAACCGAAAATATCACAAGAGGGCAAAATCATCAAACAGCGACTCTTTTTTTGTCCACATGATTTGCGCGAACTCTCTGGAAACAGGACTGATAGCTGGCAAAGTCAGTGGAAAGAGAGGATCAGGACAACAAACAACAAGATGGCTAGATACAATCAAGGCCACCATGAACATGTCAATCACGGAACTGAAAGAAGCTGTGAAAGACAGGAATGCGTGGAGAACATTGATCCATAGAGTAACCAAAGGTTGGATGCGACTGAACGGATAATCATCAATTGCCTTACACTTTTTCTAAGCATTGTACAGCTGTTAAAAGTGCCTAGCTTTATATTTTGTCTTTTTTATTTACTACTTTTAGGCCTCATGTCCATGGATGGGTCGAATTCCGCATGTGGGAGCCGGCAATGGAAACAGACCCTGCTTGTGGTCGAGGACCGTGCGTACATGTCCGGGTCTTCACTGCAGATGTGTGCGGAAGCAATGGCTGATGTGCCGCCACTAGAGATGAGCGAGCACCAAAATGCTCGGGTGCTCGTTACTCGGGACGAAATTATCGAGATGCTCGAGGGTTCGTTTCGAGTAACGAACCCCATTGAAGTCAATGGGCGACTCGAGTATTTTTGTATATCGCCAATGCTCGCTAAGGTTTCCATTTGTGAAAATCTGGGCAATTCAAGAAAATGATGGGAACGACACAGCAACGGATAGGGCAGGCGAGGGGCTACCTGTTGGGCTGCATCTCAAGTTCCCAGGTCCCACTATTAAGCCACAATAGCAGCAAGAGTGCCCCCCCCCCCCCTCCCAACAACTTTTACTTCTGAAAAGCCCTCATTAGCAATGCATACCTTAGCTAAGCACCACACTACCTCCAACAAAGCACAATCACTTCCTGCATGACACTCCGCTGCCACTTCTCCTGGGTTACATGCTGCCCAACCCCCCCCCCCCCCCCCACACACACACACGACGCAGTGTCCACAGCGCACACCAAAGTGTCCCTGCGCAGCCTTCAGCTGCACTCATGCCACACCACCCTCATGTCTATTTATAAGTGCGTCTGCCAGAGGAACTGCAGGCACACACTGCAGAGGGTTGGCACGGCTAGGCAGCGACCCTCTTTAAAAGGGGGAGGGCGATAGCCCACAATGCTGTACAGAAGCAATGAGAAATATAATCCTGTGCCACCGCCATCAGGAGCTGCACACATCGGCATGGCAATGGGGAACCTATGTGCCACACACTATTCATTCTGTCAAGGTGTCTGCATGCCCCAGTCAGACCGCAGTTTTTTATAAATAGTCACAGGCAGGTACAACTCCGCAATGGGAATTCCGTGTGCACCCACAGCATGGGTGGCTCCCTGGAACCCACCGACTGTACATAAATGTATCCCATTGCAGTGCCCATCACAGCTGAGGTAACGTCCGATTAAATGCAGGTGGGCTTCGGCCCACACTGCATGCCCCAGTCAGACTGGAGTTCTTTAGAAGTGTACACATGCAGTTAGAACTCCGTGTGGACCAACAGCATGGGTGGGTGCCAGGAAGCCACCGGCGGTACATAAATATATCCCATTGCAATGCCCATCACAGCTGAGGTAATGTCATGTTTAATGCAGGTGGGCTTCGGCCCACACTGTATGCCCCAGTCAGACTGGGGTTCTTTAGAAGTAGACACATGCAGTTACAACTCCCTGTGGACCCACAGCATGGGTGGGTGCCAGAGAGCCACCGGCGGTACATAAATATATCCCATTGCATTGCCCATCACAGCTGATGTAATGTCAGCTTTAATGCAGGTGGGCAAAAAATTAATTGGATTACACTGTAGGCGAGGGCCCCAAAAAATTGGTGTACCAACAGTACTAATGTACCTCAGAAAAATTGCCCATGCCCAACCAAGAGGGCAGGTGAAACCCATTAATCGCTTTGGTTAATGTGGCTTAATTGGTAACTAGGCCTGGAGGCAGCCCAGTTCAAATAAAAATTGGTTCAGGTGAAAGTTTCAACGCTTTAATGAGCATTGAAACGTATAAAAATTGTTTACAAAAATTATATGACTGAGCCTTGTGGGCCTAAGAAAAATTTGCGCGTTCGGCGTGATTACGTCAGGTTTCAGGAGGAGGAGCAGGAGGAGGAGGATGAATATTATACACAGATTGATGAAGCTAAAGGGTCCACATTTTTGATGGTGATAGAGAACAATGCTTCCATCCGCGGGTGCAGCCTACGTATTGTTTAGGTATCGCTGCTGTCCGCTGGTGGAGAAGAGAAGTCTGAGGAAATCCAGGCTTTGTTCATCTTGATGAGTGTAAGCCTGTCGGCACTGTCGGTTGACAGGCGGGTACGCTTATCTGTGATGATTCCCCCAGCCGCACTAAACACCCTCTCTGAAAAGATGCTAGCCGCAGGACAAGCAAGCACCTCCAGGGCATACAGCGCGAGTTCAGGCCACGTGTCCAGCTTCGACACCCAGTAGTTGTAGGGGGCAGAGGCGTCACGGAGGACGGTCGTGCGATCGGCTATGTACTCCCTCACCATCCTTTTACAGTGCTCCCGCCGACTCAGCCTTGACTGGGGAGCGGTGACACAGTCTTGCTGGGGAGCCAGAAAGCTGTCAAAGGCCTTAGAGAGTGTTCCCCTGCCTGTGCTGTACATGCTGCCTGATCTCCGCACCTCCCCTGCTACCTGGCCCTCGGAACTGCGCCTTCGGCCACTAGCGCTGTCGGATGGGAATTTTACCATCAGTTTGTCCGCCAGGGTCCTGTGGTATAGCATCACTCTCGAACCCCTTTCCTCTTCGGGTATGAGAGTGGAAAGGTTCTCCTTATACCGTGGGTCGAGCAGTGTGTACACCCAGTACTCCGTAGTGGCCAGAATGCGTGTAACGCGAGGGTCACGAGAAAGGCATCCTAACATGAAGTCAGCCATGTGTGCCAGGGTACCTGTACGCAACACATGGCTGTTCTCACTAGGAAGATCACTTTCAGGATCCTCCTCCTCCTCAGGCCATACACGCTGAAAGGATGACAGGCAAGCAGCATGGGTACCCTCAGCAGCGGGCCAAGCTGTCTCTTCCCCCTCCTCCTCATCCTCCTCATGCTCCTCCTCCTCCTCCTCAACGCGCTGAGATATAGACAGGAGGGTGCTCTGACTATCCAGCGACATACTGTCTTCCCCCTCCTCTGTTTCCGAGCGCAAAGCGTCTGCCTTTATGCTTTGCAGGGAACTTCTCAAGAGGCATAGCAGAGGAATGGTGACGCTAATGATTGCAGCATCGCCGCTCACAATCTGGGTAGACTCCTCAAAGTTTCCAAGGACCTGGCAGATGTCTGCCAACCAGGCCCACTCTTCAGTAAAGAATTGAGGAGGCTGACTCCCACTGCGCCGCCCATGTTCGAGTTGGTATTCCACTATAGCTCTACGCTGCTCATAGAGCCTGGCCAACATGTGGAGCGTAGAGTTCCACCGTGTGGGCACGTCGCACAGCAGTCGGTGCACTAGCAGATGAAACCGATGTTGCAGGGTTCGCAGGGTGGCAGCGTCCGTGTGGGACTTGCGGAAATGTGCGCAGAGCCGGCGCACCTTTCCGAGCAGGTCTGACAAGCGTGGGTAGCTTTTCAGAAAGCGCTGAACCACCAAATTAAAGACGTGGGCCAGGCATGGCACGTGCGTGAGGCTGCCGAGCTGCATAGCCGCCACCGGGTTACGGCTGTTGTCACACACGACCATGCCCGGTTGGAGGCTCAGCGGCGCAAGCCAGCGGTCGGTCTGCTCTGTCAGACCCTGCAGCAGTTCGTGTGCCGTGTGCCTCTTATCTCCTAAGCTGAGTAGTTTCAGCACGGCCTGCTGACGCTTGCCCACCGCTGTGCTGCCGTGCGACACCGACTGCTGGCGACGTGCTGCTGCTGACACATCTTGATTGCGAGACAGAGGTTGCGTAGGAAGAGGAGGAGGAGGGTGGTTTAGTGGAGGAAGCATACACCGCCGCAGATACCACCACCGAGCTGGGGCCCGCAATTCTGGGGGTGGGTAGGACGTGAGCGGTCCCAGGCTCTGACTCTGTCCCAGCCTCCACTAAATTCACCCAATGTGCCGTCAGGGAGATATAGTGGCCCTGCCCGCCTGTGCTTGTCCACGTGTCCATTGTTAAGTGGAGCTTGGCAGTAACCGCGTTGGTGAGGGCGCGTACAATGTTGCGGGAGACGTGGTCGTGCAGGGCTGGGACGGCACATCGGGAAAAGTAGTCGCGACTGGGAACTGAGTAGCGCGGGGCCGCCGCCGCCATCATACTTTTGAAAGCCTCCGTTTCCACAACCCTATACGGCAGCATCTCCAGGCTGATAAATTTGGCTATGTGCACGTTTAACGCTTGAGCGTGCGGGTGCGTGGCGGCGTACTTGCGCTTGCGCTCCAACACTTGCGCTAGCGACGGCTGGACGGTGCGCTGAGAGACATTGGTGGATGGTGCCGAGGACAGCGGAGGTGAGGGTGTGGGTGCAGGCCAGGAGATGGTAGTGCCTGTGCCCTGAGAGGGGGGTTGGATCTCAGTGGCAGGTTGGGGCACAGGGGGAGAGGCAGCGGTGCAAACCGGAGGCGGTGAACGGCCTTCATCCCACCTTGTGGGGTGCTTGGCCATCATATGTCTGCGCATACTGGTGGTGGTGAGGCTGGTGGTGGTGGCTCCCCGGCTGATCTTGGCGCGACAAAGGTTGCACACCACTGTTTGTCGGTCGTCTGCACTCTCAGTGAAAAACTGCCAGACCTTTGAGCACCTCGGCCTCTGCAGGGTGGCATGGCGCGAGGGGGTGCTTTGGGAAACAGTTGGTGGATTATTCAGTCTGGCCCTGCCTCTACCCCTGGACACCTCACTGCCTCTTGCAACCTGCCCTGCTGCTGCCCTTGCCTCCTCCTCTGAAGACCTGTCCTCAGTAGGCGTAGCAAACCAGGTGGGGTCAGTCACCTCATCGTCCTGCTGCTCTTCCTCCGAATCCTCTGTGCGCTCCTCCCTCAGACTTACTGCCCTTACTACTACCTCACTGATAGACAACTGTGTCTCATCGTCATCGTCCTCACCCACTGATAGGTCTTGAGACAGTTGCCGGAAGTCCCCAGCCTCATCCCCCGGACCCCAGGAACTTTCCAAAGGTTGGGCATCGGTCACGACAAACTCCTCCAGTGGGAGAGGATTCGGAACCCTTGCTGCCCATTCTGGGCAGGGGCCCGGGAACAGTTCCTGGGAGTCTACCTGCTCCTCAGAATGTGTCATTGTAATGGAGTGAGGAGGCTGGGAGGAAGGAGGAGCAGCAGCCAGAGGATTCAGAATTGCAGCAGTGGACGGCGCAGAACTCTGGGTGTTCGATAGATTGCTGGATGCACTTTCTGCCATCCACGACAGGACCTGCTCACACTGCTCATTTTCTAATAAAGGTCTACCGCGTGGACCCATTAATTGTGAGATGAGTGTGGGGACGCCAGAAACGTGCCTCTCTCCTAATCCCGCAGCAGTCGGCTGCGATACACCGGGATCAGGAGCTCGGCCTGTGCCCACACCCTGACTTGGGCCTCCGCGTCCTCGCTCGCGTCCACGTCCTCTAGGCCTACCCCTACCCCTCAGCATGGTGTATTACCAGTAGTGCAGAAACAGAACGCTGTAATTAAATGTGCCGCTTATTGGCCTGTGGTTGGAGGCTGACTTCGCTTACGGAACGCCAGGAAATAATTTTGCGCAAGCCTGCTGTAACACTTAGCTGGCTGCGTATGAATTAGGAGGACAACTACACCCAGCACAGACCCAGTACACTGAGGACAGTCACAGGCAGCCCAAATAGATTTTTTTCCCCAAATGTTTTTGGAAAGGCCCACTGCCTATATTCAATAAATATGTCTTCTGTCCCTGCATCACCACTACTGGCCCTGGAGTATGTAAAATAACTGCAGACTGTTGCACTGTGGACTGGAATACAGCGGTGATTTAACAGCCAACACAGAGCCAGGAAATAATTTTGCGCAAGCCTGCTGTAACACTTAGCTGGCTGCGTATTAATTAGGAGGACAACTACACCCAGCACAGACCCAGTACACTGAGGACGGTCACAGGCAGCCCAAATAGATTTTTTTCCCCAAATGTTTTTGGAAAGGCCCACTGCCTATATTCAATAAATATATGTCTTCTGTCCCTGCCTCACCACTACTGGCCCTGGAGTATGTATAATTACTGCAGGGCGCAATGCTCTGCACGGCCGATATACAAAAAAAAAAAATGTGCAACACTGCGAAAAGCAGCCTCCACACTACTGCACACGGTTAGATGTGGCCCTAAGAAGGACTGTTGGGGTTCTTGAAGCCTAAAATACTCCTAACACTCTCCCTATAGCAGCTCCGGCACCAACAGCACTTTCCCTCCTCTATGTCAGAATAAATCTGTGGCGAGCCGCGGGAGGGAGCGATTTTTATACTCGGGTGACACCTGATCTCGCCAGCCACTCACTGCAGGCGGGTGGTAAAGGGCTTGAACGTCGCAGGGGGAAGTTGTAATGCCTTCCCTGTCTTTCTATTGGCCAGAAAAGCGCGCTAACGTCTCAGAGATGAAAGTGAAAGTAACTCGAACATCGCGTGGTACTCGTCACGAGTAACGAGCATCTCGAACATGCTAATACTCGAACGAGTATCAAGCTCGGACGAGTACGTTCTCTCATCTCTAGCCGCCGCACATGCATAGTAGAGGGAATTTTTTTTAAACTCATGCTTTCTTGTTGAATACATGGCCCGCCCACAATGTCAATTACAGACTGGCTGCAAATCGGATTCCAC